>NC_133217.1:21475490-21787990 GCF_040436345.1 Pagrus major
ATAATAATCAAAGATAATTTGAATTACACATGGTTACAACACAGTATTTGCACAGGATTTGGAAATGATCTATTCAAGTCTTTGCAGTTTCAGGAATGACAAATGTGCCAAAGGTTTGCTACTATCAGAAACACATATAAGAAATTATGTTTGGGGTGAGGGCTGTCACAATATCTGATTTTCACTAGATGATTACTGTGGCCGAAATAATACACGATTATGACATTATTGCAATAAACTTTGTTTATTGTATTTTCGCTGTTTTTTGTCAAATGAATGACATTTGTTATACGAGAATCGGGAGGTGGAAAGAGAGTCTATGTTACCATAAATGTTGTACAGCAGTAGTAAATCAATGAGTAGGAGCCACCCACCAGATCCAAGTCACACACTACCTAGCTAACCGTTAACTCTTTCTGCAGCTTTTTCTTCTTCTTTTTCTGTTGTATGGTGGTTGGCAACCAGTGTTAAGGTGCATTACCACCAACTTTAACAAAGCAAGAACAGAAAGAAACAGAAACAATTGAAGAGATGCTGGATTATTTACACAATATTATCACTTGTCTATTATTAACACAATATCAGTATTTCATTTTTTGAATATCATGGTTATCATCAAAACCGGTGACACCCCTATGCATGCCTGCATGTAATTAGCTTTTTATTTTTATCGTTTCTTTTATTAATGGTTATGGTTGTTCATTGTTGTACGGCACTTTTTCACTTTGCAAATTAATGAAGAAAAATTTTAACCAGTTTGCTGTACATACAAAATCATGCTTAAATGCTGGGGGTGGTGGTGGCATTACAACTTGGCAAGACAGCTGCCAAGCCAGAAACCACTGTACAAGACGACCTTTCAACATTTGTAGGTGAGAAACCACTGAATATTTATTATGTCGGGACATTTTCAGACGTGATTGCGGCAACAAAACCAGGTATTTTAAGCCAACATACTTTTCCTAACTTTAACCAAGTGGTTTTGTGTCTTAACCTAACATATAATTGATAACAGAACTTAAAGAAATGTAAAGTTTCAACAAATCTGTGGTTTGCAGAAACATGCACTGCCGACATTTTTTCTGCCAATTGGATGCACTATTATCTGAAATAATGTTTAAAGTCAAATTGGCAAAGGATGATTGGGTGGTTGGCGACAATCTTTATATGTACCTGTATCTAATTTCACAAAATCCTCAGCATTTGTATACTGGAAGTTTTATGGAAATCAACAAGATTTGAAATAAATCATGTGCTTCATTGTCCCTGTTTTCTACATCTTTTTTTATACCTTCAACCAAGATTTTTGGTTTTAGTTTGAATGATGTACATATCAGTCAAATAATGAAGCATGAGTTTGAGCCCCACTTCAAACACACGCACACACACACACACGCACACACACAAACATTCTGAACGGTATAAAAATAAAAGCTGTGTAACTGTTAATGGTCTGGATGGAGTTGGAGGTGTCAACATTCAGATAAACTCAGTGAGCCATAATGGATTATACTTCGGGAGGTTTCATGCTGTGGAAGGAGGTTTATTGAAATAAAATGTTGTCTGTATTGTCTAAAAATAAGAAAGCTGTTGTTTAAAAAAAATGCAAAGCTTTTGTGGCAATTCTTCCTGATCTTTTGGGACAATCTCTAACTTCAAGTTGTCAAATTGTGCTTCATTATTGCTGAGGTAAAACACCTGTGCAACAACAGTCAGGATTTATCCTGCGCCACACAATAAAAACGTGATCTTATTCTAAATAAGACCGTAACACTATTTAAAGCAACATTAAGTATAAATTGGCATTTTAATTAGTTAATAATTAGATGACACATAGTATAGAATACAGGTGCCTTGAGATTTTAGCTTGCCCTTTGCCCTTTTAGCTAGTGAAGATTTCGGTTTAAAAAAAGGGCGTCACTAATGCCTTTTCAAATCAATGTGGAATCCTTGGGCTTCTGGAGAAAAAAGTCCCCAGCAACTTCAGTTCAATCAGGAGAGACTAGTGGATGAAGTGAAGACAATGTTATTATAGCAGATGATATGTGATAATACATCTTGTCAGAAAGTCTTTGGCGCTTCACAGAGAGATTTTGTGATCAAAGGGCATCTGCCCTGAGCAGCAGCAAGAAGAATCCCCCCATGTAGCCCAGACACTGGTGGTAGTTGATGACTCTCCTGAGACAGATAGGCTGATGAAATGATGAAGCTGGTGAATCTGTGAAGACTGGGTGATGATGAAGAGTGAATGAACCAAAGGTCTGGAGACAACTGTATTTAGAGAGACAGCAGCAAGATGATGAGAGCTAACAGTAAAGGTGTGTCACTGTGCTATCGGATAGATGTGCCCGGCTGATATGAGCAGCTGATATCAATGGACAGCCCCAGATAATGACAGGCAATTATGAGTGAGCATGCGAAAGAGTATCTGCCTGTCTGAACTTTCGCTAGAGCTTCATTTGTTAAGGAGAATGCTACAATATTGTTTTCTTTCTCAGGTGAACTTTTCCTATAAAGCGGCGAACAGCATAAGTGCCATTGCTGGTTTCAAACTGACGCAGTTGTCTTTTTCACTCCCAGCGCCCACGTTGTGTAAATAACAAATGTACTTGTGCCCACCTGTGCACCCCTGGGCATGTTGGTCTTAAAGTGAGGTGTGGTCAGGCGCACTGATAGTGGTTTTCTATCTTGAGGCAGCAGAAAGCAACAGTGCCATATGCCAACAAAAAGCTGGTCTAAAGTCAAAAGCGTCTGTGTAATGTTAGTTAAAGGATGCATTAGATCCACCTACACGGGGGGGTCACACCATCCATACACTTTCAGTTATTTTAAACATTTCTATGAACACAGTAATGTCACTGTGACAAATATAATGGCACATTTAATCAGCAAAACTAAAAGCTGTAGTTATAATCTCTCCAAAGGGAACGAGTCAGGAGTTTTAAATAATTAATTAAGTTTATCAGCTGTTCCTTGTGTGCAAATGCAAATGTTAATGTAGAGATACACATATTGTTTCTGCTGCTGGAGGATCGATGCAGGTAATGTCATTAATATTGTTCTCATTAAGGACGTACTTCTCCCCTCTCATCCCACCCGTCATTGATCAGGATGATACTTTTTATGAACCGTCCTGCCTGATCACCGGACTGAGAATCGCTCACACACAGAGGGACGTGCAGCAGCGCTCCTTCTCCTCCTAGGTTAAATATTACTTGTTGTTTTTTTTATATGGGGTTAAACAGAGTTGTTGATGGGACAGATAATTGTGTAATGGCGGGGCATAGGGTCCAGCAGCCAAGGATCACATCCCTTTCCCTCAGTGAAGACGAGTGCTACTGTGTAATATGTGCCAGGTCCTGGCACACCTGGGTCTTAAAGGGAATGAGAGACAACTCTCGGATTGGTTTGATTTATGTTCCGCCACAAACACACCCATAACAAATTCAAAAGCCGAAAAACCAACTCTTTGCGCCATGCGCCGCACTTTGCGCCCAGATTATCCACCATTTAACAAGCAAAATGGAGTTGGACACACCCTAAATGCACTAGCGCACTCACTTTAGACCATGTGCAATAGACCATCTAAATAGAGTCCATTGTGTCCTCCATGTGACAGATCAGGGTTAGGAGCCCCTGGAAAATCTTGGTACACCACTGAACTACAGTATATCAGTAACTTAACACAAAAATACAATGAGGAAATTGATTTAAGTCTCACAGAAAAGTTGTTTTTGAATTGAGTATTTTCACCTTCACAATAACAAATAAGATCTGAATGTATGTTTGTACACTGCCTGATATCACAGTCAGCCTCCAGGTTTCCTTTAACCATTTTACAACATTCACATTTAAACACGTTGCCATTTTATTTAGATTTGCCTGTGACCCTCAATTTATAATCTGTCTCATTGAAAAGTCATTACTGGTCTTGTCAGTTTGATTAGATCTGTGTGGCTGTGATTCAGTGGGTGATTTCACTCAGAGTGGGAGTCGAGAAGGCTGTACATGTGTTACAGTTCACAGAGCCCTCAGGCTGAGCTGGAGAGACAGCTCTGTGTACATGGCATTTGTCTGGAAGAGTCACATCAGTGATTTCCACTCAGGAGCACCTCTGCATTCAAGCAGCTACTCCAAGCAGCTGCTGGAATCTAGTAACCAAACAGGCTGTCAAACAGCCTGACACATCATTTAATAACTTGTCAGAATGTAACACATGTACTAAATAGGTCCAAGAGGTAAATTCAATCGAAGCTTCCAAGTTGCCTTTTCCTTTCACAACCGCATGTTGGTGTTGTTATAATCTTTACGTACTTCTGTAGTAAGTTAGCTGACTTTACTGTGTACGTTAACTCACAGAATCTACTACTTTTTCTGTGCTTTGTGCTTGTGTTTTGTTTTTGTGTGCTCCAAGGCGGTTTGCAGAGGCTGGGCGTGGCTTCCATGGTTGGCTGGAGCTCCTGCCTCTCATACATCTGCAGCCCATCTAATCATCAGCGCCAGCTTAAATACTCTGGTCCTCTCTTACTCACTGCCAAATTGTTTCCACTTGTCACTGTGGTATTCATGGCTGAACAACTCGTCTTACTACTTGTGATTTTTTGCTCTTGTGATACTTTGTTAGAGCTCTGGCTCCACAGCCACTCTCCTGCCCAGCTTCCTGCACCTCTGCCACCATACAAATACCTCTGTGGATCCACCTGCATCTCACTCACCTGTGCCTCCACCTCAGCCTGAACCTCTCAGTACCATGAGCCCCAGCTACACCATCTGCTGTGCCACCCGCCTGAGCATTTCTCTTCAACCCATTCACGTGGGCAACCTAAATAAACTCTTTTATACCTTTCCCCTGTCTTGGTATCCACTTTTGGGTCCAAAATAAAAAACCTACGAATTGTAAAAGTACTTCAAGTACGTAATGTACTTATCTAAACACACATGATCTTTTCCTAAACTTAAATAAGTTTTTTTGGTGCCTTAACCTAACCAAATTCCCAAGAAGCAAGTCAAAGGGGAACTTAGGTCGATGGTCTGTAAAAAAGAAATGAAATGAAAAAAGTCCCAGGAGTTGAAATATAATGTAAGCTAATATATTTACATTTGAATGCATGCACTGTATGTTTTGTCGTGATTAGTAAAAGGTAAGGTGACCAGATTGATTAGTTACCATGGTTGCTGAAAAACTGTTAAACATGACCAATGAAGTTTGATAGCTGTGTACTTGTGTGCTTCTATCAGATATGACAAACACTGGCTTCAATACAAAACTTACGGGCTGAACAAACTGCCTGTGTGAGCAGTGCATGTGTGTGGCAGAATGTCTTGCTTTTCATTTTGGTGTCCATGCAAACAGGTTAGACCAGACACACTGCCGGCGTGAGCAAGCGCAGCTTACGCGCGTGTCAAGTGAGGCTGCCTGCAACAGCATGTCATCTAGAGATTCAGAGTCTCACCTATTTTACCACTACACGTGTGTGGTTCTTGGTAAAGATAGACCAGAAAATGACCTGAAGACGGTCATATGGACATCATACCAACAGTAATTGTCTGTATTCTCTTCATGTCTGTGGCATATTCTACCGATACAAACAACAGGGCAGTTCTTTTTCCTGTGCTCTGTTTTTCTTTCTCTCCTTCCCACTTTCTTGCTCTATCAACAGGAAAATCACATCTTCATATTTAGTCAGCCGCAGCAGTACAGCAATGCAGCCGTCACACACTACACAAGCAGGCAGTGTTCCACAGGTTAGCACACACAACTTTGTTCATTGGCAACAATTATTACAAAGCTATTTTAGAATAACAATCCCACTGTGACCTTTTCAGGGCTCCATAACACACGGACAAGAGATTGATAATCAGCATGTGTTTAGCCAAACTAGCATAAAGAATGGAAGCTAAAATACACAACTAAAGCTGACTGATTAAGACATTGTTTCTTGTTGAAAAAATAACAAACATATATATATTGCTATTTTAATGTGTGAGTGTGGGAATCATTCTTCACTTTTGAAAAAAAACAAACAATTTTTGCCAAGCCATTGAACTTCTTTAGTATCTACACACTAGGTTCAAGCATTGTACATGATACTGAGCCTCTGTGTCTGATGATTGAATATTATCATAAGTGTATCATAGTGGGAGCCTTGAACTGCCTCTTTATGTGTGTGGGTCGAAGGAAGTTCACAGTTTTCTAAAACGGATTGTGTCACATTGTCTGCAATGACACAGTCAAATCTCAGTATTTTTCAGTAAAATGTTGCTTTAATGTCAATGACATTTTTTACATAAGAGAGTGGCTTAATGTAAAAATATTAAATCAATAGCAGAGGTACTTTTTATACCCATGATGGTTCAGATGGAAACATGTCAGAATAATACAGATTTGTAGACACAAAGTACCATAATTGAAAAGATAACAAGTTAATAGATGACAAAAAAAATTCAGGAAACTATTACACACCCCAACTCCATTTGTGCTTTCTCAGGGCCATTAAAGCAATCCAGTTAGCACATGCACATTAATACTTGCTACAGGCATGTAAACAGCTTTTGCCTCACTGCAAATACTGATTAAACATACTAGAGTAAAAGATAAAATGGAGCAGAATAATTCCTGAGGGAATCACTGCTTATGTAGTAATTATACTACATGAGCATCATAGTCATTATGCACTCCTGCTGTCTGTTATTATGACTGTGGAATCTGTTCTTTTCACTTTGACTAAGAACAGACACTTTGATTATTACAGCTGATTTTGTGAATATTCTGACTCATAAAGAGTCAAAGGGTAAAAGAAAAGGTTTTGAATGACCAAGAATAAGGTTATAACTTTCTTTAACTACATTTTCTGCAGATTCTAAAATTTCTCCTACCACTGTTTGAGGAAGGAAAAGGAACAAAACAAGTTACTGTGAAATGTGACATTTCTGTACACCTCTGCCTCATTTGCTTTATGAGATACCTCTTGCAAATAAAAGCAAAAAGGGCAACTTTCACAGCTCCTTGAGATGAAAAAGTGCCTTTTTCCAAACTCTGCACAGAAAACAAACAATTACATTCTTGACTGCCTTTATTTACCCCATGATTGAGCAGTGCAGGCAGACAGGAGCGGGCAGATTAATTAACTAGTGCCTGAAAACCTTTATTCTTAGAGCGTTGTCACATTGATGGATGGCTGATTAAAGTCAATGAGATGGCTATCAGTACACAAGAGCAAACCAGTCAAAAAAAAAAGAAAAAGAAAAAGAAAAAAAAAAGCATCTTAGCTCAAGGGGAAACAGAATGAAAGGAAACACACAAATACAGGTGTACTGTTAGTGACCAGGAGAGCTCTTTGTGGTTATGGACACTGCTGTGCATAAAGAAGAAAAGCAAGTAATTGGGGATGGAGGAGGAGGCTGAAAGTGCAGTATATCATGCCAGCCGCAGCTCAAATTGCCTGGCTTGTGTGTCTTTTGATGAGCTTTCTCATTAAGGGTCTATACAGCCTAGACTTTGGAAATATCACAGAATTAATTAAAATGATAGGAATAGAGAAAGTAGGCTGCCAATGACAGGACGGCAGAGGGCCTGCATAATCATTGTTCTGATCAGAGCCCTATTGTCTGCTATGAATGTGCCTGTTGACGACGGCCAGTGCCTCTTATATGTTTATCTGGATTCCTGGACCAGTAGCTTGTTTCCACCATGCTGCTGTTGATAGAGCATTCCGCTCCTATCGCTGTGAAGAGGTTCAAAGGCTTCATTTAGTTGCCGAGCACCAGGAGAGACAGAAAGGGAGAGCTCACCAGGCTGTTTTCAGCTGTTTTATCAGCTAGTTTTCAGATTTAGATAGTGAGATTCTGACTGTGTTCATATCTGTCCTTTCTCTCACATAGACTGGATTACTTGTGTCACACAGAGAAAAACAGAAAATCCTCAAATCCACTGTGTCCTCCTTTGTCGATTTCTCAGATGCTACACTATAGATTAATCCACTGTTATTACCCCAACCCCCACCATGCATTTATCCAGCATCTGTCCTGTATTTGGTCTGCGGTAGAGCCTATCCCTGCTTCTTTGTAATGCACAGCTAGTGCTTCAAGGACTTCACCAATGTTTGGAGGAAATTGACTTGTTGGTGTAATAAAAGCTGTGCAATTAATGATTTTTATATTTCAACAATTATTTTGAAGTAAAGTACTGATTGCGCAGTGTAGAAAACTGATGCCATTCGCATACAGATTAGTTCCCCACCAGCAGTGCTTAATTTGTAAATCAGGAGGTCTCAGAACACAGCGAGGCTGCTGCTCTGACAGGTCAGGGGGAGAGAAAAAGTCACAGAAGATGACAAAAATCCACAGTATCCTGGAGCAGACAACACCTTGCCTAGGTGCTAGCTGTTAATACCTAACACAACTAAAACTGCTATTATAAGCAAAGTATTTATTTACATTTATTAATCGAATGATTCACAATAATTGCTCAAAATCAGCAGAGAGAGGTAAATGGAAACAGGTGTTACGGTTTGCCATGCTCTCTCACTCTGGCTCTCTCCCGTTGAATGTCTGTTTACTTCTGTCTGTGGATTGCTACAATGATGAGTGGAAACTGAATTAGGTTAGCTTCTATTTACAACCACAAAAAGCAAGCAGGCTAAGAAACTGAACTGACATGTTCCATCTGTCTATTGATTGATTGTCTATTTCAGTACTATGCTATATGAGGTATATTCAGGACTAGCTGTGGAAACTCTACACTGCAAAAGAAAAAAAAACCCACTGATGGAGGAGGCAAAGAAGGTGAAGAGGGAGAGTGATAGACACCAAGATAAAACCAGATTAAGTCTAAAGTGTTTAAAAGCATGCTTGAGCATTTTGTGTTTAGAGACCCTAAATAGTTAATATGTTATACCAAATAACCAAATCAGTCTTCAAATACCTTTTCATGGCTTTTCATTTTAACGTTTAGTAACTGTATCAAGTGTGAGTATATTCTAAATAAGAGTTTTAGTTCCAGCAAGGTCAGCATGTTTTATTTGATTCCAATGGTATATTTTTTTCTTAAGATTTTCTTTGTTGTCCTAAAATATCCTCAAGAAGCCATCAGGATTTAGACAGAAATACGATGATTGATATGTGGGAATAAAAATAGACATGATGAAAATAAAGATAGACAGTTTGTGCACATTAAGTGGTTGTAAAACAAGGAAGCCGGGTATCAGCAAAGCTGTCAATATCTGTGCTCATCACCAGCATTTCTTGTGTATCCGGAGCAGAAGAGATATAGTGCCTTGTAAAGCAGCAACATTTTCTTTTCCTTCAGCGATCTTATTTATCAAGACGTAGATCAGTCCTTATGGGGTCGTATGAAAACAAACACTGGTTATGCACAGTAATTGACATTGCAGCAAAATATTTCAGTTTGCATGACACACAGATGAGTCTGGACAATAAGACCGGAAAAACTGCAGTCTTGTCATGTATTATCTGGAGTATTATACTGACAAATTCACATTTAGTTGAACTTAAACAATCAAAATATGAAAGAATACACAAACAGAGGTGGGACAAACTCAAGTTGAGACAGGTACCAAGCCAGAAGTTCCAAATACAGACAGGTAATTCGGCAAGTTGCAGCAAGTATATCACAGGTACGTCTCAATTCAAGATTTGGCCTGATCTCCGACAACATGGAACTTGGAAGAGGTGGAGATGCTGACATCATGGTGCAAGACCAACAACCTGGACCTGAACGTCACCAAGACCAAGGAGATGGTGGTCGATTTCAGGAGGGAGAAGCAGAGGTCCCATTACGCACCACTACAGATCTACGGGACCCCGGTGGAGAAGGTGTCCAGCTATAGGTACCTCGGAGTTCATATCTCTGAGGACCTAACATGGACAACCCACATCATCTCACTGGTGAAGAAGGCTAGGCAGCGCCTGTATCACCTCAGACGGTTGAGGAAATTTAAGATCTCCACAGGGCTGCAGAAAACCTTCTTCTCTTCCGCCATCCAGTCTGTCATCTCTGGAAGCATCACCGCCTGGTACGGCAACTGCTGCGCCCAGGACCAGAAATCTCTGCATAGAGTGATCCGATGTGCTGAGCGCATCACTAGAACTGCATTGCCCTGCCTTCAGGACATTTACACCAGGCCCTGCAGGTCCAGAGCGACCAGGATCGTGACGGACATTCACCACCCCATGAACCATGAACTGTTTGTGAAGCTGCCTTCTGGTAAGCGCTTACGCAGTGTCATGGCCAGGACTGAGCGTCTGAGGAGTAGCTTCTTCCCTCAGGCCATTCGGACAATAAACTCTCATAAACCAATGTAACACACTTAGCACACACCATATATCACACACACGGGTTATAAAGTGGTTACCTGGCTTTTAATGCTGTGTGTAGGCTACTATGGAGCCTGTAATAACAGTATAATTAAAGACTTATTAGCTAATAACTCGTTAAATACATTTTCCAAATAACAGTTGTGTGTATTCTGTTTTTGGTGAATTCATGAATTTCAAAGTGAAATAAGAAACATAATTTTATAAGGGCCTTTTTTTAACCTTTTTACAGTTTTACTTTTGTAAGAATGTGGAATTGTGGAATGACGCAAAGTAAAATTTACAAGCCTTACTCTTTCTACACATTTTAAAGATAATTTAAGTTTTTTCCACCTAAGTTAGCATGTATCTGTATATTGTCCGGTCCTGACTGCAAACTCCCCCATGATACTGTAGGTTCTAGGCCATTGGAAAGTAGGACCCACAGAGTAACGTTAGGGACTTAATCGGTAAAGGTTCCTTTGGTCAAAATACAGACAAGATTCCAGATAAGGGTTTCTTCAAAGGTCTGGATTCTTGGAAAAAGTTTGTTACAAAGTTGTTGAATTTAAATATATTACAGTAAGTTATCCTTATTACAAATATTCCTGGCAGCTACAAAGCCCTCCCACTTCCTCACCTTGGCCTATCAGATCATATTTCTCTGATTCTTCTGCCTAAATACTCACAGTACAGTACAATACAGTTGATACAGAGGTGTTAAACCATCAGTCACTGTGTTAATGTGTGGACAGATGAAGTTACAGCAGCCCCACAGGACTGTTTTGTGTGTGTAGACTGGCAAATGTTCAGAGATGGTGCCACTCAGGATAACAACATCAGTCTTGAAGAATATACAGTGCATCTTCAGTGACATCATATAACAGCAAATGTGTTGATGACATGGTGATCACAAAGACATTAAGATCTTTCCCCAACCAGAGAGCCTGGATAAATTGAGCGATGAGAGCTCTATCCAGAGCCAAAAAAAGCTGCCTTTCGGTCAGGTGACAAGGAAACATACATCACCACCAGAGCAAGACTGAAAGCTTGCATCAAGGAGGCAAAGAGGAGACATCAGCAGAGACTGGAGAGGGACCTCAACACCAACAGCACTAAAGCTATGTGGCAGGAGATTCAAAATGTCACAGGCTACAAAAGTAGGAGCGCCCCCATCATGTGTGAGGCCACGCTGCAGGATGAGCTCAACACATTTAATGCTCGCTCTGATCTCCTCAACAAAGACTCAGTTGTGAAGTCTACTCCACCTCCAGAGGACGGGTCACTGTCAGTCACCACAGTGGATGTGAGAAAAATCCTGCCGAGAGTGAATATAAATAAGGCTGCTGGTCCAAATAATATACCTGTCCGTGTACTAAAAATATGTTGATCAGTTAGCTGATGTTATTACTGACATTTTTAAACACCTCAGTCTCACAGGAGACTGTTCCCTCCTGCCTCAAGACAGCCATCATCGTTCCTGTACCCACAAAGTGTGCTGTGTCCAGTCTTAATGAACCACCATGTGGCTCTTACCCCCATCCTGATGAAGTGCTTTGAGAAATTGGTTCTTTAGCACATCCAACACAACATCCCTGCCAGTCTGGACTCTGACCAGTATGCTTTCAGGACCAACAGACCCACAGAGGATCCCATATCTACTGCCCTTGCCCTTGGAAAACGAAACACTCTGGACTTCAGTACAACATTTTGCAACTGGATATTGGACTTTCTCACAAGCAGACCCCAGATTGCTCGGATTGGCAGTCACACATCCTCAACAATCAGAGTGGTGCACAGCGAACACTCTACTGTTCAATGTCAGCAAAACCAAGGAGCTGATGGTTGATTTTAGGAAAAAGGAGACAAAGACACACACCTCTGTCTACATCAGTGGAGCTGAGATGAAGCAGGTGAGCTTATGAATAGTTATAGGTTCCTTGGAACCAATCTTGGTCATCACATGTCACCACCCTGGTTAAAAAAGCCCAGAAAAGGCCCTACTTCCTAGGAAAACTTAGTGTAGTGAACCTCAGTGAAGGTTGTGAACGCAACCCAGGTAGTCCAGCGAGACTCCTCCCTTAGCTCCTCCCCCTGCCCAGATGAAGTATAAAAGGCCTCAGCTGGCTCAGTTGAGCCTCTTGCTGGTCCCTGGTGGTGGTTGCCTGCTGAAGGTGGCTCACCTGCTACTGTTCTGCTTTGCTTTGCTTTTGTTAGATTTGCCTTTTTTTCCCCCTATTTCTTTTCCTCTTGGACCAGCTTTTTCATCTGTTTTGGCCTTATTTGCACTCTTCTGATTTATTTTGAGTGCTTTTGCTTTATTTTGTCTATTGTTGCCTATTTTGCTCATTTCTTGTGGTTTTGATTTGCTCGTTTGGTCCAGATTTATTAAGTTTGCTTACTTTAAGTACATTTCTGTTTGACACCTTACTTTGAGTGTATGTTTTGAGATAGTTTAATTATCAATTGGGTTGTTGGTTTTGTTGGTTTTGTTAACTTTTTGTTCTCTCTGTTTCAGGAACTTTCTTTTTGTTTCTTTCTTTGACTTCCAGGGGTGTCATCAGGTGGGAGGCTAGGCACCGTGGTGAGAACCTCACTCCTGTTGCATGCAAGTAGGCACTGGGGCACTTTTAGTGTATGTTTTGTTTGTAGTTTCTGTAGTGTTGCACCCCAGACTAGTGAGAAGGGGCTCGTTCCTAGCCCACTGATTTTAGTTTTCCGTTAGTCATTAGAGTTTTAGTATCGTTATAGCCGGCTTTTTAGATTGTTTCTGTTAAATAAATTTTTCTTATACTCGCCTTGTGTTTGAAATCTTTTTTTCCAGCAGTTCCAGTTTTTCTCTTTTTAGGTTCAATCCTGATTTCTTCACAATATTTATTAAATAAAAATATTTTCTTTATCACTGTCTCTGCCTCATCAGTCTCGACCCTGTGCCCTTATATAATTTTTGCATCATCCTGGTTTATTTCGTTTTTTTTAGTTTTTTTTTTTTTTAATATCCTGGGGTGCAAGTCCCCAGGTGGCGTTGTTGGTCCATAAGTTTCCAATAGACTGCATCCTGACTGGAAACATCACAAACTGGCATGGTTTGTGCATGGCCCAGGGCAGGAGGGCTCTACAACAGGTGATTAAAACCGCCCAGAAAATCACTGGTACCATCTACAGACCATCAGTGATATCAGTGAAGTGAGATGTCTACACAGTCCAAAGGATACTACAAGATGACACCCAGCCCAACCAGTCTGTTCACCCTGCTTCCATCTGGCAAAAGATACAGAAGTACCCGCTGCCATACCACCAGACTATTGAGGAGCTCCATTCCCCAGGCCGTGAGATTCATGAACCAATCCTCAACACTCCATGGCCTAAATAGATGTAGCAGGACTTAAAACTCAAACATTTGTTTTTTAAACCCATGTTTAAAAAATTACAATAAATTGACCTTGAACCTTATTTTAAGCTAATATAAGGTGTGTTAACATAAGTGACTGTCCCGATACTAAGTTAAGCTAACTTTTGTTAAAGAATAAGAGGATTTTTTTTTTTTTTTGTTTATCAGTGAGATGCTGGTATTGACATATTGACATATTTATGTAGACAAATCATTTAAAAAATAATATATCTAGAGAGCTTGTAGACAGGTGCAGAATAAAAGTATATATTTTCCTTAAACGTTATTTTAAAAGGGGTACCAGTAGTTTTGTAGTTTTGGAGAAGAAATTGAAACTTAGAATTTTAATATCTACTATATGAATGAGGTAATAATACAAACTCAGATGTATGTAGTAAGTTACACAGTATGGAATTGTGTTGTCCTCAAAGTTCAGTTTGTTAATTTAATTTATTCAGCCATCAAAATGAAGAGATTGTTTATTTAGTTTGTTATAAAAATTAAAAAAAATCAGTCAATGAAGATTCTCTTCTGATTAAAATGTATTCTCCAAAAATACATAGTGCACCTTTTTAACATAAATGATTTAAAAACATTTGCTGGGTCCAAAATGATTGTTTTGTCTATCTCTGTGTAAGAAGTTTTGACAGTTAGCTCCAGCTTCTAACAAGGTTTGTGAGCCAATAGTATAACGTCTTTGGTATCATGTGGTATGTGTGTTCTGTCAGCGATCAATAGCCTTGGTAGTTGCCAGTTTGTGAATTCTACAGTATGTGCCCAGCATACTGTACTGTGTCAGGTTTAATATGGAAGAATTATCCTATCTTTCTATCTAGTTTTTCCGAGATAATGTCCCAGGGGTCAAACCGATAGGGGTATAACTTTGGCTCTCTATGTCATGGTTTGAGTTTTTGGTTTAGTTATTTCTTGTTTTATTTTGTAGTTTATGTCCTTGTGTCCTCTTGCCCTTTTCTGTGAACACCTGTGCCTCATTAGTTGATCACTGTGTGTTTAAATCAGTGTTTTCCCCTCACTCTTTGTTGGTTCATCCATTTTGCCCTTGTGTTTTCTGCGTCTCCCTGTCCCATCTTCCCGTTGTGTGTCTGCTGCTTTTGCTGCCTTAGTCGCTTTCTGTCCCATTACCTACCTGCTTCTCAGTGTTTGCACATGGGTCCTTATGTGTTAAACTATGGAAGAATTATCCTATCTTTATTCAAGAGCGTAGATTTTCAGTTTGAGAGCATGATTTCATTCCTTTTCAGTGACACAGCTCCTTCTCGTGCTCAGATTTATTCTCCTCATGCTCACATTTTGTGCTCGCACTGAGATGTTTGCTGCTTTCTTTCAAAATGTGTGCTTGAACTCAAAAATCACATGCTTGTGCTCACACATCTTCTTCTTGCACACAAAAATTTCGCTCGCATTCAAATATGTCCTGTGCTCGCTCAGATCTAAAGTCTGCGCATGTGCACGCACTCAGAACAAGCACCTCCTCTCCAGTTGAGGAGTCTGCTCAGACTCAAGGCTGTCCCTCCCTGCGCTTAAAATATTGTGTTTCACCAGCCAATAGGGACACAGCTAGAGTGTGGACCAATCAAATGACGGATGCCGCCTTGGGTGCGTTCCTTCACACTTTTTTTGAGTGCTCCGTAGGGGCGGGTATATGGTCTGTTTGTAAAACTGCTTCTCTCAAAATACACCAATTTACCATATTAACTCTTATTGGAGGCACCACCATTTATAATTCATTTCAGATAAACAGAACAAATGGTATAAGAATTAAAATAATTTGTAAATACAGGTAAACGTGCCATTAATTTAAAAACCGTACCCAGGGCCCCGCCCATAGTACTACTACACAGACCAGGTTAGTATAACCTTATATAGCTACATGGGACGGGTGATACACAAGTAAAGTAAAATACCATCTAGTTTTGTGTTAAACCGCTCTGTAGACTACATCATCACGCACAACATACGTCACCAACACCAACATGGCTGCCAACTCGGCACAGAAAAATTACTAACAAAGGTGAAAATCGCACTACAACTGGACATATTGACAACTGCAGTTATGTAAATGGGTAGTTTGTTAGTTCTGCAGGCAAGCTAATACACGGGAACTGCGTATGTTTAAGAAATGCGTTTTGGTGACCATTCAACGAGACAATGTCACTATAGTAAATGTGTAGGTGTGTAGTCTTTATAATAACGCATTTTCACAGTCTGATATTTCATTAGTTTTATGACAAACTGTGACTTTGGTGGCCATTAAAATAACAAAACAAAAACGCAACGCCCTCTCTAGAGTCAGCGTTTGGTTTATCCTTTCTGGGCTACTGTACAAACATATAGGTGCATGGCAGACTCCACGAAATAGACCTGCTCCTTCTATATATAATAAAGGCTTAATCTCAGGACGAAAACACAACCAGCCATTGACCAAAATCCTGTGTTTGAATGCAAATATGTACCGCATGTACCGTACTTCAACTGTTTACATATCAGGGGCCTGGTGGGCTGGCTAAATGGCTGTGATTGGCTACAAGGGCGTTCAGTCCCAGCAAATCCCTCCAATAATGTTTCAATAACTCCTCATAGGGTGTAAAGAAAAACTAAAATCGCAATTTCCAAGAAGACTGGAAATACTTTGATACTATTGTATTGAATTACATCATTGCGAAAACTGTATAGTCAAAGATTATGATTATTTGTCCTGTCCTTAAGGGGGAGCATGCCCTCATTGAATGCAGGTACCAATGGACAACAATAGAGTGGGTTACAGATTATTACAGCACAAAGACTTTTGCTATGAAGCTACATTTGTACCTCGAGGTACAGTAAGTCGAGGAAATTTCATGTTGATTTAAGTCAATTAAGTGAGTCAACAATGTTTTATAACAAATACTTTTTCTATCCAAAGTTATTGTTTTTTTAAATGTAATATGATCTTAATTAATTGATAATGAGTACTGGATAACCAATTCCAAGGAAGAAGTGTTTCATCCCAAGGAGGAAATGTAATTTTTCTCAAATTAAAAAGACTATAATGTTAAAATGTTGCTCACCTGAGTATCTTCTTATCTTTTAAAGAGAAGACACTTTGTTCTCCAAACACTGTTCTGCAGTACTGTTTAAAGTACAAATGTGTGTTCTATGAAGAACTGAACTCACAAGGAAAGGCTATTGTCATTTTTTTAAAACACAGGTTTAAAAAACTGAACTATGAGTCCTTTGTGCTACATCTATTTTAGAAAATGGAGTGTTGAAGATGAATTGAGAAGGTTCACAGCCTGGGGAATGAAGCTGGGCTCTAGTCAGGTGGTACAATAGAAGATACTTCTGTATCTTTTTCCAGATGGCAGCAGGGTGAGCAGACTGTTGCTGAGTAGGTGTTGTCTTTTAATATCCTTTGGGCTCTGTGCTGACATCTCACTTAATTGATCTCACTGATGCTCTGTAGATGGTACCACTGAGCACGTTTACCTGACCACATTAATCTGATAACTGGGAATAATCATGTAATGATAATAATCTGATATGACGATAATGGAAAAAACGGGTTTACAAGATTAAGTCAATTAGTCTGATTTTTTCCAAGTTCATGATGTTAAACTGTTTGTTTTGTTTTTTTTCAAAACATCCTGTCAACATGACGTGGCTTATCATGGCGTCTCTGCTGGTCAGGACTGTACTGTACTACTATGTCGGATTTGTAAGGTTTGCAAAACATGCAAAATAATGCTCTCCTTCTTCTTATGAGCAGAAAACGCATCCACTCGCATTTTAACAACATACAGTTTCTTTTACGTTTTTACACATGCACAGATGTAAAAGAACAAAAGATACTGGATTAACGGTATAAGTGACTTTTATTGAGCCTATAAAGCATTATGCTGTTTACATGACCACTTGAATAATCTGGATCAGATAATGATCAGTTTATTAGTGTGCATGTAAACGTGCTCACTGCTGCTCTGGTTGGTTTTAATCACCCGCTGTAGAGCCATACTGCCCTGGGCTAACCACTAACCACTAACCATGCCAGTTTGTTTCCAACCAAGATGCTTTCTATGGCTCCTCTGTAAAAGTTGACAAGAATCTGGCTCTGGAATTGAGTCTTCCTAAGTTTCCACGGAAAGTAGAGACTTTTCTGTGCTTTTTTGCCCAGGGTCTTGATGTGTGATGACCAAGATAGTTTTCTAGGTCTTTTTTCTAAAATCAACTGTAAACAACCTTTGAAATGTCTAACAGTTTGTGGGTGATGTGCCTGGAAAGGAGCAGATATCAGGTCTTGATGCCAATCCTTCTTCTGATCTCAATGCAGTCCTCTTCCTTGGTGGCTCTCATTGCACCTTTATGCACATCTCTGTCTGTGGCTTGGGGGAACTTAGGGCTTATTTGAGGCGAACAGTAAAGACCTCATTCCATCTGTTTAATTACAGTGGAGATTAGCAGATTATTTTTGCATTACTGCCGCTTGTCGCTCCGGATCACATGGGCAACCCAGGGGGAAGGCTGCTCAGCTCTCAGCACTGAACAATTGGGGAAGTACACTCAAACTCAACAAGTGACAGGTAATGCACTACATATCCACATTTAACATCCAGAAAAGGTTGCCTCAGCTCCATCTTTTCTCCCTGCTTCATACCAATGCACTTGTAGAAAGTTGTAGAAATGTAAAGAGAGAGATGGTCAGTGTAACAGAGCAAAGAGAAAGGCTGTGCTTATAGCAGAAGTTGTCACGACTCAACATCAAAAATAGCTCCATAGCTCCCTTTTGAGCTTTATGTATGTATGCAGTGTGTGTATATATATATATATATATATATATATATATATATATATATATATATATATATATATATATATATATATATACATATATATGTATATATACACTACCAGTCAAAAGTTTGGACACACCCTCTCATTCAATGTTTTTTCTTTATTTGTATTATTTTCTACATTGTAGATCAATACTGAAGACATCCAAACTATGAAGGAACATGGAATTATGTAGTAAACAAAAGAATGTTAAACAAACCAGAATATATTTTATATTTTATATTCTTCAAAGTAGCCACCTTTTGCTTTGATGACAGCTTTGCACACTTCTGGCATTCTCTTAATCAGATTCATGAGGTAGTCACCTGGAATGGTTTTCAATTATCAGGTGTGCCTTGTCAAGAGTTAATTTGTGAAATTTCTTGCCTTCTTAATGTGTTTGAGACCAGTTGTGTTGTGCAGAGGTAGGGTTGGGCACAGTTCAATACAGTGAATAGCGCTATTCGACTGCTGTTCTAATACGTATTATGGCGAGAACCACTCAGCTGAGTAAAGAGAAACGACAGTCCATCATTACTTTAAGACATGGGTCTTAAAGGAATAGTTCACTCTTGCAGCGGACGAGCAGTATGGAGGAATATTACAAAGTTTTTGTGTAGTTTTATGGACCTTTTCGTCTCAGACACCATTGACACTCGTTATATGGATTATTGCTGCCGGAGGGTACCCCCGCGGGTCTCCAGCTGCACTTTGAGGAATAAGAAACTACACCGGACTTCTCATCAGCATGAGGGTGAGTCGATAATGACTGAATTTCGTTCTAGAGTGAACTATTCCTTTAAAGGTCAGTCAGTCCGGAAAATTTCAAGAACTTTGAATGTATCCTCAAGTGCAGTCGCAAAAACCATCAAACACATAATAAAACTGGCTCTCATGAGGACCACCCCAGGAAAGAAAGAGCAAGAGTTACCTCTGCTGCAGAGGATACGTTCATTAGGCCCATCTGGTTTACGCTTAGTGGGACCATCATTTGTTTTTCAACAGGACAATGACCCCAAACACACCTCCAGACTTTGTAATGGCTATCTGACCAAGAAGGAGAGTGATGGAGTGCTGCGTCAGATGACTTGGCCTCCACAATCACCCAGCCTAAACCCAGTTGAGATGGTTTGGGATGAGTTGGACTGCAGAGTGAAGGCAAAGCAGCCAACAAGTGCTCAGCACCTCTGGGAACTCCTTCAAGACTGTTGGAAAACCATTCCAGGTGACTACCTCATGAATCTGATTGAGAGAATGCCAAGAGTGAGCAAAGCTGTCATCAAAGCAAAAGGTGGCTACTTTGAAGAATATAAAATATAAAACATATTCTGGTTTGTTTAACACTTTTTTGTTTAATACATAATTTCATGTGTTCCTTCATAGTTTGGATGTATGCATATATATATGTGTGTGTGTGTGTGTGTGTATAATGTGCGCACATGTATCACATTCTCTATATCTTATTACCTTTTTTTTTCTTCTTTTTTCTACCAGCTAGAAGTTAATCTTGGAGGGCCTGAAGTGCACAGGCAGAGAACAGTCAACTTTGGCAAACTCGGAAAAACAACAACTGCACTGATCAGCCACAATGTTAAAACCATTTACAGGTAAAGTGAATAACACTGATCATTTCATTGCATGCAATGTTCTGTGGGGAAACCTTGGGTCCTGGTAAATAATATAAATTATGGATGCCACTTAAAATTTACCACCCACCAATACACTGCTGCTAACAAAGTACACCCCCTAACGGCATCTGCACTCCTCAATGGCTGTGGTGTGGCAGTGCGCATTATCCTGCTGGCAGTGCCGGCCCAAGCTTTTTGGGGGCCCTAAGCAGAATTTGATTTGGGCTCCCCCTCCCACCACCGCGGAGTCACCTGTGCTAGACAATTATTGACACAAATGTCAAACTATAATGTTACATTATAAATTGTATTAATACAGTGACGGATTATGAACTACTGTCCTCCTGGGCACAGATGCATAAGGACCCCCCCTACTTTATTTGTACGAAAGTGGGTGCAAATGGGGGAAGGGGGGTTCAGAAAATTCTGAATTTGTTAGATGTGATTTCCTGTATTCTGGTGCATTTTTGGGATGGCCAGCTGGACAAGGGCAATACCTAAATTCGTTCAGATTCATAGCCTTTTGCTTTTTGACTTATTGAGGTAGTGACTTCACGCAACGACTTGGGCTTCAGGGCCCCTTGACCTCTTGGGCCCGGTAGGCTCATTCAGTAATCCATCCTTGCTCACATGCCACAAATGTTTTGGGGCTCCTGGCCCCTCTAGACCTCTGGCCCCCTGGGCTTGGTAGACCCCTGTATTAATATAGTTGTTATTTACAACAAGTCAGTCACCTTTTAACCTTAGAGGGTACTACAATCACAAATGTATTTTAAACTTTCATATTCAAAGTGAAGCACTAAGTGTGGTTTACTGAACTTGAATTGAAAAATAACAAAATACAACAGCAGAGATTGCATTTGTTGTAAACAAGTGTGGCCAGGTCCTAAATGAGGAGACCGGACACAGTAGAATAATTATTGTGGGTCTTTTATTCCCCGACTGCAATTTATAAAAGAAACAGCATTAACACCGCAATTTTGAGGATTTGAGGTAATCAGTATCAAACAAACAAAATATTTTTCCTCACTGTAGGCTACGTCACACTGACGGTAAACCTCAGTTAGCTTATAAACTTCAAACACTTATCTCTGTGTCCTAGACATTTGCTCTAGTTAAAAGTGACTCTAGACTTGACTAGACAGTAGTGGCTCTTTCTGAATAAATAAAATAAAAAAACAGAAAAACAAATAAATACATTTTCCCAGCCACATAACTCATAGTCACATTACAGCATATTCTTTAGTTCACAGAAAACATACTGTAAATTACACTAATGAACAAAATACATTTTCAAGTAAACATTCTTGCATGAGCTTAAAACACATTTTGTGAATAGTCTTAAACTCTCTCACTCCTGTGTGCAGCTCGTGCGCCAAGTCACGAACCTTGACCTCAATGCGCTCTATCTCCCCTCTAAATTCATCAAACACATAAAAATGGACACAGTTTATGCAAACAGTTATTCTTGTGCTTTATCGATGTTAATAGGGATATTTTTCACACACGACATCAAAATACACACCTCAGCAGTCCGTCTTTCACTCCCGCTACTGCTACTTCCGTGTAACTAACTCTGCACGGGAACACTGTGATCCCCCATGATCTCCCGCGATCTCGCGCAACCTACCGCTGCGCCGCTCTTAAAGTGACAGTGTCACCTAAACAAAAAGAAACTGCTAATACAGTAATAATTCCCTACAGAATAATAAAACACTGTCTTAACAGTCTGAAAACAGTCTTGGTCTCTTGTTCACCTGGCTACACAAGGAAAAAACAAATAAAAAAATAAAAAATAAAAAAAAATCGTATTTTTTTCTTGATTGGGGGCCCCCTGGTGGCCAGGGGGCCCCAAGCAGCCACTTATTTCGCTTATGTCTCGGGCCGGCTCTGCCTGCTGGGGTGGCAGGAGTGTGTCATTACCATGAGGGAGTGTACTTGGTCTGCAATAGGGTTTTGGAGGGTGGTGTTACCACTTGGCATCCATATATATGCCAGGATCCAAGGTTTCCCTGCAAAACGTTTGATTGTGATGAGATGGTCAGTGCTATTGACTTCACCTGTCAGTGGTTTAAATGTTGTGGCTGATCAGTGTACACTACTCACAGGGAAACAACCACCTCCAAGGATCATATGAAAAGCATGCAAAAAGTTTTATCTTTAGTGACTTGGTTTTGCGATGGTACTTTTCAAGGCTGGCTCCCTGGTTGTTAACGTCACTCACGACATTGCTAAGGTGGTCTTCTCCCTCTGTTTTCTTTGTCTCTGCCTGCCTCCAGTTTCTCATTTTGACTAGTTTGTGGTTCTTTTTGGAGGGGTCATTTAATGATCAAATGATCCTGTTGTATCACACTGCTAGCATAACAGAGAAAACTGGATGACTGGGCTAACCATTTCCTGCGTGATCGGGCAATAGAAATTAGCGAGTACACCATTATCTGTATCTGTATTTGTACTCAGAATAGGTGGGGCTAAAACTAATAATGGGCGGGACTAATCTCAGCTTGTTTATTTAAAGCAGAAATTGATATGGGTTGATCAGAAGTTGCTATATTTATTGTTTAAGGAAAACTTTCTACAGACCAGCTTTAGAACTGACCTTCAGATCAATGTTCTGGATCACAACAGAAAAAGAACTATTCACAAGCCACGTTTTTTTATGAACTTGAATGAATAAACTTCAGTCAGCTACCCAATGAGGATTTTCCTTCATCATGAGTACAGATATTATCACATTTTACTCAGATGATATTCTTATGAGAAGAATATCATAAAAAGTACATTGTCTGTACTGAATGAGGTATGCTATAATCAGTGGGGCGCTATTGGACTGCATCAGCTAGAGAACTGGAGCAACAGCAGTCAAATAAAGGAAAGCAGAGTTTTAAATGTCAAACTCATTTCTGGGTGGGTCTTACTGTAATTCTTGGTACAGCTTTAACTCCATTACTTTACTTACTTAAGTGCATCCCATGCCAACCACACAATATAGGAGATATGACAGAACCATGACTCTGTGCTGTCAGTACCCAACAGTTAGCAGCACTGTGACACACAAATGTACACATGACAGAATGAAACGCGAGGATTTTATATCCCTGGTCTTTATTTGAGTGAGAAATATTTCCCCTCAGTGATGGAGGAGTGTAATGAGACCAGAGATGCTGCTCTTCATTCCACATACCACAGGAAACTTTAATCAGCAAAGTGACTACTGCTCCTGCTCATTTAAAGCAGCCTCTGCTCTCTGCTGCAGGGTGGAGAGGCAGAGGGACTGCAAAGGACAAACTGAGCCCCAAACACAACCTCCCAGAGAGTTACAACTGTTATGTGGTCCAGATACATACTGTCTTATCCACTTGATGAATGTGCTTGATGAATTACACATTAGTTATACGATTCAAACCAACACCTCTACAGTTCACTAACATGTTGTATTGCATGTGTTTAATCTGTACTCAACAGAAATGTGAGAATGACAGTTTGCAGTTTAAGAGACAGTTACAGTGGGCAAAGACTTCCAAATCTGGTGACCTCACTGTGACAACAAGACCTATGAAAGCTGCTCACAGTCACTGCATCTGACAAAAAATAGTTCCAGCACATAACTCCATTTCTGTTTACTAGAGCAGTACCAGTTCAAAATGTGACTGGTCGAAATGAGACGATTACTTGGCCTTTGTTATTCCTGCTTGCAGCTTTCTCGAGAACTGCCCCAAAACATTAACATTAAAACTCAAATGAGCTGACGTGTTGTTATGTATAACCATGGCTCTGGACTAAGGCTACACCTATCAATTATTTTTAATAGATAAATCTAACAGTTCTTTTTCCGATTAATCTAACAACTAATTCAACCATTTATCTAAGATTTTTTAGTTACTTTATTAATGACAATTAATTTACCAAAAATAGATATCAAAAACTTGTCACATCTTACTCTTGAGAATTTATTTCGACCAAATCAGAGGTAATTGTGGAAAGACAAACCAAACCTGTGTTGGTGAATATTATTAACTTTATGCTGAGTTAACAAGTCAATTAAGCCCTCTTATTTTTCTGTTTGGTAAGGAAAATTGATGTAAAATTATATCTTTTGTAGGTGGGCCTTTATCAGGTGACTAAAATACATTTTGTTGTTGCTTCTGTCCTCAGCAATACATTTATTACTCAACTTCCAACACTATTGCTCCTGCTGCTTCTCCAAACTAGGGGCATTCTCACTGCCATTTATTGTAAGCTTCTGTATTTGGCTGTCTGCTGTTCACTTTCTAGAGCTCACTACATGAAATTACTCTGACTCATTTATTTCTCCAACTGTTGTGTCTTGTCTCGTGTCTCCCGCGTGTATGTTTGTCACTCACTAACTCGAGTCAAGCCACAAAGCCCCGCCCCTGCTGCAGTCCAGAGCGCTGTTCACTATATATTCAAAGGGTATTAATATTGAATGTGTTGCATGTCAATTCAAATTCCATCCTGCAATTCCCCAGCACCTGCCAAGTGTGAAGTAGATTTGATCGGATGAGCAGTTCAAAAAACGCCACAAAGACAACAGATGACAGCTAACTAGCTTGTATGTTCTGCACCTACATGTGAGGTAATAACTTTCCATACCACCAGGTGGCAGTAGTTTGTATTCATTATTCAAAAAGGGAAACTGGAAGATTTCACACCACTTCTAATCAATAATATTTCTGATGGAAAGATGAAACGGCACTAAAAAGGTGAATGCACAGCGACAGGCTCAAGAGGCTTTCCCTTTCTTTTTTTGACACGCTTCTTGTGCACTAATTTGCTTTGCTGAACAGCGAGAGCAGAAAGCAAATGAGTGTATTTCCCAAAAATTTGAGCAATTACTTCAATATTACTTCCTTATGGGTAACTGTAACTGGTTTAGGCACAATTACATTTTGTTAATCTTATAAACTACAAAGCCAGTTATTGCTCTTATTATCTTGAGTTTAAACATTTAAATGGCATACTTCAAATACTTAAGAAGGGGTACCTTTTGGGGTTTGTCCGAATTCAGATTTTTTTTTGTAGCTTCTACTTCCTGCAATACATCGACATTTTCCCTCAGGACCAATGGAACTCCCTTTTTGTCTCCTGGAGGCTTTCCACGTTATAAACCACTGCTCTAGATAGTACAAGCATTTTAAACATGACATTGAGTGACCTAGTGCAAGTAGGACAAACTGGTTACTGTATTGTATGTTAGTCGTATTCGCAGACATGTTGGTGTCCATCTGAATGCGGCAATTGGCGTCGACCGCTCAAGTGGAATTGCACACGGTGGGACAGATAGGGAGCAGCTGTGAGTAATTGTTTCGCTCAGTTGCCGAGGCTCATCCTGGCCCTTTATAGATAAGCTGGAGTAAATCTCCCTTGATGTCCTGGGAGAGCAGGGGAGAAGATGGGGACGGAAGAGAGCAAGCACCAGGCCATGGCCAGCCTGTGTTTGAACTGCCTCTTCAAGACCCACAGCTTCAAATGACTTTTTCTATCAAGTAAAAGGAAATGAAAGGAAAGGAAAGGAAAGGAAAGGAAAGGAAAGGAAAGGAAAGGAAAGGAAAGGCAAAGAAAGGGACCATTTTTCTGCTCCTCTTGGTTAATGTTGACGTGGCTTTGATGCCAAGGAGTTGTGTCATATTCATAAATTTCAGAAAGGGGAGACAGGGAGAGTGTCAGAGGGAAGATCTGTTGTTTGCACACTTGTTACACAAATGGAGGGATACACTGGCTGTGGGATGGCTTTTGTTAGATAGACAAAATAAAGGAAAACGTACAAAAGGCAATATTGCAACAGGGGCACAGTTTCTCCAAAGGACCTTGAATCTATAGCAAATTCTAAATAAAAAGACATGTTTTTTAAATTGTCTTTAGCCTGGTCATCCACTTATGCTATGTCCACACAAGTCCACACAACTTTTCAGCGTTTTATTACCAATTCCAAAATTATCTCAGCCCATACTAATATGCCTGAAAACACTGACCATTCATGATGTTTTGGACTGACATTGACCTTGACTGCCTCCTGCTGCTTATCTAATGGACAGGTTCTATATACAACTGGTTAAAAGTGTGGCTGATTCCAACATAATAAAACTTAACACAAACACAAATTCATCAATTCATCAAAAATCATCACAAAGTAGACTGAATGGAGAGCCATTGTGCAGAATACTTCACATGTTGATGTGTTTATCTAGCAGTCAAAGCCTTGTAATAACACAGATAACATCAGCAGGAATGTCACGACTTCCTCCTCCACAAAAGGTGAGCCAGGGAGAGAGAGTATGATGAGGACAGGAATAACAGAGGATGTTTTGACTATTTATTTCATTTCAGCTGGCCTTGAGGGCAAGCAAAATGAAAAAAAACAAAACAACCTTTTTACTATGAGGCCAGCTGCACCTCTGACGACAGAATGAAGATGCTCAACTCAGGGAATATTTATTTGCTGTGCAACAGGTACCAACTGAAAATTTTACTTGGCGGCTTTGGGGGAATGAGTTTTATTTTCTGGGTACTTGAAATTTATCAACACAAATTAAGTGTTGGTTCATTGTTGGGGAGCTATGGAAGCCCTGAGGGGCAAGTGAGAATTTGTTTATCTGGTGCTTCATTTTCTAAGTTCTAAAATGTGTGAAACAGAGTGAAAAAAAATCACTGTTTGACACATGAAAATAAACAATTGTCTCATGAAATTTTTTCTTTTTCATTCAGCTCAGTACATGAAAAAAAGTTTTTCTTGTGAACATTTTTTTTCTGTTATCCACATGAAAAGGAAGAATTTAGAACTTAGAAAAAGGAGCACCAGAAAAAAAAACAATTATCACATGCCCCAAAGGGCTTCTGTAGGAGCAGTCTAAATTTTTACATCTTAATTTTCACACATAGGCCTACTGTGTTCCCCTGTTTATGGAATCCCAAAACACCCACAAGGGAGTAAAAACTCAAACTCAAATGAGTCAAACTGAACACTTCAATAGATTAAGAGTTGGTTAAATAATCACTTGAGTGTAAAAAGACAAAGACAAACAAAGCTTTATACTTTCCCTTAAGTCTAATGAGTTTGTGAAATAATTCTTTTTCCTTTACATTCACACAACATTATGTTTTTGTTTTTTGTTTTTTTACCTAAAATGATCACCTTCAAAATCATTATAATGGCTGTGCCATTATAATGATTTTGAAGGTGATAATTTTTTGTCTTGTAATAGGGTTTCTGTCACAGCCACTCTGCTCCTCATCACTTGTTTCTGCACTATGTAACTTAAGTGAGAGGGTAAGATCACAGCTTTAGATATATGTTATCTCAAGATACACATTTTCAAGACATAACATTGTTGTGACATAATGGATTTTGTTTGTAGTTAGCACCCACATTACATCTGACAAATTGTTTCTGACCTGGGATTTGTATTTACGACAGTGGTGTTGCACTCGGAAACTGTGGGGGCCAAAATGCCAATTTCTACATCATGTTGCTTTAAGAACATGTGGCTTTTTCATACATGAAAACAGGCATATGTCACTCCCTGGTGTGAGAATGACCACGCCCCTTTCTGGATGAAAAAGCGCTGCCAGCTCCAAATTGAAACAACTAGTTGCACCATGCCTAAAAGTTGCTGCAGTTAGTTGATGAGGTTACTGAGTAAATTACATGTGTGTCTTTATGTTGGTGAAACCAAAGCCCTTCCATAAAACAGCTACTTTTAGAATGGAATTTGGTTTAACAGTCTCTCAAAAGACTGCCAGAAACAGAGTATTTTAACGCTAATAATTCAGATAAATTAAGCTGACCTTCCTTCTAATAATGGACCTTTTTTACAAACAGGATAAAGTTAAGTGGAGCTAAAACCAAACCAAACCAGGTTTTTACTCACATTACTTAAAGGCTGGAAGTGAAAGGTTGCATAACAAACAGTTTTTATTTGTTCTACATAATGACAGTGTCATTATAATGTATAGGATTTGGGCTCCTACTGCTAAAGGCAATACAGTATTCTACTTTAATGTGATTAAATTGACAAAAACCTTGGAATTTTTCAAATTGGAGAGGCTGCTTTGACCCTGAAAAGGGTGGGGGCATGATGCAAGGGCATAGTACCCTGATCTGCTGCTCTTATCTATCCCTTAACCTACAATCAGTTGAGTTGAGACAACAAAAAAACATTTTTTATTTTTAACCAGCTGATTGGAGGTTAATGGAAGTGCATCAACCTTAATTTTTGTTTTAGACAACATGTTAATTACTTACTTACAGTTATTTGTTGATGTATAGAATTATTTATCTTTAACTCATATGTTAACTTTTAACTTGGACCCATGCTGAAAAACGTTATGTGTAATCACTTCACAACTAAAATAAAAGTATTTGTTTTTTAATGTTTCAGCTTTTTTGTTTTTTTTTAAGCCAGTAAAGGTCCTAAAAGATGTGTAAAGCAGAGGGAACATACAATTTGTAAAATATTCCTCTTCAGCTCAGTTTAATGAATGTTGCAGTAGACAGTATTTCCTGTGTGTTTGAGCCATCATTATTCCATATCCATAAAGACTTTATTGCGACTCAGAGCATAAAAAGCGTACCCCATTTTTCTGTAAGGTAGAGTAATGCCATCTATGTTCTCCACACTGCAGACATCCAAAATGCAGGATTTTTGGTGCATCATTACTTAAAGTGAAACTCTCGCCAAAATGCAACCTAGGCTTTTTTTGTGAATGTATTTGAGTCAAACCTTCATGTAATAGCATAATTATGACGAAAAAGCCACTTTTAAGATTCACCGTAGTTTCGTTTCCGGGTCAAACTCATTTTCAATGGTGTGCAGGGGCAAATTTACGGTAGCATCAAAATCGCTATTTTTAAAACACTAAGAAGACTCGACACAACATGAAGCTTTGCTCGTAGCATCGCCAGGTTCTCTACACATGAACACGAGCATTGAGAACATTGTTTGTGTACACAGAGTTTACTAAAAAGAAGGTTTTTGAACAACTCATGTTAGCAGTAGCAGTAGCCGTCCTGCCAGTCGAGATGCGTCGATCCCCGAGTGCGGCGTAACATGGAGGAGAAAGCTCCATGTTACGCCGGGGATCGGGGATAGACGCATCTCAACTGGCATTACGGCGACGAGCGGAGCAAGCTAAAGCTAACGTGAGTTGTTCAAAAACCTTCTTTTTAGCAAACTAGCCTTCTTTCATAATTTGTTATCATTTAAACAGGAAGGCCTAACTTGAAATCAATTATTGAAATATGCATGGTACTGTATATATTGCATGTTGTGATGATTGCCTGAGCTGGAAAAAACACAAAGCAAAACCATAAATTTACAAAAACACAAACACACAGATTCATTAACACACAACTCATGTGTCAAGTTCTGTTATTTCTCTAAACATTAAGCTAAGATTAATCAACAACTGTGTAATGTAAATGAATCATTCTCTCTTTTTGTTGAGAACAATCAAGAGACAGAGCGGGACATCCGTCAGAGAGTCCCTGGGTTTGTCAGGTGTATTTTGGTGTCATATCTTTTGACAGCAGCAGTCATAAAGCGCCAGAAGAGGCCAGGGCTGCTGAGGGAGCCAACTAGCCCATAAACCCTCTGTGCTGAAATGTTTTATGACAACACACCATGGAAGTGCAACAGCAGAGATACGAGCCCAGGAACTGCAGTGAGAATATGAGTTTTCACTTGGATGCAGTCTGTATCCTGCTGTAAATAACTCCAGTGAGCTCTCTCTCCCCACACTGTAAAAAAGTCGATGTGTTTATGGCAGCTTTTATTTTATTTGCTGTGCAGCTTTCAGGGCTGTAGAAGCAGAAAGGTTGAGCTACAAAAGTGCAGGCCACCAAAAAAGGTTGAGCTGTGGGAAAAAAAATGGCTCCAGTACCTGCTGCGACCCTTTGTTATGCAGCCAGCCAGATGAAGAGACAGCTATGGGTGAATCCTAATCAGGTTTTCCATTTTCACTGTTGTGGGTGTTCCCACAGTGGCTCAAAATGTTAATCCAAGATCATTATTTTTAATTGGCTGTATCATAAAATACCATCTCACTTCATGTCTTGTTGTTCTCTGTGGATAGCAGTGGCATTCTGTGGCCCACTATTAAAAAGAAAAAAAGAAAAATTGAGTATCTAAATAAAGAACCAAAAACTGATGGATCCCAGAAAACATTATGATGTTGAAAAGATGGTATTAAATGGCCTGCATCAAAACTGAAAAAAGTTCACTTTTCCTAATGTGAGATTTAATGATAGCTATAGATTTCTAGGTTACAGTATAACCTAAACTGGGCAATTCTGTTAGAGTATCTGAAACCAAAAATTGCTCTAAATAAATTAATATTTTTAAAAAGACATTATGAAAACATTATCATCCAACTATATTGCATAAAAATATATAAATTAACCCTTAAAAACTTCATCATTTCATAATAAGATCAGTTTATTGGACATAATATTTTTTAATTAAACAAAATTCTAATTCCAATAGACTTTTATTGGAGCCGGAGCATAACCAGTGCAAGGACCCTCTTGAAATGCAAGGAATTTTTCTTTCTTTCTTTCTTTCTTTCTTTTTTTTCTTTCTTTCTTTCTTTCTTTCTTTCTTTCTTTCTTTCTTTCTTTCTTTCTTTCTTTCTTTCCATGCCAAAGTAAATCACTTTTTTGAGGCTTTTTTTAATATGATTGAAATTTATTTAATTTTTAAGTATATAATGGGTTTCGGTGATTGATCGGTCAAAATGGCTCGCTAGGGCCAACAATATCAGACTACATATTGTTGGGTACATTGGTAGGGCAGGTTTGGTTATAACTGATTATTAATTTACTAATAGTATCTATGAAAAATAATAATTGAAATTATTAATTATAAATAATTAAAAGCAAACTTTATTAAACAAAAGCTGAATGATCCAAACACAGGAGGAACAGGAGGCAGGGGCAAAGGGCAGCAAAAAACAACAAAAGAGTCCACAGGGGCTGGGGGGTTAGAGGGTGTCTGGAGGAGGTACAGAGTCAGTCTGGGGGGGGGGGGGCAAAGGCAGGGGCCCTCTGGAGGATGTGCGGGAGGCTGGGAGCCACTGGTGGACATCCGCCGGACCGCCGATGGTCGACGGAGAAACACTGGGGTTGGTCGGTCAGGATGCTGATGGAGAAACACTGGGGTTGGTTGGCTGGGATGCTGACTGGGAACCACTGGCTGGATTGCAGTTATTATTGTGATTATATTGGCATATTATTATATTAGATGGCCGCAGGGTTGGGAGGGTCAGTTCATCGCTGCTTGCATTTTTACTTATAATGAATAGCAGTTTTGGGTTGACTCTTAACCATCCTGACCAATTTTCTCTCAGCAGCAGGTGATAGTTTGTGTTTTCTTCCTGATCATGGCAGTGACACAACTGTGCCATGCACTTTATACTTACAAACTATTGTTTGTACAGTTGAAATGTCTTCAATTGACTTTCCTGGCTTGTTCAAATCAATAATGCGCTCTTTCAGATCAATGCTGAGGTCTTTAGACTTTCCCATTGAAAGTCTCCTACAACTTTAATCGCCTCCAAGTGGCCGTGGTGGTGCGGCAAACTCAGATGATTCACTGTGAAACAGAAAGTTGCTATAACGCCATTGTACAGGGGCGTACCTGCCTTAAAATCCATACATTTCATGAGAGTCCAGGCCTTAACACATATCCATGCAAATATTCACAGTCATAGCGACCCCTAGTAGTAGCAGGAAATGCCTTACTTTAAACAGTGATGTACACCTCCTGGCTGAATGACCAAATCTGAGTTTTAGTTCAACAGCATGGCCTTGGCGGCACTGAGTAGGCCAATGTTTTGCAAAGAAACAGGAAATTGCTATAACTTCACTGTACATGGTCGAATCTGCGCCAAACTTCACATGTTTGATAAAAGTCCCTGCCTGATGACATCAACATGTTTTATTTTGATGAACTCTTCCTAACCCAATTGACTGTGACTGATTGACTGTGACAGCACACAAAGGTTAATGATTTACCATAAAAACACAAAGCTGTTCTAACTCCACTGTACATGGGCAAATTTGTCCATAACTTCACATTGTTGAGAGTCCCAGGTTGAACACATTAATATGCGAATATTTACCTACAGTAATTACAGTCATTGTATCCCTTAGTGGCAAAGTCAGTCAATCACCATAATGAAAAAATACCAACTGCAAGCAGCCATGACAGACCCTCCCACCCCAACCGATGGGTCCTGTTAATAATGTCATTATGTGACTTTTCATGACATTGGTGCTGTCACCCCTCTCCTAAGTTTAAGCTAATCACACACCCTAGTCTCCATAACTGCTATCACATTTAGCCAGCACTCATCTACGTTTTTAAATTTAGTTTTACCGGGCTCTATGTAACAATTTGGAGCAGTTTTATATGAATTAATCAGTTTTTTATTGGTCATATGTGAGTGGATTGTAACGTAAGACCTTCCCCGTCTCACTCAGTTACAAGCCAGTGGACGTAGCTCACGTTAGTTTAGAAAAGAGTCTGCTAACATAAACTGTTACCAGCCAGGTAGGTAGCATGTATGTTACAATGTTAAACTGAATAAATTAAATTGTGAAGCTGAATACATAAAGGATTATGGTAGTTCAATCAGGAGAGACTTGTTATTTTTTGAGTGAACATGAAGATTTATTGCCATGTGTGCAAAAGAGAATGAGAAAGTCTTTGGCGGTTAGACTGCATCGTAGTGAAGTTATATTTTTGGGGAGGTGATGAAGCTGTGCATAGAATAGGAAACCCCCAGATGGAGTCTAGACACTGGTGGTAGTGATGGAGGAAGAAGGATCCTGGAGATCTGATGACGGGCGGAGTTGATTCTGTTAAGTAGAACCTAGCCAGTGGATGAAGAAGTGGAGGAGGATGGGGTGGAAGAGGGTCGCATGAATGCCTGAAATGACATCTGACAGTAAAGAGGACAGCGGTTTTAAGTTTGACAGCAGAAACATGATTGGCTGATAGTGTTCGTGGCAGAATGTGGTTGGTTAAATGGAGAGTGAGTACATTAAGAAACGCCCATGTCAGGTGAATGGAGGGAGCAGGGAGAGAGGTGAATGTAAAGATAGTCTTCCTGATTGAACTTGCACTGAGCTTCATTTTCAGTGTCAGTGTAAGCCAGTTGGTTAGTTGGTTTAGAGTTACATCACATTTTGTACTAATATAGTCTATTTTGAATCAATAAAAGTTTATTGTTAAAGCTGCTACAAGGAACTTAAATTTTTTGTTTATTCATGCGGACTCTGTTAGACAGATAACGATGGTGAAACAAAGTAAACTGTGTTTTAGTGCTGTACCGCCAGAATACAGAACAGCTTTTTTCCTCAGGCTGTGAGATTTCTCAATTCATCCTTATCACTCTGCCATGAAAAAATATTTAAATTTTATGACATATCAAACTAAGATTAGTAGTAAGTTATATAGAGGTGTCAGTAATAAACATCATATTGATAACATTTTTTCTGTAGACGAATCCTTTTTTGGTAACACTTTACAATAAGGGTATATTAATTAACATGAATTATTGTACTAATAACCATTGACTAGTCAATTAATCAAGTGAACTAATGCAACGCATTCTCAGAAAAAAACATTTGTATGATATCATACTAAAAGTAATGCATTAAATTTCGTGTCCAGCATCACTGGGGCAATTAGTGCACCTGCGCAAACCCTGGCAAAGACATTTAATGGAAATTCAGGTGCTTTCTATAAATGACAGCCTGCAGCCACCTGTTCTGTTATTACTTGATTAAATATGATTATCAGCTACATAAATATGGGTTAGAAGAGGACAACTACAGTAAATAGTATCAAATTGGATATGAATAACAGAGGAATACAGCTCAGGAGGAACTTAGCTCACTGCTAAACCTGAAGCCAGGTGGATCCACGTTCTTTGCAGGTAAGATGATTTTAAATGACAACATTTAAAGTGTAGTGTACAAGCCAAAATAATCCAGAAAAATAGTTTTAAGTTGATGTGACATGAGTGTTGACATGATTACAGGTTTGCATTTGCTAGCTAGCTGCCAGATATTAAGAATATTTTTTTGTGGATAAGCGTGTTTTACGTTTGTGCTTTGAGGTTTTCACTGATGGCAGGTTGGTGTTGTTACAGAAACCTTAGCTCTTGTCATGGCTGGTTAGTAGACTAAGTAATTATTACGGCTGGCGATTAATTGTACCCTGCTATTTTATAAATTCATGCACAATACGTTATGAGTTGGTCAGCTGGTCCCAGGTCTGCTGGTGCTCTGTTATTCTACCACAGCGACTCCTCCACATGACTGTTCAAAGCATCATAATGGGAGAAGCTGCAGCAGGAGGATGGTTTTCAAGAGTTACTAGTGCACAGTGCAGCAGGCTGCAGCTGTGAAGTCATCAGAGCACCATGCTGACAGAGCACTAAGTGTGTCTGTTGTGTTAAAACGTATAATTTTTAATGTATACTCACTGTCCATGTTTCAGAACTACTATTACTCCTGCTTTCTGCCGTAATGTAGCGAAATATTCTAGCTAACGTGAATTGAGTTTAATAATAATGTAATATTTTGTTCACACTTGAGAGATACAAACTGTGAATATTGTCCTGGCATATATGAGGCATTTGGTCTAATCAGGAGATGCTATTTTTTTCATTTCATCACAAATAAATACAGACATCTGTTCACCTCTTTACCTTTACCCATAGAGGACCATCTGTGGTTGAAATAATCAGATCAGTCAGATTCACATTAAATAAAAGACAGTATTCTTTTAATTACTCATGACTCAAGTCATTTTAGTACTTTCATACTCTACTTGATGTAGCTACTTTGATCACTACTATTTGTACTGGAGCAGGCCTACTTGTTTTTGTAAAGTAACAGTACTAATACTTGAGTATAGTTTTTGGCTACTCTACTTCACTGTCTATGCATATTAAACTGACACTAAAGTATAAGACAACAGAGTCTTAACAGGTATTAACAGATAACAGCTCCATAAAAATAAAAAAAACAACAACTCCATTAAGTACGGCCCTGGCTGCACCAGTAAGTATTAGGCTACATCAAATGTAAAAGTCCAGATGTGTTGAGCATAATATACAGTAGCCTACAGACCTCCATGTAATTCAGTCTAATGCGTTCGGTATCCTTGGAAAACTTGGGATCTTGACAAGAATGTAAATTAAAATTCTGTGGGTTTGAAGAAAGCGTGGCTGCATTTGATCCCACAGAAGCAACCTTAGGAAAAAAGTTTAATCTGGCTGCTCCTTCTCTTAGCACACCGGTTACACTCCGTCTTTCCGAAACCCCGCTGTTCCGAAAATAGACTTTCATTCTTCGTAATGGCGGGGTTTCCCATTTTTTCTAAAGACCCCGCTATTCCGAAAAGGCTATTGGGGAACCCCTGACCCTAACCCTAACCCTAACCCTATTGGGAAGTAATTGGAACTTGAAAGTCGGCTTCGGAACAGCGGTGTTTTGGAGTGGGGGTGTTTCGGAATGGAGGGGTGTCGCAATGGAGGTGTTTCGGAATGGATCGGCCGTCCCTAGCACACCGGTCACCTGTGAGTGTAAGCTAGATGCTTAAAGTGACATTTACATTTTAATCCTTGGGCTGCTGTGTATGAGAAAGATGGTAGGGTCAGTGCTCCAAGTTAGTCTGTACTCCTTTACTCTATCCTTTACTCTTTGGTTTAGTGTAACTTATTCTTTGTCATGTTTTAAGGTTTTTAGTTAGGTGAGGACCCGAGTGCAGACACACACATACACACAGGAGGCAGGATTAGGGGAAACAAAAGGCGAGCTTTTAATAAACAAAGCTGAATTACAAAAGCCAAGAGAGCACGAAAACCAAAACGAGTCACAAAGACAAAAACAAAGTAGCAACTAAAGGCTAAAACAAAGTGCAAACAAAAGAGAAACCAGAAACCAAAACTAGAAACATACCAAACGGGAGACATGAGGAGACACTGGAGGAAACACTGGGGACGAAGCTGGTGGAGAACACAGGGTGACATCCCGGGGAAACACGGACGAACACAGAGGAAGACAGACCAAGACGGACACAGGCTAATATGAACTAACATGGAGAAAGTTGGAAACGGGAACGGGACATCACCGGACATCACAGGGTAACACAGAACACGGACCAAGATGGAGGGAAACAAAACGAACTGGCGAAGACATGAGAGAGAACAAAAACTATATACAGACACACTAATGACGGGACGAGGAACAGGTGGAGTGAGGAGAGACACGGACAGGTGAGGGAATGAACGGTAAAACACACAGGAGGAACTGAAAAGCACGATGCGACACACAAGGGTACAATTTCAAAGTAAAACAGGAAACACAGGAACAACAAGACAATGAACCGAGACATTCTTGTTCACCATTACTTCTCTGAAGCTGCCAGTACTGTTTTCTGGTCTTTCCATATCAGGCTTTCTGGACAATTCATAATGGCCCTCAATAAACTGCATGACCAAAGGGCAATATGTGATGGTCACCGATTCCAGTTCTCATTTGACTGCATTTCTCTGTAGGTGCCGAAGCTACTTTGTTTGTGTGACACACTGAGCAAATTCACAAAGTATGGATTGTGGCTGCTCTTAACAGCCCTCTGTCCCACTAATGTTATAACAGCACAAACTATTAAGTCATGCAATTGAGTGCAATTGACCTTACTTTGTGTTTGAATGCAAAAAAAAAAAATGTAGCAGTGTGACACACACACACTGACAGCTGACAGAAACAGAGAACCGCAAAGATCGGGTTGGCCTATAGAGATTGGAAAAAAAAAAGCTAACGCCCCTAATCAGCTGATACGAGGAAGCAGGAAAAGAGGGAGAGAGAGAGCAATGAAAAAACCTGTGTTACAGAGGTAAGGTTTGCTCTAGTGCCGCCCTAACAGTCCCCATGTAAGCACTGTTGTCGTATAGCAAAAAAGTTCTGGGTTTGAACCCACCGTGGGCCTTTCTGTGTGGAGTTTGTATGTTCATCCCATGTATGCATGGGTTTCCTCTGCATGCTTCAGCTTCCTCCCACAGTCCAAAGACATGCAGGTTAGTTGGTGAATCTAATCGACCATACCGTAGATGTGCATGATTAGCTGTCCGTGTCAGCCCTGTGATGAACCAACACCTGTGCAGGTGCAAAGAGTTTACCGACTTCTTGCCAAATGCTAACTGGGATAGGCTCTAGCCCCTCACGGCCCTGCAAAGGATGCACAGTTATAAATCATGTTTGGATAAAAATATTCTGTAAATAATCATTCTGCTGTACGGCTGAAACAAATTACAAAATGGAACAATCATTTTTGTTAAAACTTGTGGAATTCAATTTCATTTTTTATTTCTCTTTCAGAAAAGGACTGGAAATTGCAGATGGTTCATTAAAACCTACGTGAGCCACGGCCATCAAAGTGGAAACTTCACACACAGGAGCTGTTGCCATATAATCTTTTTTGTGGGGACTTTTTTTTAAAGGTGAAACAAAGGTGAGAGACAATATTAAATGAATGTTATACTAAAAGGTTTGTTGTTGTTTTACACAGTGGCCCTGTTTACATTAAAGGTCCCATATTATACTGTTTTTCATCAATTTCACACAGCTGTCAGAGGTCCAACAACACTGTATTCGAAATGTATTGCCCCAAACCCATCCGTGGTCCTGAACTTCAGCTGTCTGAAAGTCGCTCAAGTGAGCTCTACTGAGAGCAGGCTGTTTCTGTGCCTGCACCTTTAATGCTAATGAGCTCCGTCTGTCAGCGCCTGCCCTGCCTGCTACACGCCCCTCTCAGGGGGAGGATGCCGCTTGTGCTAGCGGTAGCATGCGCTAATGTTTACGGTGGATGTATCGCTATGGCTCGCCGAGATGCTGTTGTTCAACCACACCAGTTTGACCCAGAAGGAGAGGCTCCTGAAGAAATACAGACTCTGCAGCTGCAGCAGTACTCCCCAACACAACCACCTGGCTCCCATCCCCCACTGACCTGCAACAGGTAACATCTAAAAACAGCTAGCGAAAGCTGTATTTGTCTCCAACACAGTCTCCAAACTCTTGGACACTGTTCGCATAGTCTCTGTCTCCAGTCTGCACATGTTTCCAGACTTTTTACTGTGACAACCAAGCTCCCTCGTAATATTATTAACATTAAAGTCGCTTCAAACGCCATTGCATAGCGGACCGAAGCAGAGCTAACTAGTTAGCCAATTTCAAGCTGACTTCACCATACTCGTAGGCAACTGTAAATACTATCAACACGTGGCGACACTTACCTGTGGCTCGGGTGCAGTTACTGGGTCCCGTATGGTTGGGACTGATCCTTTTACGAGGGTCAGTGTCGGGGCAAATCCAGCTTTGTACTGACCCTCGTTACTGAAGCAGTCCGATGTGAAGTGGTTAGCACACACAAACAGACTTACAGGAACCGTAGCTGGCACGTTGTCGTTAAAAATGAAACGCAACCACTGTCTCTTCTGTTCTTCTGTAGCTGGGACAGAATATAGGCACTTATGTTGATTTTTACAACCAACAGCAGAGCAATTTGCGTGTCTAGCTCTGAGCAACGACATTGCGAAACACTGCTAGCTTACCACTGGACACACCGAACTTCACCTCGGGGATGAACGCCCCCCTCTCGGATATCTCCGGGGAGAGGGGGGAGTGTTTTCGTGCAGAGGAGGCCGGCCTATGCAAATCACTCCTGTTGTTATGTAACGACAGGAGCTGAATCTGAACAGCCTGTAGGAGCCCCGTTTTACCAGTGGGTGGGCTGCAGAGACGATGCAGGACTCGTTTGCTTTCCTCATTCTGGCAGTTGGTAGGCTCAGGGAGGACCAGTTTATATAGGTAGAGACCAGAGAAAACATGTTTTTCATGATATGGGACCTTTAAGGGTCCGCAAGGGTCATGAAACTGATTTTCAGGATAGTATTTGGCAGGTATTTCACACACTGAAGTTGTATTTATCGATGTAAGCCTGTTTTGTCTGCTGAAAATAAATCAGCCCATTGTTAAAGAGAAATTGGTTTCACAGCCAGAGTGTAAACCAGTGTGTTGGACTCCGTATGAATTTACTTAAAAAAGAGATGCTGACTGTAAAGTGTGAGTAAACAACATTAGGGGCAGGTGGTCCACACTTGGGGCAGTTGGTACACATTAGGGGACAATGAGAAGTAGAAATCTTTTCAAGAGGCAGCAGCACTGAGGTCACAAGGGCCGGTAGAGAACATTAGCCTTGAGATGAAGGAGCTCAGAATCAAAAAGTATCTGAAGCAGCTTAAGTTAGATGTTTGCAAAGAAACTTAATTGGCTACACATTAGTTATGTCATTATAGTACTGGATATGAGGAGGATTGACAGTAATTTTGATGTGAGCAGAACATTGTGACAGACAATTCATCACTAATAAATACTCCATCTGGAGCAATGATACTCCATCTGGTGCAATGATTAAACATGAGAAGGCAAACACTAGCCCTTTTCACACAGAGACTCCGCATTATCTCCACAGCAGAAGTTCGCCAATTCTCTTCCTTTGTTTGTTCACACAGAACCAAGCAGCTCCGGCATAAAGTTATGTTTTTCTCTAAATAACATAATTACATAATCGCCATCAGTAAACAGGATGCTGTCTGACTCTCTCACTGGCAGGGAGGAATGCTGTTTTCTGCTGTTCACTGAAGTCTCGGTCGGGGGGACTGACAGTCGTGGTGATTTTTTCAAGACAGTAACTACAACAACACAATAGTGGAAGAGACAAACACATGGTGAGTTAAAGATTTTTGCCAGGGACAGACGCTGTTTTTCGGGCAGAAATGTGACGAAGAGTCGGTCGGACAGACACTTCTCCAGGTATTTTTTTCCTCATATAAGTTGCCAAAGACACTACCAGTTACTACGTTACTGTTGTCAGGGCGGTCCTGGCTAGATTTACGCCCTGGGCGAACCATCCCTTGACAACCCCCCCCCCCCCCCCCCCCCCCCAAAAAAAACCAGCAAAACTATATATTATTTGTATTATTTTATTATATATAATCTTAAAAATAAAAAGTTGCGTAAATTTACAATTAAGATACAATATGTAAGTTAGATCACACTTACATCACACATGCATCAGTTACCCAATTAAAATGACCATAATGCACAGTTTATTAACATTTGTTAACATCCTATTAACTAAGCATAACACACTACAAATTATTCAAAAAGCTATATCACATGTAGCTTACAAAATGCTATGTCAATGTATATTAGAAGTTATTTAAGTTAGCATACAGCGTATAGCATTACAAATTCCACAGTCAGGACGTCTGTGTGAATTTGCACTTGTTGTGTTGCAAACACAAACTAGCCTAGGTTGCCTATGGGTGAAATTAGTTGCATGACATGATGCTTCAATTCTAATAGTTGCTAGTTCAGCAAAACTAAAAAACCAAATACAGTCGTCTTCTGTGGCTAAGTAGCAACATATTAGCAAGAGGCTAATAAATAGCCTATAGGCTACTGTCACTCACGTCACTCATAGAAATCTGCATACCTTTATCTTTTGCCCGTTTCTCCTCTTCTTCTTTTCTTCTTTTTCTGAACTGGGCACCTGATGGCTTCTTTGCTCTTTTACTTTGATCCATGATGAAGATGAAGACTCGACATCATTACCTTTTGCATTACCTTTTGCCAACACCGTCCGTTCGCCCGTCAAACAACCGGAGTCACGTGATGTAAACAAATTCACGTAGATGCATGCACAGATTTTTATTTTATTTTATTTTTTTACATATTTCACATAACCCAATTAATTACATGTAGGTATATGGGTCTATATTAATTTTAGGAATGAAATACAATTTATTTGGAAGCAGTTTGTGTTGTGTGGCCTGGGATCATCAGTCTATCCCTCTCCCCCTCCCCCTTGCTTTGATCCAACCTCTGCAGTCGCAGGTTGATCCCCCGCCCCCCTCCACCTTACCTCTTCTGACACACACAACCTGTGTGACTCTCAGCAGCAAGTTGACGTGACAATGAGGGCGCCCCAGCGCCCACTCCACTAACTTGACATGGAAATGAGCAGTAGTCTAGAAAACTGGCGAGTTTTGTTTTGTCTTTTTTTTTTTTTGTTTGAGGGCGCTCGTGCGCCCTTACATAGATTGCGCCCTGGGCGGTCGCCCACATTGCCCATAGCAAAACCGGCTCTGACTGTTGTTGCACCGGAGAATTGGCACAGGATCCCCGCACTCAAAGGGCAGTGTGAATGGGGCTATAGATTAATCACAACAACATATGCCTTACATAAAATAATATGCACAGTAAGACTACATGTAGTGTGGAGAAAAAGTAGTTGTGTCAAGTATTTACCAGGCTGTCAGCATCAAATATTCTCATATTGACCAGACCATTTATCTGTTATGCACATACATAGTATTTTTTGCCTTTACATATCAATCAAAGGGAGCAGAAGGCAAACCAGACTCCCCAGAAAGAATTTTAGAGGACATAGGCAAAGAATGTGTGCTTTGGCGTTGTTATTTTGTCTTTAAATAATATTATATTTAATAATTTAAAGCTTGAAGAGTATACTTTATTATATCTGTTACTGCAGTCATTCAACCTCATAAGACAGCACATTGGATGATGATATAATTGTGTGATGCAAACAAAATCTTCACCTTTATGTTAATGTCATTAGATCAACAGACACAGCAGATGGCATCCAGAAGAAGTTCATGGAAGAGATATCAGAGGCCATGTGTGGAAATGGTACAGTAGTTCTATATGATTCGATATAGTTATAATGTTACATTTTGAATGCCTCTTGCTTCAACTCAGCTTTTAGAGTTGCTTAAAACCAATCTGAAGTAAAACGTGTGTGCCTTTGACATTTTAAACAGAGAGAAAATCTCATTTGTTTGAAATTTGCAAATTATATTAAGCTGTCATCAAACAGCTCTTATAAGCTTGGTATTCTGATCGAGTTACACTTTGAATTGGTCGTTGAGATTTAGATCCCAATAATGCTACTGTGTCTGTGTGTATCTGATCAGTCACTTACTATAACCATGGAAAGTATAAATACTTATGAATTTTAGTACAAATTTGTAATTAAGATTCAAAATTTGTTTGGTATGTTTATGTTTTTTTGTTCCTTGTGTTTTAGAGCTTAGATTGGGCCCAAAAAATCAAGCCCGACCTTACCCGAGCCCGTGTACGTTGTGTCCCGACACATTAACTGTAATTATGAGCCCGAGCTCGATTTAAACCCGACATTTTTTTAATACGTGGGCTGTTATAACTGACGTTCTCAACTACAATTCCGAGTTGTTTAAACTACAGAAATCTGTTTAGAATTATCTTAATGAATAATGCAACAAGGACGAAGCATGTAAACTGCGTTGTTTGTTTATTCAGAACGAAATGGATCAAAAGGATCCGAATGAAGAAATGTAATAAAAAACGTGAACAATGATGAACACAGACAATGAACAAGAATGAACTTTGATGGCCTCGAGTAGGCCTACTACTCTAGTATATTTCAACAAGGTTTTAGAATATAGAATTTTTTAAAACAAAATAAATATTTTTAAAGATGTAATAAAACGTAGTGCAAAAACGCTGCTTCATGTCCCTAAAAAACAATTTTAGCAATGATCTAAAACATACATAAATCATCAAATAGAATAATTTGTGAACACAACACTAGTGCAAAAACCCGGAGTCACATCGAGGGATCAAGGGGATAGGCTAATGATGCTACAATAATTACACTCCAATACCAAAAAAAATTAACATACAAAATTAACAAAGTAACGTTTGATTAGACTAAGTGAAAAAAGTCTTATTAAACTGAGCAGGTTCAAACACTCCAGGTTGATGGGCCTGTCAGTTCTGATGGTAGCCTCCTGCCTGTGTATGAGCCTGTAGATGAAGTGTGGGGAATTGATTAGGCCAAGGTTATATGCTGCCTGCTATACATAAATGTAACCATTATATAATAGCATATTAATCACAAAGCTATAGCCTACTTACATGGTTCTACAAGTTGTCATGCAAGAACAAGATTGCATCCACAGTTGCTGGTTTCAGAGTAGTCCTCCTCTGCTCTATCGTTCGGCCAGCTGCGCTGAACACCCGCTCGCTGCTGCTGCTGCTTGCTGGAATGCAGAGGACGGATCTTGCCAGCCTGGCTAGTTTTGGGTACACCAATCCGTTGACTTTCCACCATTTCAGTAGGTCCCTGTCATCATCCATGGCATGCCTCTGTGAAATGTACATCGCCACTTCATCCTCATCTGGTTTGTTATCATCGTCTTGGTTCTCCCACTCGGCAAAGTTGGGGTCTCTCCTGGGCATGGCTGCTGGTGGTGTGAAGCCAGTACTGCTCATTGCATGTACTTCAGATATCTCTATAGGAGACATCATCCTCCAGTTTGTTGAATTTGGGCCAGAGGAAAGGAGCAACTTTGTGCATCATGTCCACCTGGATTTTTTGCACTATGAACTCAGCATGTCTCTGGCGCACATAGGCTTGCTGCGGAGAGTCGGTGGGAGAGGGCTGGCAATGTCTCTTTAGACTCTCAAGCCAGAGGCAGACCAGGTTTATGGTTGCATATTTGTCGCCCTTCAACTCTCTCTGGGCATTATAGAATGGCTCCAAAAAGGTGACCAGAAAGCTCAATAAGTCAGGTGCAATATTTTCAATGTGCTCAAGCTCACCGCGGGTCTCCAGCGTCTCCCGTAGCTCTGGGTATATGTCCTGCACCGACTTGAGTGTGAGGTAAACTGTGCTAAATCATGTCTCCCCCATCTGCAGCACTGTCTTCGATAATTGCGCAACCAGGCCAGATTGTTTTAAATATCTGACGAGACTTTTAGCAGCAGATATGGTCTCACCTATATCAGGCGCGTTGTCGGCCAGTGCGTCGGCGTGCAGACCGTGGCGAAGGACAGTATTAATTAGATGATCTAGACTTGAAAGCCTCCTGTATGGCCTTTGAATATGTTGCTGCCTATATCTGTTACCCACACTATTCGGCTGAGGGAGCTAGGGTCCAGGCCAAATTTGTTGACCAGCAGGCGCACTAACTGATATTTTTCCCCGTTTTAGCATCCTCCATGGGAAGCATTGCTGTGGTGAGAGTTTTACCAACCAATGTATAGTCGTCTGTGACATAATGGCACATTATTGCGATGTAACTGAGCTTTTTGTAGTCATCAGTCCACATATCCGTGCTCATCCCTACGTCTCCATTCTTCAGAGCATCTTTGAGCGTCTGTGTCAGAACGGTGCTATGGTGAGGCAGGATGGATTGGGCCGATACACGACCATATGTAGCACCGACATTGATCAATTCTTGAGCTAGCCCCTGGACGCCCTGGCCACTTGCCCTTATGTCCCTGCAGCAAAATTTCTCTGTGAGGGCTTGCCTCGCCCTCAGGGGTATACTTGGAGAAGTAGCAAAAGAGGACATTGAAGGCTGACTATCATCCTTTCTGCCATGGCAAGCCTGCTTCATGTGTCTGTTCATCGTCGAAATCCCCGTTTTTTTGCTGTCATAGGCGAGCAGTGTGCTGCACTTAATGCACTCGACAAAGCCAACACATATGTTGTCACTGCCCACGACTTGTTTAAAATGGTTCCATACCTCCGACTTTCCTCCATACCTGCTCAAAGTTAATTCTCCTGTTTTTATTTTTTTCTTTACATCTTCAAGCTCCATGTTGCACTTTAGCTACACAATACAGCACAGCGACCCGGTGTGATGCGTGCGTGCGTGCGAGTGGAGGAGACACTTGCGCTGCGACACGTGTGCAACTTTGTCCACATTTGTTACTTAGGCCTACTTTGCTAAAAATATATATAATATTTCTGATTATGGCATAGCTTTCTCCCCACCCAATTAGGCTAATAAAGTAATGATTAAAAAAAAACAAAAAACACAAATGCTTGATCAAGGGCCCGGCCCGGCCCGGTCGGGTCAAGTTCGGGCTCGGGCTTGGGCAGAGAATATTGTGTTTTCACTGATTTGTACTTTGATTTTGTTTGCCCTTTGTTGAAACCCTTTTAGTTGTTACTTTGTCTTTGGTCTTTCTGACTCGTTTTTGGTTTTTCTGGATTCCTTGGGTTTTTCATGTTTCATTCAACTTTGTTTAAATAAAGCTCGCCTTTTGTTCCCCAATCCTACCTATGTATGTTGTCTGTATTTGGATCCTCACCTTGTTTAACCGTAAATTGTAACAGACTGCCTTTAACTCCAACTCTAGCTTTTGTTTGTCTTTTGGTAGGTCAAGATGATATGTTCTATGTGTTGGGTACAAAGGTAGGGCAGGTTTGGTTATTAGCAATGAATAATTTCTCATTGTAATATTTAAAATTAGTAATAAAAATATGAATATAAATTGATAATAGGGAGCACAACCCTGGAATCAGGGACCAATAACCATCCGTCTCAAGAGAAGGATGTTTGCTTTAAATGTACATTTTTATAAAATATTTTAAAATGACAGAAAATAATCCTAGTACTATTTACTAGTACTTATTACAAAACATATGCACGAATAATCAAAAAAAACTGCTCTGTACAATATAATAGAATTGATTAATTTTAGCAAAATTAATAAATAATCAATAATACTTAAATCAATAAAAATCAATCATTCAACTACAGATACAGCAATTGTGAAACAAACAAACACGTGGTGTGTGTGTGTTTGTGCGTGAGTGTGAGAGAGAGAGGGATAGCCAAGATGGTGGACATTACCCTGGGGAGATGACATCAGGAGAGTGTTCAAGAAGATGGAGGTGGGCACGTCACACCATGGGGTGGCCAGTGGAGGTGACCACATAAGACTTGAACGAAACAATGGCAGAACAGTGCCTGCCGACCTAACACGTGCCTTTAATCACAGTGTGGTTTTGGACAGAGCTGAACTCCGAAATTGTAGTACGTGCTACCGCAACTGACGTGTCTGCTGTGAACAATGGCTTGGAGACAAAGTGAACTCTGAGTGATCTGTTTGCCAGAAGTGTGCGTGGACATGTGTGGGTCAGTACAGAAAGAGAGAGAAGGAAGAAGAGCTATATGTCTGCAACATCTGTTTGATGACAATACGAAGAACACTACCAATAAGTGGTGATCATGGTCCCAGTGAAGTTTGCCAGTGGATTTAAAATTGACATGTGCCTTCACTGCCAGTGACACAGCCTAAAACATGTATCAAGGTTAGAAAACATATCACATTTACTGCATCCCAGTATCTTTTGAGTAGTACCGCCATCCCATACACACATATACATACATGATAACCATTTAAAGCAGACCTGCCAACATGTATGCATTTTTCGTACTCGGCACGCATTTTGACCCTTAAGTACGCATGTACGAATTGCTGCTCTCCAGGTACGCATTTTGTTGCATCTCGCAGTTCGCCGGTTTCAGCTACGCAAGTTCAATCTATGAAGTTGATTCTGCCGCTGAGCCACAACAATCTGCGTGTAAGTGGAGTGAAAAGCTTTTGGCCAATCAGAGCGCTACATTTTAACACCCACGCCCACCTGCCCCTCCTAGCCAAATGCTTTGCGTGTTCAATTCAATTCAGTGCCTCAAGCAAGCCAGGCTGGCCGAATAACCAATCCCTCTTCGCCCGCTTGCTGTCACTGCTAATCGCCTGCATCCCTATAGTTCTCAGCCAATGCAAACAGCATTGAAAGGTAAAATCAAGACGTTGAGTTTACCCGACGGTGTTGTTAACCACTCGTCAAAGTTACCGTTCATCGATGTTGTGTGTGTGTTGCAAATAGTAGGCTAACCGTAACGTTTCCCCGAATCCATTACTGCTACAGACGAAACTGTAGGCTTGCGTGCCATGGCTGAACCGCCTCAAAAAAAGGTTTGGTATATTGTATATTATGTATTATGGTGTTAGTTATCTCACTGGTGGGTGGGCAACGGTGGAGCGCACTTTGGCAGTGTGGGTACACATAAAATTTCTTCAGGGTTGGCAGGTCTGTTAAAGCCTTTTCAACTGTAGCTTCATGTTGAAACTCAACAATGACCCTCACTTTACCCGTTGAAGGCATTTCAACTAACCTAAGTACAGGACTAATTGTTTCAGTAAGTCAAAAACTTAATTATCTCACTCAATGTGACTTAGTCCATTAACTAAAAAAGAGTTTTGAGCCTAAATATTCTCTGATTTCACAACTTCCATTTTCTCAGGTCAATTCACCCAAAAATATTTCAAGGTTGGAAATTTAGGCAATGTCCTGTAAAACTTGAGGCAGCTGAATGTTAAATCAATGCTCTAGTTACTCAATTGTTGTCCACTTCAATTTTCAGTATTGCACAAACGCATGCATCTGAATTACAAATTAAGCCCTCCAGCTCGCTAATATTTTGCCTGTTTCCCACCAAGGGTTCACAGAGCTGCCGGTGATTGGAGACTGCACAAGTTTGTGTGTAACAACAAATCAGTGCTAGAGAGTATACCACCATCTGAGCATTCCATTTAGAGAAGAAATCTTGACCCAGCTTTCAGTGATTCTACATTAGAGAGAGCATTAGGGATCCATTGACACATTGAGTCTGACACCCTCAGATTTCACATCTCCCTTTAAGATCAACCTCTGTTTATGACCCGCTGGGCTTTATTGCTCCCTTCCTTCTCAATGGAAAAAGAGTGCTTCAGAAAATGTGTAGACACGGTACAAGTTGGGATTAACCCCTCTTTGGTGAGCTTCAACCAATGTGGGAGAGCTGGAAGAGTGAGCCTGTAAATTTGGAAAAAATCAACATAGCTCGTTACTATATGCCAGCGGACTTCGGACTTGTCTTAAGAAGAGAGCTACACCACTTCTCTGATGCAAGCATATATGGCTATGGACTATGCTCGTACTTGAGACATGTAAACGAAAACGGAAGTGTTTACTGTACCCTGCTTATAGGAAAGTCCAGAGTAGCTCTTATGAAGGTTACAACTATTCCAAGGTTAGAGTTGACAGCCACTGTGGTCTCAGTTGCAGCTAGCAACACCCTGAGGGAGGAGCTTGGTCTCACAGACATTGACGAGTACTTCTGGACTGACTCCAAAGCAGTAATTTCCATACCTTTGTGTCAAACAGGCGATACGTAACATCACGACTCCTGAGCTGTGGATATATGTCCCAACTGACAAAAATCCTGCTGACCTTGCCTCAAGAGGCTCAAGTGTAAGACAGCTTCTTGCATCAAACTGGTTTAAAGGGCCGCAGTTCTTATGGGAAAAGGGACTACCTCCAGCAGTAGATACTGTCACAGAAATCCATATTGATGACCCTGAAGTCAAAAAGATTCAGACACTGAATGTTCAAACAAAGGAGAAAGTAACCCAAAGATTCCATTAGATGCATGTCTGTTGCGTTCCGGCTCCGGTTCGGTTTTTCTCCGTCATCTGTCTTACGGCAACTCCCACCAGCTGCGTTTTGAGTCTGGCACGGCGCAGCACGGCCAAACAGTTGGAGTTACGAGACCGAGGAGTTCCCGCGATAATTACATAATCACGTGCGATCGCAGTTATAGGTATGATGTTTAAACACAAAACAACACAAAGTGTTCCCAACCGAAGCATTAGAAGAAGTGCTTGTATTTGTCTCTTTTTTGAGGTTTTTGTGCTGGCGTCAACACAGCGTGTTTTATTTTGAAAATTAACCGAATGTTATGTTGTTGTTTCGGTGTGAGACTTGCTGTCTGCTCTGTGCTGAATTTGGCTGAATTGCTGTGTCATGCTCTGGCATCCGCCAGAAATAGAAGATACGCATGAGGCGGACCCGGTGGAAGTTAACACATAGACTAGAGTGAAACCTATCAGCTCCACTGCCATGGCGGAGCCGTGACGGAGCGGAGCCGGATCGGACACGTATCTGGTGGAATCAAGGGGTAAGTTGTAGCGGGTTTGACGCGTTTAAAAGAAGTGGGGTGCGAGTCAGAGACACATCTGACAAATAATAATTATAACATAGAAAGAAAATAGCTCCATCAAACCATACAAAACAATAAAGCAAATAGCACATAGCAGCAAATGGAATATATGTCACCAAAAACCAGCATTGCAAAAAACAAATAGACCACAATTCAATTCAGTTTTCAATAGTTGTATTATTCAACTTTGTGTGAAAGATTGTCCCACAGTCTCAGAGTTCAATCCACTTGATACAGAGTCCGGTTTTCCCACAATCCAAAAACAGTTCAATCCAGTTCATGACCGCAAAAGAAAGGCAACTCAAAACTCCGCTCCGGGTTTTACCGCGGATCCCCACAAAACAAATCAAACCAGTAAATCAAAACCGAAATAGCAGCGTCTGTATTCACAGTTCAAATACAGGGATTATTTACAATATATACACTTGGGTACTCACCGGTACTCAGCGTCGGCCTCAGCTCCGCCGGGACCGGCAACTCCTAGAAAAACTCCAACTGGGAACATAAACATCCACCGGGTGCGCGGGTTTCTTGGTTTCTTGCAAGATTGTGGGTGTTAATGGTGAGAAACATGAATGAACTCTTTGACAGGTGGGCGGTGATGATTATGACAGCCGGTTACTACAAAGTCTCTCAGCTCACACTCTTCATTGTACAGCGTCACTCAAGCTGTCACACGACTTCTATGTCGTGTCGAGAGTAACAAGTCAACCAGTCACAGCACTGTACAGGAGCGAGAATACGCTCAGTGCATCATCATAAAAGACTTGCAGGGACAAGTGTATCCAGAGGAGAATAAGCTGCTCAGTAAAAGAGCTCAACTTCAATTTCTGAGCAAACTACAGCAAATGGATGTAGTTTGACCAAGATGGACTCCCCAAGGTGGAAGGAGGGTTGAAAAACGGATCCCTTCCTACATCACAGAAACATTCGGTGATAATTCCCAAGGATCATCACATAGCTTGTGTTGATGAAGGTTCTCAGTCATCCAGGTCATGGTAATTCTAAGTGCTGTATCGTAGGCAACTGGACGTGTTTCAGCTACTTGAAGATGTTTCACCTCTCATCCAAGAGGCTTCTTCAGTTCTAACTAACTGGAGGGGAGTTGTAGGCTTTTAAACTCTGTGCAGGTATGTCTTTACAAAGTCAGTACAAAAGGACATGTGTGAGCTCTGAGTTTCAGAGTCATTAGGGCCACTTATGGGTCGTTGACCCAATGGGCCTTCATGTGGGATGCTAGGGCTCGGTGAGCCCAGGTGTTAATGGTTGTTAAGCTGTCTGGGGAGAGAACTTAGTACTGTATTGTAGGGGGACAATACGTAATGTCGTAGGCTGCCTCCTCTGTTCAAAGACCATCGTTCCAGTTTGACATAGATGGATTCTTTTACTCCTCTTTCAAACCATCTGTCTTCTCTGGCCAAGATGTTTACATTGTTGTCCTTAAAGGTGCAGTTGGTAACTTTGAGGAGAGAGAGAACTTAGCATTAAATTTGAACAAGTACAACTTTCAGATCTCTCCCCCTCCCTCTCCACTGCACTCCTGCCCTGCCTCCAAAGTCCCCTCCCCAGGAGGCTGGCGTGCATGCGATGTTAGACATTACTGTTGTGAATAGTCAACATTGCTGGCCAACAAACAAGCAGAAATAAATCATGTCGACATGAAAAGTAATCTACAGCAATATGTATTCAGTAAAAACCCAGCACACACTGATTTCAGTAAGTTACTTCAATGTTTTTTTTATAACCGAAACTGTCATGAATATTGCTAAATGGCCAGTAAACCACGTATGACAACATTTATCTGTGAGAGCACAGAAACGTTCCACATAATTATGAGGACAAAAACAAAACCGGTAAGACTGCCAGGTCACTTAATAAAGATATTTTCTGCTACTTTCTAATAAAACAACGCCAACCAGTAACGTTAGCCCTAGCATCGGAAACAAGCTAACGTTAGCCCGACTGCAACATCACAGTAACATCATATGCACTACGGAGTAGTGGCTCCGGCTCTGGCTTCCTCTTTTTACTAGTCTTTGCCGTGTATGCTGTTGTTGGTAACGGAGGTATTGGTAGTTTTTTCCTCGCTGATGGTTGTTGCTGTGCCATTACTTTCTCTAAGCTCCTGAAGCCGCTCTCGGAGATATGAGCTTGACCGAGCGCTAGCATGAGCTGAGGAGGAAGGGGGAGGGGGCTGTCCGCAGTGTGTGCGTGAGCAGCGATTGACAGCTGTCAGACACTCCATCAGACACCATCCTGGCTTTGATTGGTTCTTTTTGTCCGGATTCTGGCAATTTGCAGTAGGAGAAGTAGGTGGGGCTAAATGAGCCTGTTTTTTGTTTTTTTTACAGATTACTAGTTTCATGTAATGCTGTCTTTACATAGTGACAGTTTTAGCAAATATGACAAAAAGTTACTTTTATAAGACTTACCAACTGCACCTTTAAAGGAATGATTTTATCTCCTTCAGATGTAAGTGGACAGCAGAGTCTTGACCTGAGGAATTGGCCCTCCTGTGTTGTGCCATTCTGTTATGGAGAGGTTGTTTTGTCTCCTCAATGGACAAATCTGTGCAGTCCTGGCTGCATTGAAAAGCATAAACTACTTTACTCTGTTTATGCTTGGGTGTCCTTAGGATGGACAAGTTTCTGCCTCAGCATGTTGGTAGGTTTGAAGTGAACCAGGATATGATGTTTATTGAGAGATCCTCCTGAGTTTCTCAGATGTTATTGTGGAACGGACTGCTTTGGTCCATTTGACACCAAACATGGACGCAAAGTGCACAGGTGATACGGCCTCCTCTTCACATGCCTTTGTTGTCAAGCTATCCACATTGAAATGGTGGACAACATGTCAACAGATGCCTTTATTAATGGCCTTCACTGTTTCAATGCTGTACGTCAAATTCGGTGTGACAAGTAATTTCATTGGCGCTAAAAACGAGCTGAGTGAAGCTCTTAAGCAAGTGGATAAACATGTTTTTGGCTCAAAAGCAGTGTGACTTCATTTCTCCCGCTCCTCAGGCAGCTTTGGTGATGCCTCTCTGCGGACCTTCTTCTATGAAGCAATGGCTGTTGTAAATAGTCGTCCACTCACAGTTGACAATCTGAGTGATCCAGACAGTCCTGAACCACTAATGCCCAATCACCTGCTTATTATTAATATCTGTTGCTGCATTACCACCTCCTGGCAGATTCATAAAAGAGGACATGTATGCTCGTAAGAGGTGTCGTCATGTTCATTATCTTGCAGAGCAATTCTTGAGTTGTTGGAAAAGAGAATACCTCTCTAATATCGCCATCAGACAACGCAGGCACACTTCTAGAAGTTAGCGGCATTGTCATAGAGAAGACAGAGGATCTGGAACGAATTGAGATTGGCGAAAGTTGTACAGCAAGTGACTGATAAAGATGGACTTGTAAGAAGAGTAAAGTTTTGTCTCCGAAACCAGAAGATGGAAAAAGATGGACCGCATTCTGGCAAGCCATCTATCGTTGAACATCCAGTTCAGAAACCGCTCCTGCTCCTAGAAACTGTCTAAAAACTCTCCTCAATCTACAACCATGTCCTTTTGGTAGAAAGAGTTTATGTGTGGACAGCCTGATGGACTTACAATATAGTAACCTTTTTTAAGTAAGAGGTCATTATTGAGGAATTATTTGTGCTTATATCTCATATTGTTCTGTTAAGTACTCATAATTTGGTGGTAGTGTGAGTGTAAGTGTAAGTGAGCCAAATAATACGTTGCTTCTCATTTCTGTTTTATAAAGCCAGAGCTTTTATTTTGAAAGGAGTGAAACCGGAAGTTCAAAAAAGTTACACTTGCTAAACTTAGTTAAGTTAAACATTATATTTTTGTTTTATTTAGCACCTGGCTGAAGAGGGCACACAGTTTGTCAATGTTTTGTTGTATATTGTGTGTATTTTGAGTTACTGCATAATGTGTGTCTCAGTAGTTTATAGTGTGTTAGCAAATGTGCAGGAGAAAACTAGCATGTTGCGGTATTAGCCCTTGCATTAGCATTACGTGACTATATGGAGTTTGGTGTTCTCATGAAAAACTGTTACCTGATAGAGATTTAATTTTAAATTATTACAGTAGATGTAATATAAAAGAAGCTTTACTGTAAGCTGTGTTTATGTATCTTAACGCCCCTTTTTTCTATAATTTAAGTTAAGTTTTAAAATGCAAGTAAATATGTTAAGTTACGTACTTAATGATATTAAAGCACTCTAACAGAGACATTGTCAGTAATAATTCAAGTTAAAAAGGGTTAGAAAGGAGACATTCATGTATATATGTGTGTAATTAAAATATTTGATTTTATATCGCTTTCTCACCAGCCCTTACAGTGTGTTAATGGCATATTCATGGTGCTACAATATGATCTTTAAAGACCTTTTGAACCATCAGTCAGAGGACCAGACCATTATTCAGCCGGGGATGCTACATCCTTGTTATTGTTGTTACTACTAATAAACCATTCCACTATATGAAACGCCTTAATTAACATGAACATCATTAGTAAATAATTACTCGATACCTGAGTTAACTAATGCTTTTAGCTCCATTAACTGATGTATTTTATGTGTTTTTATAATTGTTGTTATATGCTGACGATACCCAGCTCTATATTTCCACCAAGCCTACCTCCACTCTGCCACCCACAGCTCTATCCAACTGCCTACTGGAGATTAAATCATGGTTCTCACTCAACTTCCTTAAACTGAACAGCGACAAACCGAGGTCCTCCTCATTGGTATCAGATCCACCCTAGCAAAACACAACCCCTTCTCCAATGTCTATTGACAATTCCACTGTCCCACCATCACCTCAGGTAAAGAGCCTGGGTGTCATCCTGGATGGCACCTTAACCTTCGAAGCCCACATCAATAATGTTACCCGATCTGCATACTTCCATTTATGCAACATCAACCATCTCCGTCCCTCACTTACACCAACTTGCACTGCTATTCTCGTAAATACCCTGGTTACATCCCGTCTAGACTACTGTAATTCTCTCCTCCATGGTCTTCCTCGGAAATCACTCCATAAACTCCAACTGGTCCAGAACACAGCTGCTCATATCATCACCAGAACTCCCTCTACTGAACACATCACTCCGGTCCTGTAACAACTCCATTGGCTCCCTATCAAATCCCGCATTGATTTTAAGATTCTACTCCTCACTTTCAAGATCCTTCACAACCTGGCACCATCATATCTTGCGGAACTTATCCATATCCACACTCCCTCCCGCACTCTCCGATCCTCTTCTACCATCCAGCTCTTTGCCCCATCTGCCAACCTAACCACCATGGGGTCAAAAGCTTTCAGCCGATCTGCCCCCAGCCTTTGGAACTCTCTCCCACCAGACATTTGCACTTCTGACACTGTCTCCACCTTTAAATCCCGCCTGAAAACACACTTATTCTGAGTGGCTTACTCTGTATCAGAGTAATTATACAATCACACCCTTGCCTATTCTCTATTATTGCACTTACAATTACTTATTGTAATTACATCCTCATATTTATTTATTTATTTATTTATCTTTTCATAATTGCACTAAAATGTTTCCTGATTTTTTTTTGATGTACTGTTGTTGTTATGTGTATTGTCCTTGAGTGCTTTGAAAGGGGCCTTTAAATAAAATGCGTTACGATTATTATTATTATTATTATTATTATTCCTATTATAACTATTACAAAATGTGTGAATTAACATCTTAATTAACATAAGCACGATTAGTAAATGAATACTTGACACATTAGTAAACTATTATTTGACTGTTAGTTAAAGTTATTACTACATAAACCATCTAACAATGTTAATTATTGTACCCTTATTGTAAATTGTTATTCACTTCTTTTAAAATATGTATACAGAGCTTGTAGAAAGGTGCAGAATAAAATCACCATAAAAATTACTCGATGTTGATGATTTAAAAAAAAAAAACTGTTGGGTCCAAAATTATTTTTTTGTTTATTTTTGTTTAAGAATTCTGACGGTTGGTTCCAGCTTCTCACAAGTTTTGTGAGGCAATAGTATAACACCATTGGTATCACGTGGTATCTGTGTTTTGTCAGCAATCAAGAGTCTTGGTAGTTGTCGCTTTGTGGAAAAAACAAACCGTAGAAATGACTGAGCTCTACAGTATGCGCCAAGCATATTTTTCTATCCTAACTTTAGCTAGCTACCATTAGCTACATTAACATTAGCTAGCATTAGCAACTTTAACATTAGCGAGCGTTGGAAAAGTTAACATTTGCTAGCTACTTTTAGCAACGTTAACTACTGCAACAAACTGGAAACCACATGAGGGGGCAGATGGCTCGAACAAGCGGTATTGTGACGCTAATGCAATAGAAGGTGGAGATAGAATGACACATTTAGTGGCTGAATGTTATCAATAACCTTTAAATTGAGACGGTTTCATAAGTAGTTAAATGCACATTGTAGAATGTTTAAGTTACTATGGAGTTACTAGGAAACTGCACTTATTTTTATGGTTTGGATATTTGAGCAGCCAAATAGCACCCCGATGATCAAATAGGACCCAAGTGGCAGCCCATCACTGCCATATATAAGTCTCCCATGTTGGCTGGAAAGATAACAGAGAGTCTGTAGTGCAAGTTAGTCACAGTGAAACACAGAATGATAACAATGCACCCCTAGTTACTGCTAAAAAAATATAAAAAATATTTACTGTCCATATTTTTAAGTTGATTAAATCTGATGTGGTGTGAGGTACATTAAGTAAATACTAAAATACTACTAATAATAATAATGTAATTGGAAGCAGAAGACAGAGCTGTGAGTAAACAGCAAAAAAACATTTTTTTTATAAACAAAAATGTTGAAATAAAATTTAACTATAGTAAAACTAAAGTAGTAGACATCTCATAAATCCATGTATAAAAGTTTATCAGTTTGTACATTTATGTATAAGAAGTATTCAATATTAGATATTTTACAACATCAAATAAAAGTATTGTAATGTAATACTGTTGTATAACAACAGTGATTTAGTTTATCATCAAAGAGATCACTTATAGGTTTCTTGCAGCATAATTTTATGTTTGTAGATTGTGATTTGAGGTGTGTTGTAAGACTCATAATAGATGTCTAGGCCATAATTTCCTCTGTTTCGGCAGCATTCAGTTCATTTATGGAGTCCAGCAGGGGAAACCTGTCACAGAGACAGCATTTACTCTGAAGATTATTGATAGACGACATTACATTTACATTTACATTTAGGACATTTAGCACTTTTTGTCCAAAGCGACTTACAGTAATTCAATACAACATCAAGCAGGCCAAGGAAAAGTTGACTAATCTTCTTCATTTCAGTAGTCTAATTCACCAGTTGTAGACTGTTAGCATGAGCCTCCCATTGGCCAGCTATTACAGATAGCCAATGGCAGGCTGTGTTGTGTGTAAATCCCAATTGCTCAGGAAACAGCAACAACAACCCCAGAGCTACCAACAATGGCAAGTTAATCTAACACGAACCTGGTCGCTAAGTACACACCTAAACAGGCTGGCAGCTCTTACTTTTTTTGTGGGGATTTCCCAAATTTAGAAATGTTTTGGGTTTGCCTCCCCATGTACAAAACAAGTTCCCCCCCGATACTACTTTGCAGATGCATCAGAGCTGCATCTTGGATTAACATGTCTATCGCAGTGAATGGAAGAATCTAGACACAATTAGTCAGGTGTGTGGTGTGCATGTGTGTCCCTACACCCTACGTAGACATACTGCCAGTGGCAGTTCAGGATCAACTGGTTTGGAGAAATGTGTGGTTCCAGTATGCACTTTAAAACAAAACCCTGTTACAGCTTACAGTTAAAACTGGCAGCTGTGGTTGCCAGAATTTTACTGTAATAAATATAGTAGAACTTTTTAGAATTTACCGTATGAATAGAAATTTTTGCCATTAAAAAAAATGCTGTTTTGCCATATAATAAACATGATTTTTATGTTAATTATACGGCAAAACAGCACAATTTTTACATGGTACAAACTTGTATTAATAAGGTAAAATTTGGTTTTAAACTCGGACCTTTACTGTAAAATCAGCAGTACTAATATCCTTCTACTGTAATAGCAGAAAAGGGCCTTATTACGGTAAAATTCTGGCAACCACAGCTGCTGGTTTCCTACCGTAAAATTAACAGGTTTCCCTTTCTTTTTTTAAAACTAATATACCATATAGTTTGTGCCATTACATATGACAGTGTTTTAATGTGCATTTATCATGCTTGAATAGAATTACTAGGTATACCCTGGCTTACTACTACAGTCCATAGGCAGATAGAAGTCCAAGGTTTTGAAATGTCCATTGGCACAAAAGTGTCTTTAATTAGTCAAGATGTTTCCAAGGTGCTACCTCCTCCTGTCCCATCCTGTAGCTGTTGATGCAAGGGCGCAGCATGGGTGCAGCAAATGTTACTGTATGTGGACATCAAGGGTTTCGTCAGGTTGGATGAACTAAGTTCCATCAATGGATCTAACACCAGCATCAGGGAAAAAGCAGAGATGACAATAATTATATGATCAAAAGTTGTTTCATTGACACTAAAGTTGTGGTGAGAAATATTTAAAAATCATCACCAAAATACTTAAAATAAAATGATTACAATGATGTAATTTTGTGAACTTACCAGACTGTTCTAGCTCTATTATTTGCCTTTACCCACTTTCACCCACTATCAGACATTACTGATGATTATTTATCAAAGCACCAATGGTCATCCCCACAATAAAACCTAACAAGTAGTCAAATAAACAGGTAGTCAAATAAAATCTAGGTCTCGAATAAACTCTCACTGCCTATATAATTTGCATGCCAACAAAGCATAATGTATAAAATTGTAGAGAATGTAATTAATATGTTCCTCATCATATGATTCCATCCATTCATACGTTATTAATAAGAATGTTAATTTTTAAGGCCAAACCTGCCGGATTCGCAGATTAGCCTAAGTTAATGCCGATATAACCGCCATCTCTGGTGTTAATGTCTCAGTAACGAACATTCACCACAAGATAGCAGTAGCTAGATTTTAAGTGCTATTTTGGAACCTTGCAAGTAAATGAGTTTTCCACGACAAGTTCCTATAAATGTTGAACAATAAAAACCTTGTTAATAAATGAAGGGTTAGTGTCCAATGAAATACTAAAGGGCTTTTAATTTCAAATGAACACAGGAAATGTTGAGTTTGTATTAACAGCATAATGCTGTAACTTTCACATGGCAAATGGGAGTAAATTAAAATGAGGTTATATACTAAAATATCAATTATAATTTATCTGATCATTTCTGATAATTCAATTTGAAAATTGTTTATAAATGAAAGAACTCTCTCAAACACTCATTTTTGGCTACTACATAAAGGCCTGTCGTGAGTTATAAACACTTGTCCTAATATGCAAAGACAGTTTTGTGTCAAGTTGAAAGAACATGGACAATAGGCTATACCATCATGTCTATTGTAAACAAACTTTTTACAAACACCATTTTCAGGTCACTGTATGTTGCACTCCATCGAGCTGCAAAGCTATTGGTTCACTGGTCTGCATCGTCAAATGATAGTTGCATAGTCAACTGATCAATGCACAAAAGAACAAGCACTGATTCTAGTGAGTGCCATGGGACTTGTTAATATAAGCCCCTTTTTACACAGACTGTTCAAAGCGGGAATATTGTGCTTCGCCGTTCTGTGTACATAGACTTAAGTCAACATTTACTGGGAGTGTGTATGATAGAAAACCTGTTTGTGTGGAATTACTCACCAACTGAATAAAGAAACAGATCCATACGAAGGCTCATGGAGAAGAACTACCAACACCAGGACAATGCTGAGGGGAACTTGGTAGCTTTTAACTGGGCCAAGCTCAATGTCCTAATGGTGACATCAGAGGTGACTTCTGTCAGACTAAAGTATTCTAAGCATTCATTTTATTCAATAAACTTGAGTGCCAATGGATGTTTTGAAATTGTAGCTACAAAAATACATTCATCTCAGCTTTAACTGCTTATTGTTAAATTGTAAACAGCACATATTTGTAATTTTACTCTATAAATCACAAACACAACTACCTTGACATCTGTAAGAGAAGTTTACCTTAAATGTTGTCCATTTGTGGTCTGCAAGGTCTGCAATCAAAGTAAGCACCCTGGGATTACTTTCAGTACAGTACTTTATTTTTTTTCTTCCACTCAACTTTCGTGCCTCTCTCTGGATTTATTGAGAAGAAACACCTTTATGGAAAAAAAAATACATATATTAATATACAACTGAGGAGTGAAATCAAATGTCCTGTGTAATTAAATAATGTAACAAGAAAGAAGCTGGAGGAACTCCAGTGTTGAGCACTGGGTAGTGAATGTTGAAACAGTAGTAACCCCTGAACAGCAGGCAGAGGGCTGACATGAAGGAAGTGATGTGGTCGTTGACAATGTTTTGGTTGATGCTCAACATGAATGTCCCAGCAGCAAGCAGGAGGACCCTGAAATGGTTAACAATAAAAATTACAGATAAATGAACTTCAGTAACAAGGGCCTCAATGTCAGATATTGACTAAAATTCACTGGAGCTCATTACATTCAACAAAGGACAATGGCCATTAAAAAAATCTAATGGTGTAAATAACTGAGTTGGTTAAAACCTTCTACTGCACTGAATTCTATTATTGGCTGACCTTAGTATCAGTTGAACTAACATCCAGTATTTCTATCTGCTTGCAATATGTCCTGGAACTAGGCCTAAGTAAACTACATAAGCCAATAGCATGACTGGATGTCAGTACACAAGTAGATTTAGCTAGAGGAGTTTGTTACACTTTTAGATTTAGTTTACTTACCACACACGATAATGCAGGGTGTTGCTGGCAACTTCTCCATCTGAACCTCTTGGGCCAAGCATGTCTCCTCAACATAATGGAACAGGTCCTCATCCTTCTCACCAAAATGAGCCAGTAAAAGGAGTACCATCTGTATGAGTTCTTCTGAGCAACCACCAGCTGGCCCTCTCTCATTCTGAAACTTGATAAGAGCATCCAGGCCCACATTGGTAGAAAGGACTCCATTAGACTCACTCCAGTAAGTTCTTGGAAATGTGCTGCCATGCCTGCTTCCATGAACAAAAAGGGCCATTCTTGACTGAGCTTCTTAATGCTTGTCCCCTTGTTGATGTCTTTGCACTGTGTGTAATAGGTGGAGTGTGCTATTTTTTTCCACACCATCTGTGTTGTAGTTCATCTCTTCACACTAATCTGATGCTGCCTTGCATTTCATTATCTTTGGTTTATTGGGTTGTTTAACATTTTCAACCCGTGCTTGAAGTTGCTTGACCAGTGAATGATACCCAGCTCCAACAACATCTCCCTCGATGACATCTTGTAGAGATTTTGGATACTTGGCCACCATTCTTTTGCCTATCTCTGTAGTGCTGCGTTTGGTTAGATTGTCTTTTCTGCCTTTCCAAACTCTGCATTATCTCTTCAGGTAGCTTCTGCCATGGTATCTGGAAATTGTCTACCCAGTTTGGCTCAAAAGTGTGAGGTGGTTGTGGATGATGCTAACCCTCTTACAAGTTAAAGGAATGACATAAATATGATATAATGTCTGTATATCTTAATTGTTTGTGGTATGTTCGTACATACTAAATAAACTGTTTATTTTTCTAAAACCTGGATGATGATGCTCTGTTGGAATGTATTGTTAAATTACTAGATGATGTGTGCTCTAATGTGTTGACAATATCAAATGTTGTCAAATTTTGTTAAAGTACACTTACTGCTCTGGGCCCAGGCAGCAACAAGTCTTCTGGCTTCGATTGGCTTTAACACTGGCAGCAAGTCTCCTTCTGTAATGTACTGCAGGTCATCTGTGGTCTCTGCTCCAAGTACCTTTAAAGGTTTTTCTACTGAACTGAGAACTGCAACAGGAAGATCTGGAAGCACTGCAGCAACAGCACTGCTTATTCCCTGTGTCTGTGATTTGGCCATATCTATCAGATATACAAACAAAAAACAAAAAAGAATTTGGCCTTTGTTGTACTGACACTGAAGCATCTACTCTGACAATACACTGTGCTTCAATGGGACAATCTGATATACATTTTTCATGTAAGATGTTAATGGCCACATGTCAGTCAGTTCATTAATGTGTAGGCATCAATCTTCCATTTTCATTTTTCACTGAGTACATGTGGTAGTTTGGAAGAAATTCTGCTGAATATACTCTCATTAGAAAATAAAGTGCAGAATCGTCTTTCACTACAGTGAGCATGAGTTCACCAAACTCCAGAGTCATCATTCCTAGTGGCAACAAATTGGCCTTTCTTGTATGTTATCCCGTTGTACTGCACATCTACAGGAATCCTTGTATTTGTTTCAGTGAAACCAAATTGTAAGACTGCCTCTTTAACTTGTTCACTGTAAAGCTTGGATTAGAATGGTGAGCTGTCTTTCATTTGCAAGGCTGGGGGGCTCACTGACCCAGCCAATAGATAGGCCTGCAACATCTGATGTCTTTCTGAAAGAGTAAGACACAGATTTTTAAAATTCTTCAAATGCCTTGTACATCTTTTAAAGTAACTGTTTACTTCCAAAGCGCATAGTCCATAGCCTGATCAGTGGGCCAAATTTCAAGATCAATCCTGGATAGTGGCATAAATAATGACGCTTTGGTCTCAGGTTCTCATCTGGAAACACTGCCTTCCTGGAATCTAAATATTCTTGAATGAGAGCATCCAGGTAAGCAGCCTGAGGCTTGGAAATGTTCTGAGCACAGATCAAGTCAACTATGTCTTTCAGTTGTAGAGTTAATTGCCACACATCATTTTGTGGATCTTGCACTCTATCTCCAATTATTAGAGTAACAGTCTCAAAAAATTCCAGCTTTGTATAGCATGACCAGAAAGTTTAAGTGTTGTAGGGCTGACCTCACATGGCTTGGAAGAAGCATCTGTGGTTTTATACTTGAACTGTTTAATGCGCCTGTTCAAAATAGCGTATGTGAACCATCTCTTTTTCTTTATGAAATACCTGAGGTTAATTGCAAGATCATAAGATAGGACACCCTCAAATATGTCATGGCCAAGACATGGGGGCAAACCAGGCAGACAAACATTGAAGTGTTTCAGAGCGTTGGACACTGACCTGAACTTTATCCCCTGAACATCAGACACATCTTCATTTTCCAAGTGATTGACTGCAGTTCTGTAATTGTCTGGGGTGCGCTCTGGTCCACATGTACCTGGACCCTTATCCTGGAATTCAGTTTGAGAGATCAGACAATATCTGCAGAAATATTCTGAAGAACTGAAATTTTCAGTGAAGCCACCAATGCAGTGGGAGCCCAGGTTGTCTCCAGCAATGCAGTAAAGTTTCATCTGCCATTGTTATTCCATTGTCCTCAAGTTCTTGCAAGTCTGTCAGCAACTCTGAGAACACTTTGGCATGACCAAATTCTTTTAAGTCTTTCTCTCTACAGAGCAAAACCAGTTGCATGTGATCCACATTTGATCGGACATAGGGGGATAATTTAGCAGAGAGAAGTACACAGCCAAAATTTTGTGCTTCTTTTTAGCAGAACCCAAAGGGTTCACCACCTCAAATGCATCCTGATATAGGACCAACTTTAGGCAAGTACATTATATGAAAATCTCTCTGTTCTGTTTTCATCTCTGCCTAAAAACACCCTCTTTGGCTCAACATATTTGAACATTTCTTTAAAGCACTAAGCTCCAGAGTATGTTGTTCTCATAGGCTGTTTGTGGCAAGCTGAGAACAAGTCAGATTCCTTCACTGTATCACATATTTTTACAATTTCTTCATCCGATACAGACAAATCTTTAAGGAGCATGTTTAATCTGTTCAAAGTATATGTCTGTCCCAACACATGTATATTCTGAATCTCTTCAGCAATGTTCTGAATTGTAGATGCTGGAATTAAATGTTGTCCCTATAACTTTATATAAAATATACACACATTTCTGAGATACAAGTCACTGAAATCACACACATTCCCAATAGTGTCTTCAGCATTTGACACACTGGCTGTTTCCTGCATGGAAGTGAAGCTATGCTCACTTGTAGAAGGACCCTCACAAGTGGAATCTTTGAATGAGCCACAAAGCACATTTACAGAGCAATCTCTATGTTTTTTGGACATATGGGAAGTAAAGGAAGATTTTACAGTGAACACAGTTTTGCATCCTCTCACTGGACAGTTTATAGGACGCCCCTCAGCTATGTGCTCTTTTAGGTGAGCAATTGACTCTTGGACTCTGGCGTTCACAAAGTGAAACTGTGCATTTTAATGTTGCTAACATGATATCCTGAGCAACTGATGATGTGCCATGATGGTGGCGATAGAAGAGTGACTTATCCAGAAAAAAACCTGCTTACAACTAATTCCAACACACTTGAAAATACAACGGGGTTCATTGCGATGCAGTTTGCAATGCACAACATATTCCTTCACTGACTGAACAGATTTTCCACAAATGATACAATAGTACATCTTTTAACTCTGGTCAAACAGACATAATGTTATAAACTTCAAAAAACAAACAGTATAACTTCACAAATGTAAATGACACTTTGGCCTGAAATATGTTCTGACATGCAAAATCAGGCACTGCGTTTTAACATTCAAGAGCCACTACACAGGCGATGTAACTTCAAAGTGTAGGGGAAAAAAGCGGGAGTCTGTAACAGCTGTAACCATGAAACACTGACTTCCAACCTCAGCAGCAATTTTGGCCGCTGAATGCGGGAGAAAAAATATTGTCCACCGACCGGCCAACCGACAGAACCAGCTATAAATTACCTAACACTCTGATAATCTAAAATAAAAATGTTTACCTTGTAAAACTAGATTCAACTTTCCCGTTTAGAAGTAGAGCAGAACTGGCACACACAATCATCGTGGAGCTCAATGAGGCAGAGCTGAGCACAATGCGCTGATTGGACGGCAAAGATACAAACATTAATATTTGAATTAAGCGCCTTTCTTTCCAGGGTCTGTACTATAGACTGTATATAAAAAGGGTCTGTACTCAAATTTGAAATCCATATATTAATTACAACCCGGTACAGTAAATGAAATAGTCACAAAATTTGATCTCTAGATGTATCTACATGACATGGAATTTTCAATTTCTTTCATGACACGCTGTGGTGTTATGTCAACAATGATGAGACACTGAAATCATGAACAAGTGCCGTTTACGTCAACAACTTATAATGTAACATAGTTCTCTGTAGCAGCGTAGAATCGTACATTTAGTAGTCGCCATCTTGTTGCACTCTGACCTCTCTACGTACAGCATGTTAACTACGGCCTGCCTTATACAACAGTGCCCCCTTGTGGTATAAAGTAGTGATAGTATATCTGTTGTATATAATAACAGAACACAACACATGCGCCACAACTTTGAAAATACATATTATGTATTTCAGTTCTAAGTATCATCCATACCTGCTAGGGCTGGATATAAGCACTCACTCCTACTCAATAACATAACACAGTACCAACAAGGGCTGGGTATCGTTTAAAATATTTGTACCAATTACTAAATGTGATTAAATGTTGAGTAATGTAGCAGTTATAGTTTAAAAAAACAAAAGAGGAAAAAAAGATAGACTGCACTTGAGTGCCATGAAAAAATATCAAATTTGTGTCCTATAAATAATTTCATATTTCACAAACTGATGATACACCGATCAGCCACAACATTAAAACCACTGACAGGTGATGTGAATAACATTGATCATCTTATCACAATGCGGTGTTCCGCTGGGAAACCTTGGGTGCTGGCATTTAAGTGAATGCCACTTGACACACACCACCCATCCAAACACTGTTGTGGACCAAGTACACCCCCCCCATCAAAACAACACTACCCGATGGCAGTGGCCCCCCAGCAGGACAATGTGCCCTGACACATTGCAAGCACTGCTCAGGAACAGCTCAAGGAACACAAAAAAGGGCCCAAGGTGTTGACCGGGCCTCCAAATTCCCCAGATCCCAATCTGATCGAGCATCTGTAAGACGTGCTGGAGCAGGTCTGATCCATGGAGGCCCCACCCCCCAACATACAGGACCCAGAGGATCCACTATAAAACGCCCTGGTGCCAAACACCACAGGACACCCTCAGAGGTCTTAAGTCCATGTCTTGACAGGAGAGAGCTGTTTTGGCTGCACAAGGGGAACCTTCACAATAATAGGCAGGTGGTCATAATGTTATGCCTGATCGGTGTACAATACAATTCATATGATACAATAATTCAGTAAACCAGTTAGTTAGCTGACTAAAGTCATAAGCTACTTCAAATAATGTTTTCCTTCAATAGCAGCCTAACTAGTGTGTCCATAAGCTAGTGATATAGCTGTAATATATACAGACTATATGGTATTTTAGCTATTTGAAATTAGCGGCCAAAACTGGCTAGCAACTTGATTATTCAACTGGGCAAACACTTGATTGTTCAGGCCAAATTTGACCTGTGTTCACATTTGACAACTGTAAAAAATCATTCTTTCAGCCAGAAATGCTGAAATGCCTTTCCAATGTGACCCAAAATGTGCAATTAAATCTTTAAAAATGTATACTTTTGCACAGGTCCTACAAATTGTTGTCTGTTGAGACTGTTCCATGTTAATTTGACCTTTGTTGAACTGGATTTTAGATCAACTAGTGTGGGTCAAGGAATCGTAAACCTGTTAAGCTGTACATTACATGTCTTTGTTTTTATGGGACAGTAGTGACAGATTTCAAGGGAGACCTTGAAACTGTCACTGCCTGCGTTCCCTCCATATTTCCCCAGGTTCCCACTAAGACAGGCACCTGGTTGGTCTTTGAAGTGTCATAGGGAATCTCAAAACAAACAGCATAGGCAAATAAGAGAAAAGTAGAGTACTAGATTCAGACCTTTGAATTTGCCTACTCTCGCGAATTGAGTGATGAAATGTGAAGATGGAAATGTGTGATGACTGAGGAACTGTGATGACTTGATAATATTAGGAAAACAGAGTGGCCTACATTTAACGGCCACAAACTGTAAATATTTTGTTTTTCCAAAACATAAATGCAAAATTTACAATGTTAGCTGTTATTTATTATGGCATATATCTGTTATTAACACAAGGTCAGTAAACTAAACAGTGCCAAATTGTATTTTTTACAAAATATAGATGCAAAAATTACAGTATTGGCTGTTATGTAAATTACAGCATATTTCTGTTATAAACACAGTGCAAGAGTATTTAACAGTGGAGCAATGTATTTTTTCCAGAAAAACTGATATTTGACTGATATATATGGTTACGGTATTTCACTGTTCTAGAAATTGTATTTAAAGGGATAGTTCGGATTTTTTGACATGAAGTTGTATGACATCCTCACCATCAGTGTCGTGCATCAGCAGTGACTTTCCCCCCACTGCGTCCTGTGAGCCGAGGTCTGTCCCGCTGTTGTTGCTGAAGAAAGTAGTTACGGCTAGTTTGCGGGGTCACTAAGATAAAGCGTTTTGCTTCAAAAAACAATATCCGTTCAAAAGAGTAAAACATTTGCATCACAAAATCGTTTACGACAAAAAAGTCAGACCTCACGATCACCTGGTACTATTTTCCCTCCCTTCATATCACTGCGCGCTTCCGCCTGTTGACAAACCGCGCCGCTCCGCCAGCTGTTTCACGGTGTTTACATGCTCGGATGGTAAACGTAAATATGTCTGACTACGAAACGAGTGATGAAGACATTTCTTTTACCACAAAGCCAAAGGGATATCTTTATGAACCCGAATACACAGACACCGAGCTTCGTCAAATGGAGTTAGAACGGGCAGAGAGAGAGGAGAGAGACAGAGAAGCGGTCCAAGCTGAAGTTGGACCTGCAGCTGTAGGGATGAGAGACAGAGTGAGCGAGAAATGGTAGTGCACTTGTTCAAAGTGTGAATTAATGCCGACGGAGGTGGAGAGCTACTGCTGCCACGAATGGGAACTTGTCATGCCACAGATGCAAGATCTCTCAATTGATGAGGAGGCCAGCGTACCAGCTTCTGTCTGCATCACAAATCATCAAGACTTTCCCGCAATCCTGAATGCTGGTGTCTTGCAGACCTTTTTCCACATTCCCAAAATCAACTGGAAGAGGCGACCCAGGCCAGCTGGACCTGATGGTCAGCTGTCCTTAGAGTAAGTGTTGACTATCTCTTATATGTTTATACATCTTTTTTGGTAGCTGAATTTTACTACCTGGTACATTGTGATGACCAATTATACATTGTGTTTCTAGGACATTTCATACTGTATTCATTAGTAGAATATGGTCACAGATAATACTACACCAAATAGACTGCATATCATCAGGCATCCATTCAGTCAATATCAAATTTATCTTAAAATGTATATACATGTGTGGTGATGTTATTTTCTATGACTCTAAGATGTGTCATTGTTTTCAGCTTCATATGCACTGACTTATGTTGTGTTGTTTGCTATTTCAGACAATACAGGCTGGTCGCCTATCGCATAGTGACAGAATGGGCCCTAAAAGGAGAGAAGCTCGGTCCAGGCAACAGGAGAGTTCTTCCGTCATGTGTGGTGGACGTCATTAGAAAGACATATCCATCACCAAATGGACAATATGCTGGGTTCAAGGAATCTGAGGAAGCACTTCATTTGTTTTAGCTGTTTTGAACAGAAACATTTTATAACAAAGTTTGTTAACAGTATTTTGTATAAAAAAACACAGAGATGCACCACATATCTAGATTATATTTGTTTCAGTCCTGTTTATTACGGAAAAAATAAAACGATGTTTGCAAAGACACCAGATGTGATTGTATTATTACTCATAGCATAATATAACAAACAGCAGCAAAAAAATAAATAATTTTGCTAAAAATAAATCAGGAAAGAGATTATAAAATTGTTTTCAAAAACGTATGAGAAGAGAGCATAAATAACTTGCATTGGTTGTAAAAGTTTAAAGGCAGTAACTAAATAGCACATTTCTGACAGTGCTGCATTTATGTTTGGTAAACAACAGAACAAAAAATATGACTTTGTCAGTCACAGACACTAGCACCTTCACCACCTGCATGTGCTTTTGGAAACCGTGATGTATGCTGTGCCACTAAGTCGTCTTTGTTTGGCTTTGGAGTGGGAGCAATGTTTGCCGGTATATTGACTGGAGGATGGATGCGGGACTGTGGATCTGCAAGCCTGACATTTTTTTCAAGCCGCCGTTGAATGACGTGCTGCACCAAGTCCTTTCTGAAATCCTGAGTTGTTGGCTCATAGATTTTCCTTACAATCCACTGGTTTGATTGCTTGGAGTGAACCACATTGTATTTTTCTTGTCCTGGGAATGAGGAGAGTTAGGGGATATGAGAATGATGATAAACATGCTACATGTGCATTCATTTGGTATGAAAATGAATAAACTGTGATATATTCCAGTCATTCTCAACATGTAAGTGGGACCTTACATGTTGGAATAACATATTCCAACATCATCCAGCATTGTACTATATCCTAATTTTGCATCTTATTTTTTCACATCTGGCACGGCGCCCTATCTTCCTTAGCACATCACATGTCTTATTGAAAATTACACTACACATGCTGTATCTTTCATACTTACCAGACTGAGTACGGTCATGCTGACGGCCAACATTGTGGTTGTGGTCAATCACACTCAGTTGTATTCTTGCCTGCATGGTGACATATGTGAAGTGCCGCCTCTTCTCTGCATACTTCAGTAAAGAGCTGTGGAACACTTCAAGGTCCCCTAAAAAAAGAAAGAATTTCATTTGGATATTTTCAACTTTATATACAGTATCTGTAACAACTATATTTCATTTCTAATGCTTTGAGGGAGATATTTGTTTACATATTTTATATTTTGTATTACATACATATTTGTTTGAGTTGTACATTTGCCGAATCACTTTTGTTTTCTCAAAGAACAGATGAAGCATCGCATTACACATGTTTCTCTGAGTGGTGTTCTGATTCACTGATATCATCCACTGAGCCTCAATATACGAGTGTGAAATTTAGGGATAGATGTGGTCAACCAAATACTCATGAGCTTATCCAAAGTTACCTGTGTGTTTGAACAAAGTCATTTCACTTAGGTCTCTCAATAGGTTTTTATTGAGTACAACAGCCTTGAGAGAGTTGTAGGCAGCAGACCCCTTCGCCAGCCATTTCTTTCTTCTTTGTTGCTCCTCACTGAGGTCGTCGTGGTAACATTTGTACCCATGCCCATCCTCTTCCCAGCGGTGGATACCACATACATGGTACAGGATAGAGGTCCACCGGCGTCTCAATTCCTATTGTTTGAGGAAATTTTGACACTGTTTATCAAATTTCACAAAGTAATTGTTAGCCATATCAAAGTATCCTCATTTGGCCATGCTTTCATCTGATGACAAACACCAGCAATACGATTACCATCACCTACCAAGACAGTTGCAAGTTGTAAAATTTTTAAAAGGAATGAAGCAGTTGGAATTGGACATCTACAAAAGATCTGTCTTTGTATTTATTATCTGGTGTCAATAAAGATGTGGGGGGAAAAATAAGACGACAGGAGGAGAGACAGAGGAGAGACAGGAGGTAATTAGCAGTAAAGTAATTATCACCTTCTCATCTCCACCACAAGAGCTGCACGACCACCAGAAGTGATTGCCCAGGGACTTGATCCATGGCTGCAGGTCCTGGTTTTCTTTCTTCCTCGCTGCTGCAGTTGCCTTCTTCTTTATACCTAAATAATGTATGAAGATAAAAAGGAAAGAGTAAACCCTGTGGAAAAGCCTCGCCAAAGGTCAAGTAAAATCACAGTAAAGCCTGAAGTCTACAACTGCTTCATTGATTTAATTTTATGCAAACGTTATACTTTTCCACAACCTTGAAGACTACAAACAATAAAACACTTTTTATAGTGTAACAAGTAATACTACCTTTTGCAACGTGCCATGGGTCAAATTGATGTCTGAGGTCAGGGTAGGACTCCCTCACGATCTTCCGTATTGATGGAGCCCGGTCAGTAGTAATAACATCAACACTAACTCCAGAGTCCAGAAGACGATCCAACCCCCTCCGGAAACCAACAGATTCCATTGCCGGTGAACTTGTGGCCTCTGATACCTGTATTGTGTATTGTGGCAGGAAAGAAAAAACACATGCTGAGAGACCCACGAAAGCATAACATAATGATTAAAGACACTAAATGACTTATTCCACTACATTATGTTATTTATATTTTACCTGAATTAGATCAGACATGATTATCTTCTTTGTTGAGTCATCTATAAAGCTGTAACAAGTGTACTTAGCACTGTAGCCTGGGGAATCAGATCTGTAGATGAAAAACGAAGAAGTTACTTGTCCGGTGCTAGCAATCATGATTGAATTGAGTTATAATATAAGAGTACAACCTAGTGCATATATTATCCATAACAGAAATATCTACCTTGCATCACCACCAATGTCTGTGTGTCCACCTGCATGTGCTGTTTCCCGGAGTTCTGATAACATTTTCTCTTGCATGTCAGTGTAGGCTTTGTGAACAACTGGTATCAAATAGGTTGATTGTAGTGAATAATATGATGTCTTCTTTGGCAGCTGTAAGTTTAGAAGATCAGCCCACTCTGCAATTTCATTCTGTGTTGTTCCAGTAAATAGAATGGCTGCAGAGGATACCAGGTTATTCTCAGGCATTCCACGGACCTCAGGACAAGATCGCCACACTCCCTTATGTTGGTTGAGGCATATCCATTCTATTTTGATCATGGATCCATTACTGGTTATGTTCCTCTCATCAATGGCCACACCACATGTGTGACAAGTTGCAAAAAGTTCCATAAGGGCTGACTCATTTACAATCCACTTCCTCTCGGAACACTCGCCTCTCTGCTCTGCTGCAGCAATGCTCACGTCTGAGGATGATGTTCTTGTGGAGGTACATTCACTACTCAATGGAAGAAATGTGCTGTCATCTCTTTCACAAGGTACTTCTATGGAAGACATACTTGTATCCAGTGCCTCAGATGCAAGTGCTGAGTTTGGGTTCTCTGACTGAAAAAAAAGATAGTAAAGTCAAATAAAAATGAAAGTGGCTGACTGTTGGTTTTTTTTAATACTTTATGTGGAACAAAAACATGGTTGATAGTTGCATGCACTGGGCCTCATCCTTTTTTACCATGTGAAATTGTTAGCATCAGCTGTTCATTCTGACAAAATGTATGCAAAAAGAAGATGGAAATGCATTCTTACCTGTGACTGTGTCCAGGTGGGAGGTAGAGCTAAGTATGTACCAGATGTTGATGGCTTTGTTCTTGGAATAGTTTCTCCAGGGCTGGTGAGAACCACTGTCAAGTGTCCACTTTCAAATCTGGACTTCAGAGGGGTTGACTGAGGGAGTCCAGAAAACACCTGTTCCACTTCTTCAGGGTTTGAATAAATACTGGACTCAGATTGCGCTGTTGCAGTCATTGCAACAGGAGTGCATGCCTTTGAAAACATAAAATCAAATATTGTGTTGTAGATTACAAGAGAGAATCTCAAGTGTATTATACAAACATTTATACACACACAACACACAGTAATAGTAATAATATATCTTACATTTTACTTACTACTAACAGTGACAGTGACAGTGACAAATATGTTTCTGTACAGACAGTACATAGTTGCTGACAATAATAATAACAGTCATCATATAAAAAGGCACCGTCTTTAGCTTGTAGATAGTTGTTCTTACCTGGGGTCGTGGCACAGCAGCGCTCTTCAAAACATGTTTCTTCCTCTTTCCTGGGCGTGTAGGAACATAATCGTCCTTGCTGAAGTGTGCACTACACACACAAAGCTTTTTCACCCTTGGCAGTCTCGCTTCAATATTCAAGCCTATGGCAAGAAGCCAAAGTTGCCTAATAGCAATGTCCGTGACAGGAAAGCGGTGAAATATATACGGCGACTTGGTGTGATCTTTGTTGTTGCAACCCGGATAATCGCAAATCCGCACCATTTTTATATATCCTCTTGTCTAATAATGTCGCTAGTACTCACGTTAGCTCTCACGTTAGCTCTCTCGCACATCCGAGCATGTAAACACCGTGAAACAGCTGACGGAGCGGTGCCATGTGTCAACAGGCGGAAGCGCGCAGTGATATGAAGGGAGGGGAAATAGTGCCAGGTGATCGTGAGGTCTGACTTTTTTGTCGTAAACGATTTTGTGATGCAAATGTTTTACTCTTTTGAACGGATATTGTTTTTTGAAGCAAAACGCTTTATCTTCGTGGCCCCGCAAACTAGCAGGAACTACTTATTTCAGCAACAACAGCGGGACAGACCTCGGCTCACAGGACGCAGTGGGGGAAAAGTCACTGCTGATGCACGACACTGATGGTGAGGATGTCATACAACTTCATGTCAAAAAATCCGAACTATCCCTTTAACCTTTTTAGAGTTTACGTTTTTTTTTACTGTAGTAGTTTTTCAGTTTTTTACCATGAAATCTACTGACATTTTTTACAGTGTTGCTTGCAGCTAATCAAACTGGACCACTATCATCCTGAGATTCACGTGGAAGCGATTGGGATAAACCCAGAGCGCCTTCATCAGAAGGTGAAACTCTCCTCCTTCTTGTCTTGTTTTCAGGAAGTGAGGACCACAAAATTATCTTCACTGCTTGATGACATTATTTTGTCTGGTATTGTGAATTTTCGCAATGAATACAAAAATAAATGCATCGTACTAAGTGTTAAAGATTTATGTGTAAAGACAGATTAAAAAAAAATGCACACAAAAGAAACTTGGGAGACTTGGTGTGCAAAGGCCTAAGAACTAATACCCTTTAACTAGATGAAGATAATTCTGAATTAAATCAACAACACAAAATACCCCAGCTGCAGAGGTTCAGTTGGTGGAGTGAGCTACAGCAGCCAACAGTGTTGGCATGACAGTAGTCAGCAGAGTAACAGTGATAAGTGTCAGGTCATTATGTCAGTGCTCCACACCAGCCACACAGCTGTGAATGAGCCAGCCATTGTGAAGCATGCAACGCCAGCAGCCAATACAAGCGCGACTTCAGTGTTCTGCCTGAACTAACAATTTCAATGCACTTTGGGGCATATTATGACCTGATTGTTTAATACCCGATACTGAAGTACAATAAATGTATATTCATTTTAACAATTCCTACACCAGAGGCAATTACAGCAGGTTCACTGAACATTGTGATGCACAAAGGCAATTCCATTGTCACAATAAGTTAGTCTGCTGTTGTGTCTCCCTATGTCTTCTGTTTCTAGGAACTTTATTTTAATATTGCTCTCCATTATTGAAATTAACCACTTTGAATGACATGTGTAAAAGGTAGACGAGAGCACAAAAGGACCGTCGTGTGAGTCACACAAAAGGGATTCGATGCATTTAGAAACACAGCTTTCATCTATATGAAAAGCTAATCAGTCGGCCTGATTGCAGTGAGTGGCCTTTTGTAACATCTTTAATCCGGTGAGTGTTTTAAGAAGTGCATAATTGAAATTCTGTTCAGGATGGCTGCAATTTTCAGCTGCAGGATAATGAGCCATCAGTTGGTCTTGGCTGGCAGCATGAAGGACTGTTTTAAATGTGCCATGCGATGAACCTTTGATTGGTTCACCAACGACTGCTCTATATTGACAATACCAGCGAGGGACAAGGGACTCTTTATTTAGTCCTCACCCTTATCCTCTGCTGGTCCTAATTAAGCAGTCAGCCAGATTGAGAATCCATTAATGATGTCATTGTTATGCTAATTGGTCCTCAATGCTCTGAATGTACACCCAGAGCCCCAGTGTGTGCCACCAGAATTTTATCAGAGATCTGCAGAATGGTGTCACTCCGGTTATCAAAGGTAGGATGTTAGGCTTTGAACAAGGTGGGAACACACCTTTTGTCTTTGTCCACCATTTTACTTTCATGTTTAAAGACAGACTAATTGAATTTACTGCAGCAATGAATAACAAAATTAAGGGCCAAGTTATGCTACAAAAGACATGTTTTGTACAATGTTGTCTAAACATGGCAGAACGCACAATTATTTATAGCTGTTCTGAACACAGACACTAAAAAGCAGGGTAAAAAGTCAGATGCCATGTTCCCCTTTTCGTCTTTTTCTTTTCCCCTAACCCTAACCATCATCGGGTCAAATGTACAATTTGTTATTTACCTTAGTTTATGACCAAATACCTGCCAAACATTTGACTTTCATCAGCCTCAGCTGTACTTCATGTAAAGTGTTGCCACTTAGCAAATGTTAGCAAGTTAACAGGCTAAACTAAGATGGGGGATAATCACATAGCAAATATGTGAATAGTGAAATATTGTCAGGCAGAATTATTGAATCTACAGTGTTGTATGACATTGAAACCAAATGGAAAGCGGTCGTTATGTTTTACGTTGAATAGGCACCATTCATTCCAGTCCGCCAATAAACATAAAGAGGAAGAAGGACAAGAAAAACAAGCACAGCACACAGTACATACTGAAAGGGTTCAGAGAGGATGGAAAAAGTCTTAACACATATTTTTGACACTACGAAACTTATTACAGCCAAGGAATATGAAATCATCTGTCTTTGAATGATACATCTAAGCCTTTCATACCCACAGGTGTGCAGAAACTACAGGATAGGAACTTATTCTTAAAATACAAAATGTCTTATCGGTATCAGTCATGAGTAGCAGGTAATTATCGGTTACTGGGATCGGCTGAAAAAAATCCATATCTTGCATCCCTGCAAGAAACCAGACCTCTTCATGGCATTTTCTTTATTAATACAACATTACTACAACAGGAATTTAAAAATTTTGCTTTGATTTGATAGGAAAATCTAACTCATGATCATTTCTACGGAATAAATGACAGTAGGGCAATTTCTTCTGAAAGTATTTACATATTGTTTACCAACAAAATGACCAAGTGTTCCATAGGATATATCTGAACTGTATTTGGCACTCACAGATCAAATATAGAAGGAGAGGTATTATGTCACTTCTTATTAATAAACCTAGCAAAGTCACGGGAAAATATAACACTGATATATGTGAAAGATTCACTAAATCCACATTATCCACATAGTATATTGTGGTAAAACCTCACATAACATGCAGTCTATCACCATTGTTTTGTTCTTGTATTCACACTTGAAGCTGATAAGAAAGTGTTTGTAGTGGTAGTAGACAGTTTTCTGTAGATCACCTTGCAAGCCCAATTTTCACATATAAGAGAGAGTTGTTGTTAGAATGACTTGAGAGCCACCCCTTTCTCTTGTCAATCTAATGTTGTTACTAATATGATCTGGGAGCACCACAAGTTTTGCTGTTGTGTCAAAATAAGGAGGTTTCCTGATGGACATCATAGAGCTCACTCTCAGGAAATGACTGCGTGGATTAACACATGATTAGATACATGACATTAAGTTACTTTCAGTGCTTTGCAAACAAAAAGTTAAAATACTTCCATTAAATACTGTAATTAGCTGTGTAGCAATGTTATGGTAGGGAATATAACCATTGTGGTCTCATTTAAAATGATGCATTACATCAGTCAATGCAGCAGTTTGTCTCTACAAGCTGTTTTTAATGGGGTTTTGCAAACAGTGGGAGCAGTTGATTTGCAGGAGGTAAAGCTGATCTGCAGCAGGACCAGCAAGATTTCCTGACTGTGACAAATCCATCAGTGGGTGTTGTGTCTTCATCAGCTTTTAATGATTCTGGGAAATAGTCATAGGTTTTATTTGTAGCCTATAATGGGGGTTCAATCTGCAATGTTTAGACCATATATTCATATATGTAATTGCAGCATGATATGAAGAAATCCAGAACAGCAGAGAACGTACAGCCACACTTTTCATTACCAGCTTTACCTACAGCAGCTTGCACTGCCAAAAAGAGCAAGAGAAGAAAGACCAAACTCGAGAAGGCTACAAACAAAACGAAGTCCGTGATGCGGCTAGAGCGCTCATGGGGCTCCGCCAAGGCAAATGACAGGTCACTGATTATGCTATTGAATTCCGCACCCTGGCGGCGGACGGGGGCTGGAATTCCTTCTCCCTGTATGACGCTTTTCTCCATGGTCTGGCAGACCTCCTCAAAGACCAGTTGGCTCCATTAGAGCTCCCTGAGGATCTCGATTCATTAATCTCCCTCTCCATCAAGATTGATAAACGTCTCTTTGAGAGGGAGAGAGAAAGATCCAGGCCTGCTGTTGTTCCGTCTGTCCAGAGGGGGCAGTCAGCGGTGGTCTCTTCTTTGTGGCGTTCTCTTCCTCGTTCCCTCCTGGTCGTCAGCTCTTCAGCGCATCCTGCTGTCCGGAGGGGCCCATGCAGCTGGGAAGAACGAGACTCAACCCTGAGGAAAGACGGCGCCGGCTACAGGAGGGTCGCTGCATCTACTGCTCTCAGCTGGGACACTTCATCGCTTCATGCCCGGTAAAAGAACGGGCTCACCCGTGATAAAGAGGGCGCTGGTGAGCCATACATTTTCCTCTGCTTTTCTCTCTCGCCGTCTGGTTCAAGCCAAGCTGGTGTCTACGTCCAAGATGCTCTGGCGACTGGCTAAGAGACTTGGACTGAGCCTGTTACCCCTGCCCAAGCCTCTGGAGGCTAACGCCTTAGATGGACGACTATTATGCAAGGTAACTCACTGCACACAGCCCATTCAGCTCAATATGGCTAATGGACACACAGAAGCTTTGAGAAGCTCTGAGCTTTCACCTTTTCAACTCCCCTTCTCATCCTCTCCTGCTGGGACTTCCCTGGCTCTTCAAGCACAACCCTCAGATCAACTGTTCGTCTAGAGAGATTTTGGGTTGGAGCGGGTATTGTTCGCCTGCCTACTTCCCATCAGAACCTGTTCCGGGTCCTCCACACCATTTGGGTCCAGTGCCTCCTGAGCTTCCTGGGATTCTTGAGCTTCCTGAGGTTCCTGAGCCTGCTGCTGTTCCCGTGTCTCCTCCTTCCTCGCCTCCCCCAGCTTCATCAGACGCAGACATCCCGGACCTCTCTGGTGTTCCTTCATGTTACCTTGACCTAAAAGAGGTATTCGACAAAGCCCGAGCAACTTCTTTGCCTCCTCACTGGTCATACGACTGCTGCATCGATCTGCTTCCCGGGTCATCTCCTCCCAGAGGTCTGCTCCAGAGAGGGAGTCGATGCAGACGTACAACGACTCGTCTCTGGCAGCGAGGATTATCCGGCCACTTCCTCTCCCACTGAGGCAGGTTTTTTCTTCGTGGACAAGAAGGATAAGACTCTCCGTCCCTGCATTGACTACCGAGGCCTGAACAACATCACCATTCGAAACAGTTACCCCCTTCCTCTGATATCGTCAGCCTTTGAACTATATCAAGATGCTAATTTTTTTACCTTCGTAATGCCTATCACCTGGTCACTCCTAGTGGATGAGTATCTTGTGATGCCTATTGGGTTCACGAATGCTCCAGCTGTTTTCCAGGACCTCGTAAATGATGTTCTCTGGGAGATGCTGGACCAGTTTGTTTTTGTGTACTTGGATGACATTCTCATCTTCTCTCCTGATGAGTAGACTCACATCCAGCATGTTCTGCAGCGTCTCCTCAACCATCAGCTCTTTGTGAAAGCAGAAAAATGTGAGTTCCATGTCTCCACTATTTCATTTTTGGGTTTTGTGGTTTCGGGCGACAGCATCCAGATGGACGCTGCCAAGGTCAGTGCTGTCGTTGATTGGCCCACTCCCACTAGTCGCAAGCTAGTCCAACATTTCCTGGGGTTTGCAAACTTTTACAGACGCTTCATTAGAAATTTCAATGCCATTGCTTCCCCTCTGCATGCCTTAACCTCTCCCCATGTCAAGTTCCAGTGGACCCTCCAGGCTGAGCTTGCCTTCTAGAAGCTGAGAGAGAGCTTCACCTCGGCACCCATCCTCACGCTACCTGACCCCAGTCATCAGTCCATGGGAAAAACTATGATGTGGGCAATAGGGAGCTCTTGGCAGTTAAGGTGGCGCTGGAGGAATGGCGCCACTGGCTGGAAGGAGCAGAACACCCATTCCTTGTGTGGACGGACCATAAGAACCTGGAGTACATCCGGACCGCCAAGCGGCACAACTCCAGGCAAGCTAGGTGGGCGCTTTTCTTAAACCGTTTTGACTTCTCCCTGTCCTACCATCCTGGCTCTAAAAATGTTAAGCCTGATGCTCTGTCCCGCCTGTTTGACCCAGATTCAACTCCTAGATGCCCTAGCTACATCCTGCCACCTTCCTGCATGGTTGGGGCAGTCACATGGGGGATCGAGGAGAGTGTCAGACAGGCAAACTCTAACTCAAATACTGGATGGTTGCCCCCCGAACCGGTTGTTTGTTCCTGTCCCTCTCCATTCTCAGGTAATCCACTGGGCTCACACCTCCCTCTTGTCCTGCCATCCTGGTATAAAGAGAACTTGCTTCGTCATCAAACAACGGTTCTGGTGGCCTGCCATGGAGGTGGGCGAGTATGTAGCCACCTGTCCTGTGTGTGCCAGGAACAAAATCTCTCATCACCCTCCTTCGGGGCTCCTTTGTCCTCTTCCAGTGCCTCATCGCCCCTGGTCTGACATCTCCCTGGACTTCGTCACGGGGTTGCCCCCCTCAGAAGGTAACACGACCATCCTGACGGTGGTGGATAGATTTGGGTTAGATAGTGGGTTTTCCCGCCACTGTGATTGTCTTCCCCTGCCCTGATTACATTCACCTGTTACCCATTACATGTTCCCTCTGTTGCATATATAGTCCATGTGTTTCCCCTGTCCATTGCCAGTTTGTGTTTTGTCTCCGTGCTGAGCGTTTCAGCGATTATCCCGGTGTTTGAGTGTTTTCGTTTTTTGACTCCTGCCTGTTTCCTCGACCCCGTCTCTGCCTGTTCCCTGCCGGATTTGTTTGCCTTCCTCCGACTGACCACCTGTGTACCAAACCTTGTTAAGTAAAGACTTTTACTTAAATCTGAACTCTGTGTTTAAGTCCTGCTTTTGAGTCCATTCGTTTGTTGTCACCCAGTCGTCATTAGATGTTTATGCCCCATAAACACATTCGTATGTAACTATATGTTCCATAAACACTTTGAAATGTACCTTCATGTCCTGTAAATACATCTAGTTTCTCATCCATATCCAGTTTTCTGTAATTATTATAATTTTTGCACAGATGATCACTTTTCAGTCACAGGAGATGGACAAGTAAAGTTGTAAAGTAATATGATATTTCAAGGTCCTTGAAAAACTGAATTTCCTGTCAGATGAGTAATTGTGCTATTCTTTCTACAGGACAATCACTGCCAAAACAGTAGAGGATTACGACAGCACTGACATCAACAGCCTAACCTGTTGGCCAACACTGACCTGTGTTTATAATCAGTCAAGAAACCTCTGGACGTCCTTCCTATATACAGCTCTGGAAAAAATTAAGAGACCACTGCAAAATTATCAGTTTCTCTGATGTTGCTATTTATAGGTATGTGTTTGAGTAAAATGAACAGTTTTGTTTTATTCTATCAACTACTGACAACATTTCTCCCAAATTCCAAATAAAAATATTGTCATTTAGAGCATTTATTTGCATAAAATGACAAATGGTCAAAATAAGAAAAAAGATTCAGTGTTTTCAGACCACAAATGAAACAAAGAAAACAAGTTCATATTTATTTATAAACAACACAATACTAATGTTTTAACTTGGGAAGAGTTCAAAAATCAATATTTGGTGGAATAACCCTGATTGTCAATCACAGCTCTCATGCATCTTGGCATGCTCTCCATCAGTCGTTCACATTGCTGTTGGGTGACTTTATGCCACTCCTGGCGCAAAAATTCAAGCAGCTCAGCTTTGTTTAATGGCTTGTGACCATCCATCTTCCTCTTGATCACATTCCAGAGGTTTTCAATGGGGTTCAGGTCTGGAGATTGGGCTGGCCATGACAGGGTCTTGAGCTGGTGGTCCTTCATCCACACCTTGATTGACTTAGCTGTGTGGCATGGAGCATTGTCCTGCTGGAAAAAACAATCCTCAGAGTTGGGGAAGCAAGTTTTCTTCCAGGATAACCTTGTACGTGGCATGATTCATGCGTCATTCGCAAACACGAATCTGCCCAATTCCAGCCTTGCTGAAGCACCCCCTGATCATCACCGATCCTCCACCAAATTTCACAGTGGGTGCGAGACACTGGCTTGTTGGCCTCTCCAGGTCTCCGTCTAACCATTAGACGACCAAGTGTTGGGCAAAGCTGAAAATTGGACTCATCAGAGAGGATGACCTTACTCCGTGTTCCGGTCCTTATGGTCTTCTGCAAACCTCAGCCTGGCTCTTCTTTGCTTCTCATTGATGAAGGGTTTTTTTCTAGCTTTACACGACTTGAGCCTGCCCCTAGGAGCCTGTTTCCAACCGTTCTCGCCGTGCACTTCACCCCAGCTGCCATTTGCCATTCTTTTTGTAGGTCACTTGATGTCACCTACGGTTGCTGAGTGACATTCGAATGAGTTGACGGTCATCCCGGTCAGTGGAGAGTCGTTTTTGCCGTCTGCCGGTCTGTAGCTTTGTTGTCCCCAGTGTCTGCTACTTGACTTTGTTCTTATGAACCGCCGTCTTAGAAATTTTAAGGATGGAAGCAACCTGACGCTCACTGTATCCCTCTGCCAGTAAAGTCCAGAATTGAACCCTTCTTTCCCTAACTCAAAACTTTTCTTTTCAACTCTTTTGGCATGGCCAATAGTTATAGTCAATAATAATAATCAAAAAATGATTCCAATTACTTTTGAGGTACTACTAGCACTGTTTTTGCTATCCAGCTGGTCCTTTTGCAAGAGGATAGTGATGACCACAGCAGTGGTTTTTGTACTTTTCCTTGTTAAATAAGATTTGGGTACAGGTGATCACCTAATCAGTACCTCATTAAGTAGAATGAGGTGTGCTTGTGTTGGAATTCAACAGACACTGGAATGGAATGGCTGTCATACATGTAGAGAGGCTGATTTCAGAAAAATTTGCAGAAAAAAGTGGTCTCTTAATTTTTTCCAGATCTGTATAGTTGTTTATGCATAGTGTACTGTATATTGTCTAAACGAATAAACAAGAGTCTTACCTAATTCAGTTCAGTGGTCTCTTAATTTTTCCCAGATCTGTATAGTTGTTTATGCGTAGTGTACTGTATATTGTCTAAACGAATAAACAAGAGTCTTACCTAATTCAGTTGTTATTATTAGTGCATCATGTAAAGTCTAAGAACTGTAATGGGTTGGTTGTTTATGCTGGAAGTGTAAAGAAAAGGCATTTATCATTTTCAAGACTTTAATCAAATAAGTTAGAGATAATGCAAAACAAGGAATAGTTCCAGCACTTGATGTGATTGCTCCAAACGTAGTCCTCAAATTCTGGCCTGTAAAGCAATAGATGAGCAACATGATTAGATACTTTTTATGGAACAGAGCTCGACTGTGCTCAGCATTGTGTTAACATATACATTTTCAATGGTGAATATATGACAGGGTCAGAAATACTCCGGTGCATGTTCATTGAATGCTTTTATTGGATTATTTATGAGATACTGTTTTTATGCATGATTATTTTAGTGTTGTGTTTAATGTGCATGCTTTTATACGTGCTCTTTTTATTATGTTTAGCATGAGTTTTATTTGTTTGATTACGGAGTATTTTGAACTGCATTGAACTGTGAACTGTGACCTTGGAAGTCACGCCCCAACACAGCGTAGTCTAATTACAAGATGAGCGGCAGGTGCGCGGGAGTGGCGCACAAAGGGACTGGTAATAGACGCCATACAAAAAGACTGAGAAAGAGCGTGTGGGGGGAAGAGAATGGTTTGACACCTCCGGTGACAGCAGCGGCCAAACTGCAGAGCAGCCCCCGGACGACAAGCATTGGAGCAGCCGGTATCCGCCAACGCCGTTTTACTCTGGCCTGGGTCGGCAGACGGACATCTGCTGCCTGGGAAGACCGTGAGTAAAAAGATACATTTAAGTGGCGGATAGAAAGAGTCGGGTGGGGGAGAGCTGGGTTGGCATACGTTTAAGGGGACACACTACTCGCCCTGCTTTTCTGTCTCCCACAGCGACAGCGGAGGGCCTAGATGCAGGTGCGGAGTGAGAAGACCAAAAGTTGCTGGGCGACCGTGGACTGTGCATGAGGGAAGCAGTATTTTATGGATAATTACGGACCGTTCAGGCATCACCGCAACAGTGGTGTTCCTTTTTTTTTTTTTAGTACTGTTTCATCTTTTTATTGTAATAAATCCTTTTAAATGAATTTTATTCTCCTGATGGTCTTTTAACTCTGCTCCCCCCGATTTAGAAGAACCTATGTGTTTTTAGGAGTCCTAGGCTCCGTATTAATCCTAGGTGGCGTTGTCGGCTTTTAATTTAGATAATCTCACTGATTTTAAACAGGCCCTGGGATTAGAGGCTGGGCCCAGCCACAAATACTTTGGACATTCCTGGACAAAACTGTACAGATGTCCCAGTCTATATTACATTTTCTTCATTTAATCTATCCATGCATTTGACTTGAAGTACCAGCCCTTTATCTTTCTTTACATTTGTCTACTTACTGTGTTTATTGTTATGCACCTAAACACAAAATCAAATTGTGAAAAACTACTTGGTAAGAAATGTGATTCTGATTAGGGCACTTGTGTGTCCAAGTTACATGCCTGGTCAATATACTGTACAAACAGAAATAGTTTAGTGTAGGTTGTGTTTATTAGAAAAAAAGCACAAGTAATGTTCTACTTTAGATACCTGCTCATGTGCAATTCTTTTGAGCTTGGAGATCTTCTACTCAACGTCTGTCTACTCGATGTCTGTCACCAACATCTGCTCCTTGACCTGTTGCCCTCCCACGTTCAAACACCGTACCTTCCTGGAAGGCACAGTGTTCTCCACACAGAAATGTATTTAATCTGTGATGCAGTCTGTCAGGCTGTTGATGTCCTCCCCATGTGGGCTGCAGAGTGCTTCCCAGTCTGTGGTGTCAAAGCAGTCTCTCAGTCTTTCATTGGCCTCCTCAGACCAAACCCTCACTGACTTTTTCTGCGGTGGATTTTTATTCACCACAGGTATGTAGTCAGGTAGCAGATGGACCAGGTTGTGATCTGAGCAACCAAGCGGGGGGAGGGGGAGGATGTTTATGCTTCCTTCAAGTTTGCAAGTGTGGCAAGAGGAGGGTAGAAAAAGGTGTGTGTACCAACAACGCCACCTGGGGAGTTGCGCCCCAGGAAATAGTTATAATAATTTTAATGTAATAATTTTTGTAAGGTCACGCAAGGTCCAAAATTACCACAGGGCAAGAGACTGTTGTAGGAAATATATACAGAAGTACTTTATTTTACAAATCAATAAAATTCACAAGTTAACAACTGTTGCACGTCAAGAAACCACTTGGGCCAAGGGAGGGGGAATGAATGGATAAGTGGACGGAGCTGAGGCTTACCATGGCGGCCCAGAACCAAAATCAAGGGAGGAGGAAAAACTAAATCAGAACACCCGTGGCACTGCACACACACGCAACTGAGGATCTGTGAGGAAAACCCACCACCAGGGGTTGGGTCGCCGCCTTGGGCCCACAGCGCCTGTCCACAAACAGAGAGGGAAAAATGAAAACGGCTTCAGTGATTAACCACACACACACACACACACACAGTAATAAAAGAACTGAAACCAAAATACCAATACACATAATAAACTACAAACATACAAGATAAATCACATTAACAAAGGAATTGATAAATCAATAGTCTTTAGTGGCAATTCCGAGTCCAGGCGCGAGCTCAATGAAAAGCGCAATGGCCACGGGCAGTCAACCGGGCCACACAGCGCCGCACAACCCAAGGACGAAAGCAGGTCCAGAAGAGGCCACAACGGGTCAATGAGACCAGAGCAGAGCCAAAACAGCAGTGCAGTCCAGGAAGCTGCAGCAGTGGGTTAAGCTACTTCGGCCTCACCGGCACAGCATCACAGAGGACGAGAGGAGGAATACTCCAGGCTGCAGCATAAAATTATTACAATCAGCCAGAAGCGGAGCAACAGATTATAAAAGAAAAAGGCGGACAACGCCAACTTACCACACGGAGGCACAATCACACCCAGAGGGGCTACCAGCGGGACAACCCGGCCCCACGCCACCAGTCTGTGCAGAGAGAAGACTGTCACCATTACGCATTTCGGCACATTGAATGGGAGAAAGAAGCAACTGTGCGCTTTACCTGTGCGCTGCGGGAGGAAACGCGCACCGCAACAGCAGGTGCGCCAAGAAGCACGACAGCACCAAACCACAGCCACGCCACCACAGTCTGTGCAGAAAGAAGACTGTCACCATTACGCATTTCGGCACATTGAATGGGAGAAAGAAGCAACTGTGCGCTTTACCTGTGCGCTGCGGGAGGAAACGCGCACCGCAACGGCAGGTGCGCCAAGAAGCACGACAGCACCAAACCACAGCCACGCCACCCAAGCTTCACCACGGCAGGCCACAGCCACCACCAGGGACCAGCGGATCCGGAAAAGGAGAGAGAGAGGCGCGCCAGGTATGGACACTCTATATAGCGGCGCGGTGCCGCCCATCAATCAGTGCTCCCAATAGCACAACACAGCGCCCTGCTGCGAGAGGGGGTACACAGTGCTCCGGCCACACAAGGTTTTATTGTCCCTGGTGTGACATTTCACATACTGGGTGAAGGAAGGTAGAGTAGAGGACAGGGGAGCATGGTTAAAGTCCCCGGAGATGAGGAGGAGGGACTGGGGGTGCTGAGTCTGTAGTTGAGAAAGAACAGTGTGGAGGTGCTCACAGGCTGCAGCAGCATCAGCTGGGGGGGGGGGGGGGGGGGGGGGGGGAGTGTAAACAGTTGTTATGATTACATGTGAAAACTCCCTCGGAAGATAGTATGGCCAAATGCTGACAGCTAGTAGCTCAATGTCTCTGGTGCAACGCTGCTCTTTAACACTGATGTGTCCAGGGTTGCACCATCTCTCGTTGACAAACACAGATATGCCCCCTCCTTTCCTCTTACCGCACTCCTCTGCTCTCCTGTCCACCCTTATGATCTGGAAGCCTTCCAGTGAGTCTGGAGAAAGTCCATTTCAGTCCAAGCCAGTTCTGCTCGTGCTGCTGCACTACCCACAGACTGCACATGCTGAAACCTCTACAGGCACCAGCACAGAGAGACAGTAGCACTTGGATGGCTCTGATTTCACTGAGAACCAACTGGTTTGGGTTGACCATAATGCTTTTGAAGGGCAGCCAGTGCATAGGAGTAGGGGTCATATTTTCGGGGAAAACAACTATATTCAGTCAGGTAATGTAAGTGACATAACTACTAAAAAAAAGTTCTATTTTGGTCTCATCCGTCCACTAAAACATTTTTCCAATAGCCTTCTGGCTTGTCCACGTGATCTTTAGCAAACTGCAGATGGGCAGCAATGTTCTTTTTGGAGAGCAGTGGCTTTCTTCTTGCAACCTTGCACACCATTGTTGTTCTGTGGTCTCCTGACAGTGGACTCATGAACATTAATATTCGCCAATGTGAGAGAGACCTTTAGTTGCTTAGAAGTTACCCTGGGGTCCTTTATGACCTCGCCAACGATTATACGTCTTGCTCTTGGAGTGATCTTTGTTGGTCGACCACTCCTGGGGAGGGTAACAATGATCTTGAATTTCCTCCATTTGTACACAATCTGTCTGACTGTGGATTTGTGGAGTCCAAACTCTATAGAGATGGTTTTGTAACCTTTTCCGGCCTGATGAGCATCAACAATTCTTTTTCTGAGGTCCTCAGAAATCTCCTTTGCTCGTTCCATGATACTTTTACAAATGTGTGGTGAAGATCAGACTTTGATAGATTCCTGTTTTTTAAATAGAACAGGGCGCCCACTGATTGTCTGATTGTCATCCCATTGATTGAAAACACCTGACTCTAATTTCACCTTCAAATTAACTGCCAATCCTAGAGGTTCACATACTTTTGCCACTCACAGATATGTAACCATATATGTATCATTTTCCTCAATACATAAATGGCCAAGTATAATATTTTTGTCTCATTTGTTTAATTGGGTTCTCTTTCTCTACTTTTAGGACTTAGGACAAAAATATAGAACATTCGAAAGGGTTCATAAACTTTCAAGCACCACTGTACAGTGGACCTTTGTTCAGATCCACACCAAAAGTTATTCTGGTGTGGATCTGTTATTCTGGGCCGAGACTCATCCCCCATCCAAGTTTTAAGATACCATTCAGTAGAATGGAGGGGAATGACAAGCCCCTGCCAGTGCTGAATGTGAATGTGAAGAGGGCAGGATGTGAGGCACACAGAACCGAGTTTGCTGGTTTGTAGTCAGTTTGAGCGGTCAACCACACACACGTATTTGCACTGAATGCAAATGTTTTTTGCCCCTTTGTGTGCATAAAATGGAAGTAAACAGGAATATTGATTTTGCAAATGTCCTGACCTAATCCTAAACCTAATCCTGCTGACTAACCAACCAAACACTTCCCCAAAACTACTGCCGTTGGCTATTGCCATCACACAGGATTTGAACCCTGGTCTCCCGGGCCATAGTCCTGGGTCCAATCTCAACCTCCTCTCTACATAGACTGTCTGGCTACATAGACTATGTTGGCCTTTGCTCCCCTTTTCATTTGGTACTGCGACTTCACACACTCATGTACCTTTCACGCCAAGGCGAGGCAAAACATTACACTCACATGCTGTTCTCTCATAGATCGGTGGGTCAATTACACACTTTAGTGTAAGACTAGGCTGTTGCATCACATGTTGTGCTGTTGAATCCTACAGCAGCAATGACCACTAATTGAGAAAACACAATAAAAGTAAGAACTAGGTCTTGAAGGTCTCTCTTTGAAAAAACAAAATCGCTGACACTGAACTTGAACCACAGAGCGTCTCCTTAAAAATAAACAGCACCTGTACTCCTGTGACCACTCATGTGCACTACATTTTCCTGTCTGAACAATACTTTGGGCCCATTTCACCTTAATGCTCCTCCCTCCACATTTCTGTCACATTCAAGCCCCTGTGGAAGAGGAGGCACATAAGGTGAATCCTGAAATAAAGTCAGGGGCCTCTCTCACTTTGAAAAGTTTAAAAGAGGCTGCCCATTCTGTGAAATCACTCTTGGTAGCAGAAAAGAGAGCTGGAGGTGTTAATTTCATGGGTTAGGTCTTAAATTGAGCTCTGCAATTTTCTCCCTGAGTAGATTAGAGGAAGGTCTCACTGTCCTCAGGTAAGGCGGCCCTCTCCTCCCTCTGACTCATCACATATTGATTCCTTCCACTCCTGCTTGACCCCCACTAACCTCTCCGCCACTTGTGCCCCCACAGCTTTGCACGCCTAACCTGTTTACGGAGAGAGATACAGCACACGTGACCAACGGGGAGGAGGATCAGCCCCTTGGGGGCAACAACAACAAGCGTGCGCTGTTGCCAAATAGGTTCAGCCCCGCAGCACATTTGTTGATGACGTACAGCTACGATCACACAGTGAGAGCATTATCTTTATCCTCAGGCTAAAATGCATTTCATTACTTACATCTGCTGGATGTGAGCATGTGCTGCTGACAGAAATCAAAGAATAACAGCAGAAATACAGTGATGAAGCTTCTGTTGAATTGTTTTTATCACCAAATATGAGATTAACAACATGGATTTCTCTCACGAGCACTTGACTGTATGCCAGCCATCGGTATTCCAAATATGTACAATTCTCAGGGGAGATATCTGAAAATGGAATCACTGTAATAAGACTATTTTCTAACTAAACACAATCTTGCAGAGAGAAGTTGCAAAGTGAAAAAGAGAAGCTTTGTTTTTGATCAGTGTCCTCATTGGGCTATAATTCCTAATTAAATTTTCCCATTGAAACCTCATTTCAGAAAGGTAGGGAACGGCGCTCTCTCTGAATTGTAATTGAGTCAGAAATGAGCAGCCGGAGCACTGAACTGGCCTGCCTTTTAAAGAATAATGGTGCCATTTGTTTTGTGTCCATTAACAGGGAACGCAGTTTTATTAATTCCTCAACTTGGTTTCCTGCATCTTCCTAATTAATTCCATTTTGTTTTTCCCGCTAAGGAAGCTTCTGCTGATTAATGATGTGGAACAAAAATGTTGTTGAGATGCTGATGTGCTTCATCTACATGGTGTGAAATTCTATCATTAGATACAAATGCCTGATGACTACGACTTTTTCCTTTTTTTATGCTGCCAGTGTCGGGGTTCTTTGCCCGAAGGCTTCATTCCATCTGCGTAATTGATTAGACCTGCAAAGAAATCAATTGACTGTTGTGGTGAAAAACACATTTTAAACAAATGCTGTTCTGACATGTATCTTACCACCTATTGTGCTTAACTATGCACATCTTTATGCTGGTCTTATAGAGGAAAAACGGATTATCAACTCCTGTAAAAAATGCTTCTTCATCAAAATCACAGCATTATTGTAGGGATGTAAAGAATGAAAATGAATAAATGTGCTGTGAACAGATACAAATCAAATATTTGTATTAATATTTGTTTCTTTTCAATCGTGATTCACACAATTTACCATCACACCACTCTCTCAGTTCTCACTGTCATAACTCAGTCAGTCCAAACAAAACGTACACATACATATTCAGTTGTCCATCCTCATAGCTCCTGATCTTAGCTCATAGCGTCAAACTCCGACTTTGTCTTCTTTATCAAAGTAATTTTGGTAATTGTTGTATGTATGGTGCAGACCTCTCTCATGGCAAAGCATGTCATAGATCTTGCTGTCCACTGGAGGACATCATGTGAGTATGACAGTTTGCATCACCTGGGCGTGAAAAGTACATGTGTATGCAAGTGCAGTACCAGCAGGTGGTAATGATGATGAGGACAAAGGCTATACATAGTATAAAAAGCCAGAAAGGCTGTGAAAGGAGGGGGTTGGTAATGATTGGTTTTTCATAGGCCCTTCATGAAGGTTACCAAAAGTGATAGTGACAGTTACAAGAGTGGCTATTTTTAGCAAAACCATGATCGCTTCTGAAATCTAACCAAGTAATTTTGTTGCCTAAACCTAACCAGCAGTTTTGGTGCCTGCATTTTAAAAGTGTACCCAGATGTTGCATGTTTGCTATTGCGGATTTGACCACAGAATGAGGGGTCTCTAATACATTACCAACAACTGTTATTTTAATCACAAATAATGAATTTTTCAATGTAGTGGGTAATTTTTACATTATTGATATAAATAGGTTAAAAGGAACATGTTTTCCGGAGAAACTATGCACCATATTCTCTCATGAATGACAGTGACAATGTACACGTACTGTTATTCTCTCTCTCTGGGGTGTGCATTGTCATACCTTTTCTTATTTTAATTAAATAACTGTTGAGTGTGAAAGTCATGGACATGGAGCATATAATGAAGTGATGAATGACACTAGTAACAGCAATATCCCAGAGTCCCCTACAAATGAGATGAGATGAGATGTGATTTTTAAGAGTTGTTCCATCATAAGCAGAAACTTAATCAACTTTGTGAAACAGCTATGGCAATTTTTTTTTCTTTGTGTAAAAAACATATCCATTTGTTCTGATGATGTCGGTGTAGCCCTGTATTTTCATATAGAGTGGGGCGTGACGCGTTTAATGTCAGCCATTGTATGCACTATTATCTTATTTATCTATTTCCATCCTAACATTGGTTAGGTTTACTTATCTTAGAGCCCCCACACAAAGCTCATATCACAAGTCGAACCCTCATTTGGTGATATCACAACAGAAAACAAAACATCAGTCATTTGAACAACTGCTTCACATATGTTCCTTTTTTCAGAACCTTTCCAGAGCCTACTCTGAACAGTAGTTGGGAGACCTCTGGTTTTATGCTAGTGGAATTTACTTTGCCATGACTAACTGGAAATGAGCTATTCACAGTCTGGTTTATTTATCTCCTGTGGTAATGCACACAACCCACAGCCAATATACCACACATTTTTTGGCTGACTAAAGTAACAATTACATGAACATGCTGGTACCTCTCTCCCAAACCAGTAAAAGACTCACAAATCCACTGGACTCTGCCATACACGGGTTACCTTCCTTAAAGGGGATGCTTGGCCGATAACACAAGCACAAGTAGGTGCCAATTATCTCCACTGTACTATGACCATGATACCTGGTATCCACTTTAATACCAAAACACCTGAAAGTGGAGGAAGTAGTCTTTTTGTCCCCCATCCCCCGCTAGAATGTAAACAAATACGCTAAAAACTGAAAGTTGAAGATTCAGAAATTTGATGAGGTTCAATCTCAAAAACTTCTCATCAGTTTTAACCTGATTAGTTGGTCAGGGCTTGATGATGTTCCACAGCTGTTATTTTTACTTTGTCAAGCCTGATGCTCTTGCATGACAGGTCAGCAGACCTGAAATTAGGAGTTTAAGTTGGGAACCATCATAAAAATTCATGCAAAATGGACAAATGAGCTTTGCAGCCAAAGCCTTTTCATTTTTTTTCATAGACATTTCAGACAGACTTCATCCTCAGCTGGACCTCCTCCCTCTGTGCAAAAACAACCTCAATTTAAAATAGTCAATATCGACCATTGAACTTTCATGGCCGATCTTTAGTTAATACCTATTTCACTACTAAGTTAAAGATGATACATTGGCTTTGTATTTTCTTTATGAGAATGACTGAATTACATTTTTTATTACACTCCACACAAATTGTTTTTAACAGATTGTTTTCTTATGTTTTCAAATGTGCATTTTGTAAGATCTGGACCTAATTTTAGTTTAAAACATGAAAAAAATGAACTAACCCTATCAACAGAGTGTGAAGAAGTAACAGTTGGGGCGTTATGTCCAAGATGCCTATGTATTGTATTGCAGAGATATCCACTGGCAAGCAGCCAGGGACAGCCATCCCTTCTTGCAATAGCATGTATGCCATGAGAGGCGCTGGTGAGTCATTGTGCACCTCTAGTAAGTCAAGCTGGCCAGAGGAAATGGCTACTGCATAGAATTTTACAGCTTCAGTCAATGAGTTAGTAAACACAAACACGCCAAAGTGGCAGAAAAAAAACGACTTTTATCATCATCTTAAACAACAGAACCCCGGAAATAAACCACATTCGCAGTGATGATTCGGTTTGATGCTGAACTTGCAACATTTGTTTTAGACTGGTAAGTAACTTCTCTCATTAGCTGTTTACCAAAACATATCTTAAGTTTACCCTTAATGGCAACACAAATTGTAAACTGTAACTGTAAATTGTGATTGTATGGATACACTAGTAGACTGAAACAATGTTGACCACTTATATTGTAACAACTTTGCATTACTGTTGTGAGATGAGGCAAGATTTGAAGTTTGGAAACTTTGCTATACATTGTTGAGGACATTACACATTATTTATTATAATAATTATTATACAGACGTCTAAGTATACACTATATCAAACAGTGTCATTGCTGTAGTTGGTAAATCATGAAATTCTTGCACCAGGTTTGAACAAGCAGCAGCTTTAGCTTCTATCCCCATGAAGAAGCAACCAGGGCCTGCAGAGCTGGAAGATCCTGCTTTATTAAGCATTGGACCAACTGATAGTGACAAGTATGTCTTTGTACTTCATAAACCTTGTGCCCAGTAAAAACCATGCGGCTGTCTGATGAACACATCAGTTTCCCCTATGTGACAAAATAAAGTTGTTAGTTTTGTAAACAACTGTTCCTTACTTTTTTTCTGAATGAGGACAGAGGGCACTGTGATGTATCTACTATGAGTACTAGCAGTTTTACATCAAACATTCAAAACACTACAGTGTTCACACTGTATATAGCGTAATTATATCAATGTGCAAACTGTATAATAGACACAGTCCTAACATGATAATGTAGCCCGGGTGTAGAAATCAGGGATTAAAATAAGTTAATTAATCACAAATGAGTGATTGTAAATATTTGGAAGATAAGTCAAAAGGAACAGTAACGTAAACTGTGGGAAAAAATACAGACTGTGCCTTTATTGCCTTATTATTTGTTTTATTTGATTGGTAACTGCATGTATCCGTCAGTGTCACCTGCTGTAATTGGCCGTAGGTAAGGAAGAGCCCGGTAAGGGGGCGGAAAAAAGAAAAGGAGACGGAGAGACAGACGACGGAGAGAGAGGAGAGTGAGAAGCGTGAGCCACGGAGCTGGAGAACGGATATATCAAACTTTTGGAAGTAGTCTTTTTAAATGTTAAAAGGACGTTTCAGCATAAGTCGGTGAGGCTAAGGACTGTCATGCACATTCCTGGTGTAACCATGGTGGTTTAGACCAAGTGTTAGTGACAGTGGGACCTGAGTTAACTGAGCTAGCTGGCTAGCTGTTGGAGCAGCGGACGCCAGTGTTTTGAAACTCCACTGTTGGAGTGTCAACGAAGACCTAAAGAGGACTTCACCTCCGCTGCTGGGTTCATCTCGTCTTCTTGTGAACTGTGTCTCTGCAATGGACATTACACGGTGAGGTAAACTGTTTTTTACCGTGTGGAAGAAGAAAGAGTTTATCGGCCGCACCGCAGCCGAGCGACCCACAGGCCTGCCACGTTTTTGTTTTTGCGCGTGAGTGAGTGAGTCTAGATAATTCATGTTTCAGTGTCTGAGAAGTTGATATTGTGGTGATTAATGTCTTCAGGATAAAGAAAAGAAAGAAATAAGGAGTTTTTTCTGAAGGCGTATAAGCCAATAAGTTAAGCTATATTTTGATATCAGCTAGTTCATTTTTCATACTGTTGGTTATTATTTGCTACTTTTGGGTAAACAATATTTGTGTTTCTAACTGTTTACAAGCTAATTTCATTTTAAAGGTATATATTTGTTGTATTTGTGGTTGTATTCTGTGAAGAAGGGGTGAATATTCTTTGCACATTTATTTGTTACATCTAATCTGAACAAAGCAGCAGTAAAATATTTTCTTTTCTTTGATGAAAGTTGTCGGGTCAGTCATTTTAAATGTGCATTTGAGGTAAAGAGAGGTGAATGCTAATTTGGTTTCTGCTTATATTAATAGGGTATTGTATCACCCAACATAGGTAAACCTTTGGGTAGCTACCTTTTAAAACAACCCAAACCCAAAACACCCCATCATCCAAGTCTCAACTGATCCCAGTTACTTAAAGGAATAGTTCACTCTAAAACAAAATTCAGTCATTTTCGACTCATATGTGAGCTGTGAGTGACCGAGCGACACACAAACACAAGAGGGATCTGCCTGCACTAGTGATTTGAAACTTTGACACTCACAGCAGGATGTAAAAACCAGTGTGTATCTATCGCGAGTCTCGTTGATCTTGTCTGGCGCGGCTTCTGTAGTGCAAACGCTGTGAGGGAGACTCGCGTGAACACGGGAGCGTGCCTCCAGGCAAATATAGCATAGTGACTGTTTAGGCTAGAAAAATGTACTAAATGACGTTGTTTCGAGTAAACTCTGGATGTCGCCACTTCAGGACACTTGGATTGCAGCGGACGAGCAGTATGGAGGAATATTACAAAGTTTTTGTGTAGTTTTATGGACCTTTTCCTCTCGGGCACAATTGACGCTCGTTATATGGATTATTCCTGCTGGAGGGTACCCCCGCGGGTCTCCAGCTGCACTTTGAGTAATAAGAAACTACACCGGACTTCTCATCAGCATGAGGGTGAGTCGATAATGACTGAATTTCGTTCTAGAGTGAACTATTCCTTTAAGCATTTTTTATACATGGTGGCGGGGTGCTACAATAATAAAAATAAAGTGTCACTTGCCTTGTCACAGTTTTGTCTTTTTTAGGACCGTAATTCCAGTCAAGCCACCCTCAGTGATAAATTGCCACCATTGCCTTTTATTATTCTCTGCAGTTGGTCTCATCACCAAGGCCCACCCAGTGGATGTCTGTCTCTTTACATTACATCAGCTGACATTCAGGGGCTCTGATTGATTGGACACCAATCGTTATCGGCCAATATATGTTGTTAAAAAAATAAATCTATATAGCCCGATCAGAAGAGCTGAACAGATAAACACACAAGACAGTTTCTCTGTGTGCTGCTAAAATGTCACAGCCCACCAGACACACACCACCAGACTCTGCTGCTCACTAGCTCTCCTCTTGTCAATAGCAATACTGATTTGAAATGCCCTCTAGGTTTAATCAGTACAACATATTTATGAGGGCCTACCAACAGACCGTTTGTGACTGAGGGGAAAGATGGACCAGTACCGCAGAACAATTCTCGTAGCGTTAGATCTCGCACTGAGCCAGCGAGTGGTTGTGACTACGCAGCAAAAAGTCCAGTGTAGAATTAATTCCCACAGAATCGATTTCAACACTTTTACAAGGTTTATACAGCTCCACACACTCTAAAGTTAAATCAACACTTAGTTAAACATTTAACACTGAGCCAGAGTTCCTTCTCTAACTTTAGATTTAAATTAACATGAAGGGATTAGACGGGCAACACCGCTGAGATAGATTTTTTTACATCCTGGTTAGTGTTAGATTCACTCTCTAAAGTGTCAAGCTATCTACACTTAAAAGTGTTAAAAATGAAATGTAAGAATGAAAATAAATAAATAAATAATTTTTCCAAAAATGACATTTATTTTGCCTTTTCACTGTACATTAAAACATTGTGAATGAAGGTATAATGGTTTATGGTATAATGTAATACAGAGCCCTGAATCACTGCTCTCAGGACTAACACTGGAAGAGCTACATTCATTTTGGGGAATAACTTGGTCCTCCGAAACATCTGCCTGAGATGATCTTGCAACACGCTCACTAGAGGAACACGCAACAGTTGAAGTTTGAGTAAATGGCTGAACATTGCTATGAACACTATTAAGGTGCTTCCGAAAGCCTGCATATGTTAGGAACTGAAGCCTGCAGCCTGGCTGTGAGCAAAACAATTTGAACATGGGTGCAGGATAGTAACCATGTTCAACTCTTAAATGTGAAATCAGCTGCTGGCTGCTGGCATATAGTTTCTGACACATTAATCATTATTTTAGCCTCTTACTCACAGAGTGAGTGGTACTGGCTGGTTAAGCAGTCTGGCTCTTAAGTCTCTCACTCTGGGTGACTCCTTAATTTTCCCCACATCAATGTTGTACACTGTTGTCTGCAGTGTAGAAGTTCACAATGCAGCATCATAAGACACATTTACCACAAAAAATGCTTTGAAAAGTTCATCACATGCGACGAGTGAGCGGTTTGCCTGGTATGGAATGAGATACTTATCCATGATCATGTAGAAGTTGTCAGTCTTGCTCTTCCGACGCCCGACAGCAAGGAGGCATGGCTGCCAAGTGCCAACCTCCAGACTGCAGCATGACTGGTGTTGAAATAAGAAAACAGAAAGTTATTCACAAGAATGATTTGCAGCCACAGAGAAAAAAAAATTGTAGAATTGATTGCTCACATCTTCTCACTGGCTAATGCAAGATGGGAACACCTATTTTCCATTTCATTCACTTATTAACAACCCTCATTTCCACATGTAGCTAAGAAGGTGACGGGAACAATTATTATAATGACTGTAATAATATAATTACCTTATGAAAGACTAGCCTAAGCTAACTAAGCCTCTCAACTGCATCACTTGCGCTGATTTTTGGAGACTTTGGTCCGACATTTCTTGAGGCTGAGGATGAAAAGTCAGAAGAATAAACTCAGAACTCTTCAGGTTAAATTATTTGAGTTTCAATGAAAATGGAGGGATTATGAGATTTATGAGTCTTCCATCCGTTGTTTATATTTATTCCAAAAAGCAGGTCAACTTTCATAGATACACAAGAATAAAACAATCTAGTTAGCCTGTCACAGGTGCTCTTGTTTTCTTAATTATATGTATGAAGATAAAACTGTAACTGCAAACTGCTTCAAAACAAGCAAAACAAATACAATTCACTTATTGCCTCATCAAGATCACTTCCTGGGGGACTTTCTGCTGACTGCACGAAGCAAAGCAACTCTGGTGTTGAAGTGAGCTGCTCAGCCTCTTTTATGACATTTGGCCTGAAAAACATGTCCCATTTCTGAAGCAGCCTGGAGGAAGTCTAGTCATCAAATAGGAGAGTAAAGTTTTGGTCCACCTTTAAGAAAGAATATATTAACAGCTACTACAAATTTCAAACCATTCAGAACAAATAATTCCTAATTTACCAATCCTTTTATATCCAGGAATCTTGGAAAAGTGGAGAGGACAACACATCTGGCTGGGTCATTAACAAGCTTCTCATGGTGCTGAAAGGTCTCCATCTTCTGGAAAATCAAAGAGTTGTCTGTGGTATGCTTGAAAAAAGACATGGCCTCCTTGCAAGCATCCCCATCGAGTTGCATTTCAACATTCACAGTCCTTTGGGGATTTGGGTCCCCTGGAGAAATGTCCATAGAGCTATTTTGTGGCATTGGAGATCCACGATGAATCTTCCTTTGGACAGTTTTCAGATGCCAAGAAATGTGTCCTGTGCTGCTTGCAGCATCATAGAACTGTTACTGAAATTAAAAAAAAAAGTTGTCATACCTTGCTCATAAGAAATCGCAGAGAATTTCAATTAGCATTACAACATACAAGTAAGTATTATGCAAACAATAATAACGCTGATTACATAGCCTTTCTTGGCATATGGATCCTTGAGGGAAGGGAACAGCATCACCATCCCAAGAGCATACATCTGTCTGATCGCTTTGGTGGGGAGGTGCCTGATAGGAGATATTATATTGGTAATCTAAATGTATGCAATGACCATACAGTTATTTGGCACAAATATAGAGGACATGACACACACATACCCATGATTATCAATCATGTGAGCCACCAGTATGTTAACCATTTGTGTTCTTGTGGCATCCGTCAGGGTTTCTGTTGCTTGGTACTCATGTAGTACTTCTTCACCACTGGAATTGCTTTTTAGGACAGCAAACGGGAGCTGCAAACCAGAATCTGTGAGCATAAGTGTTCTCTTCGCAACTTCAATGTTAAATCATGAGGCACTTTAACAGTCATAACCACAGTTTGAGTGAACAACATTATATGGGCATTGAGACAGTGAGAATGCCACGGAGATGTAGTAACAGGGACAGAATCCTACTCCAAAGAGAAGCCTATTGGATACACTTCCTCGACACTCCAATTCCAAAGGGACTGAATGAGGAGATTTAATTTACTTGTTTCCTGTGATACAAACATGTGCTATGTTGTTTCTGTGATACAGTTAGGTGCTATTCTGTTATGAGATTTTGTTTTGTATGAGACCCTGTGTGGTCCTTTGCTCTCTTTCAAAAGGATACAGCTCTCCCTATTGGGTTATATCTGTTGTGCAGTTTTGGATAACCTATAATTAGCACACCTGTGTAGTTTAACTGTGATTTTGCCAGAATACACGCGTCTTGCCCCTGGAACCAGACACCCTGTTTTATTTCCTCATTGACTCAGTCTGTATCAAAGCATGTGTTGAAGCGCATTAATTGGTGGTTTACTGTGTGTCAGAATCAAAATCCTGGTTGAATATTAGTTTGTTACTCAGGACTATCTAAAGTTAAGTTTAATTTATTGCACATAATGCATAATCATGCATCAGCTCCATGCCAAGCTGTACAAACCTATATTTTGTTAGCCTACAAACGAGTCCTTGGTGTTGTAAATAGTAAAGGCTATAAACAGTAAGCAACATCTAAAAATGTCCTCATTAATAACAAAGAAGAAATTATATTGTAGCCTAATAAAGTTTAACAATGTGACCACCAGAGCCGCCGGCTGCTGTCCAGCCCAACGCACACACACAGGTCTCTGTGAGAGCTCGCCCATCATCTCCAGGTAGAACAATTATTGTAAAACACTAACAGTTCGGCTATTTTCATCTTATGTCAAATGCAAACAGCCACAGACAATAAACAAGGCTCAAAATCAAGGGAAAATAAAACAATATATAGGCCTAAACATTGTAAATTGGCACAGGACATCAAAAAGGCTGCTGATCCTACTCTATGCTCTGTGATATATTTAGTTTATTTTCCATAATTTCTAGTAACTTCATCAAACGAATGTATTGTTTACAGTATGTACTTATGAACACAATAAAATTACGTGCTGGCAGACGTTGCAGCGGGTGCTAGAATGCTGGTGGTTCTAGCATTAAGGAAATGTAGCTTAAGTCTGGTAAATAATGAATCAGTGGACAACTGAATAAAAAATTGTGCTGGCACACGAACACTTTTCCCCACTCTGACTCAGGCTCTTTTTTAAAGATAAATGTGCACAATCCACATATAACCTACTGTAGGTGATGAGTGCGTTGTTTTTTTGGGGAAAAAAACACAGATGTTTTTTATTTTATCCCAGATGAAACGAGAAAAAAATGAAATGACAACATGCTGTAGCAATGGCATTTAGATTTCAGTTTGAAATAAACACGGGTATCACATGCAATGGTGTACATGAGAGATACATTTACATGAAACATGATCACTCTGTCTCAGACGTTTGTATGTGTGAATGTGTTATGCAAGGATGGTCATCAGGTGCATTGTGATACAAGCGTTCCAGAGAGGTTCATTTACATCATCACCATCAGGCAATGAGCAACCTCCATTTATTTCCTTAGCATATTGGATGGTGGACAATTCAGAGAGTACAATGTAGACTGTTTCAGAATCACTTTCCATAGCGTGTGTTAAATTGTGACCATCATGGTGGCACCATTTGATGATAAATAAATCCATCAGTAACTGAAGAACCACAGTGTTTCCTGGAGGGTGTGATAAAACTGAAAGTTTAATTCTAAAGTGGCATACTATTATTTATTGAGACACAGATTTGCCAAGACCCTGGGACAAACATTGTTTTTAAGGGTGGATGTGGCTCAGGGGTAGAGCCAGCGTCTTGTTATAGGAAGGTCCCTGGTTCGATTCCCCTGGTCTGCATGTGGAAGTGTCCTTGGGCAAGTTACTGCTCCTGATGTGCTGGTCGGCACCTTGCATGGCAGCCACCGCCATCAGTGTATCTATGTATCAATTACTGTAAGTCACTTTGGACAAAAGTGTCTGCTAAATGCCCTAAATTGTTTTTATACAAAGGAAGAAATAATTTACTGTATAACATTTGCCAAAATTAAGAATTTGTCATTTCACAAAGAGAAGTTTCTCCTAATTCAAAAACTCACAAAATTGCGTGATTTTTTTTAAGGGAGTCTGGGGATATTGTGGTTATTAGTTAAACTGTGTGTTCACAAATATCTGCTGCTTATCTTACAGTACAACACCTAATTAGATGTTGATGAATGTTGTCAGTCTTCCAGGTCATGGTAATTCTAAGTGCTGTATGGTAGGCAACTGGACTTGTTTCAGTTTGTTGAAGATGTTTCACCTCTCATCCAAGAGGCTTCCTCAGTTCTAACTAACTGGAGGGGATTTGCAGACTTTTAAACTCTGTGTGGGAGTGTCCTTACAGAATCGTTAAGGACACGTGTGAGCTGTGAGTTTCAGAGTCGTTAGGGCCACTGGTGGGTCATTGAGCCAACCAGCCTTCATGTGGGTTGCTAGGGCTAGGTGAGGCCAGGTGTGAATGGTTGTTAAGCTGTCTGGGGAGGGAACTCAGTACTGCATTGTAGTTGGGTGATAGGTAGTGTCATAGGCCACCTCTTCTGTTAAAAAACGGTTGTTCCAGCTTGACATAGATGGATTTTTTTACTCCTCTGTCAAACCATCTGTTTTCTCTGGCAAAGATGTTTACATTGTTGACCTTAAATGAATGATTTTTCTCCTTCAGATGTAAGTGGACAGCAGAGTCTTGACCTGAGGAGTTGGCCCTACTGTGTTGTGCCAGTCATTTATGGAGAGGTTGTTTTGTCTCAGCATTGTACAAATCTGTGTAGTCCTGACTGCATGGAACAGCATAAACTACATTACACTGCTTATGCCTAACATTTAAAGGAACAGTGAAGGAAATGAAGCTGATCACTGGCCTTCAACAATCAGCTGTTATCACAAAACATATGCACAAATAATCACAGAAGACTCCTCTGTGCAGTATAATAGAGTTTATTTAACATTAGCAAATATGATCAATAATCAGAATTACTTCAATCCATAAACATCTATAATGCAGCTACAGCTACAGCAACTAAACTCAACACTCAAGTAACTAAAGCAAGTATCAACAATCATCAAACAAGCATGCACCCTGTGTGTGTGCATGCGCGTGTGTGTGTGAAACAGAGAGGCAAGATGGCGCAGGTGAGACTGACACTGACACTGATTGAACAATGCCTTCCAATCTACCACATGCCTTAAAATCACATTGTGGCATCGGACAGAGCTGAACACTATTGTTCCAATTCAGGTGTATTTGCTCCTGCGACACTAGTGGTTTGGAAACACAGTTAAAGCAACACTAGGTAGTTTGGACTCATTACTACCCCCAGCTGGTTGAGAAGCGCAATTATCTGTTACCAGTGTCGTAAATGCTGTCGCTGTACGAGCATCCCTGGGGAAAATGAATACACTTGAATTTGTTGATGGAGCCGGCGAATCACGAAGCCTCGTTTGGAAACATGTCCACCGACAAGGTTTTTGATAACTAAAAAAATAAATAAATCAGAGTGTTTGTAACCTGCCGCAATGCAGAACCTACATTGTACAACATGAGGGGAAAACTTTGACTGGCAGTGGGTCACAATCGTCTGAAAAAAGCCTCAATCGAGTGCCAACAACAAGCTAGATTCAGAGATAGCAGTTGGTAGTTTGTTAGCATATAGGCAGCACAGCACATTAGCATGCTAGAATTATTCTCATACCGAGTTGGTTATAATGATTGCACTGACTAAGTTACTTCCAAAACACGACGCTTGGGCGTGAATGTGTTTCGTAACGTCTGAAAATATAACTATGTTTTCGGGAGTTACTAAATACAATCGCAAGTTGACGTTGTGTTTGGTGTAATAACTACAACCAACTAGGTACGACAACAGTAAGTAGCATGCTAACGTTACCGATAACAACAATAGCCTAACGTTACCTCCCGACCACACTGTTCAATAATTGCGTTGATTATCTGCATGAACTGAGGAATCTGCAACTTTTCAAGACAAGACATTCATAGTGTTTTAGTAAGTTAGTCATCGTTTACAGTCACTACATGAAAACGTGCAAGCTATCGAAACGGACAGCATTAGATTATCTCCCGGCTTTATTACGGTTATAAACTGTGGACAAATAGTGCCCCAATGAACACCACATAACAACAAATCAACTCAAAGAGAAGTCGGTAAGATAATAAATATGTATATATGTAATATATGACTTACAAATCCAGTAGCATCAAGGCTAGGTCGCCATCAGTCTTGAAACCCATGTCTTCTTTCAGCTCGTGCCACCGAGTGTATCCGTGTCCGGGCTCCTGTTCTATCGGCCATGGCGTTGGTTTACGAAAAATCCAAGTAGCTGCTGGCTACATCCACCGACGAATAAACGTGTGACGTATGCCGTAAAGCAGGTCGCAGCAGCATGGAGGAGGTAACGACCATGGAGAAACACAATAGTCAGGTTTCTATCACTCGCTGGCCAGTGCACAAACTCAGGCTCGATCACCCTCCTCTGGTCATTGGTCTGGATAGAAATGTGGCTTATTGTGTACTCACATGGTGGCAAAACTAACTCTTGAATCCACAAAGTGGAGAAGCTCAAATCAGCTAGTGATGAGCACAAAGAAGGTCAAGCAGCAATCAATACTTTAAGTACTCACAAGCAGCACATAAATAGGACACGGTGGTCCACAAAACTCACAATAAATGCACTCTATCAATTAGTACTATCCACCCAGACACTGATGAAGCCTTATTTTGATCACACTGGTAGGGATTAGCATGTGTCAACTGCCTCGTTAATCCTGCCCATTTCCTTGGCGTGGCTGAGTGGTGTTGATCACTGTAGCAGGCTGGCAGTGGCTGTTTTCTGCATTAAGCAGAGGAAACAGCAGAGTGGGCAAAATGTTTGTGTGCTCCCTCTTAGCAGCAAGTGCACTGTGGAAAGGTAGTCTTTTTGTTTTACATGCAGGCCTCTTTTATGTTAGGACCATGTGGTGAGGTCCCAACAGCCTTCATTTTCTATGCACCAAGCACCAAGGCAAATTCCTTCCTCTAAAAAAGGATTGGCATTTAAGTATCCACTATTGCGCTGATATTTTGCCCTACAGCATTTGTATTTATCGCTAGTTACTTACTATACTTTTGTAATAACTGGCATAACATGAAAGGCTTTTTGTGTTTTTGTGTGACAGTGACTGAAATGAAACATTCCATCCTGCTGGAAAGGGTTTTGTGCCAGCCTTACTCAAATGTGGGTTACAAAGGTTGTTCAGTATGCCTGCTTACACTGATCTGTGTTTGTCTGGCCAAAAGAATGAGCTAACAGAAATGCAGATAAAAACATAGTAGTAGTCATTATTTCGGTCTTCACCATTTTAACAACTTGCAAAAATGAAATTGCATAGAAACAAATTAAATATATAAAATAAATAACAAAAAGGGTTTGAACTAAACATTGAGAAGGAGTGAAATACTGCCCCCTATTCATTTTGAACAGGTGGCTGAGAATTACAAAATGCTCCTTTAAAGAGTTGTTTACATTAGTAATGTTTGTAAATTAGAACGGCAAAAATTAAACTATTATTCAAGAGGTTGTCAACTATTGAACTAATGTCTTGATAAATCAGTTTGAGTAATTATATTTGTATGTAAGACAAAAAGTTAAAATTCGCTTATTCGAGCCTCATAAATGCAAGCATTTTTTATTGAGGAGGAAATAAACTGTTTACTGCCATATGGTTACGCAAAATAGAGATGTTCACTTATTAATGTGATTTGGCTTAATTTGTCTTAAGGTACAAATGATTAATTCCACATCAGTCAGTTTTGTTATTATGTCATATTCCAAACACTTTTTCTTTTTATTTTGGCACTGACTGATGGATCCATCTTTCCATCGCAAACTTTGCAGGGTCCATACTGTTTGAGCTAGAGTAAGGTTTAGCCCTTCTTTTAAACCAATACAGTCCTTTTTTCTGACATGTTCCTTCACCATTTTATTTCTCTACCATCTACTATTGAGGCTGTGAGTGCAAATCACACAGTATAATGCCATAGTCCCACAACCTGAAGAAGTCAGAAGTGTGTCTGTGGCTGCAGTGGTTGGTCTGGGATATAATGTATTTGCATTTTCAAAGGAAGCTCCACTTGAAGGCCGATATGAAAGCCCTCACAGCGTGATAATAGCACAGACTCTTTTCACACAGCTGCTGCCTTCTTCTGCACACAGGATGAGGGGAGAATTTCCTCACTCTGTATTTCCCTTGGATAGTTTTATTTCAGGTGTCATTCCTTCACATTCTCCACGTTGCGTTTCACTTCCCTCTGCGTCTGACAGTAAAATGTATTTTTTCCTCATGGTAGGGTTGTGATATATCTCCGCAGCTAATCAATGTTCACTTTTCATTGTTTCCTTTGTTGTGACGAATTCCCTTTCACACTTTGTTCGCTGCTAAGGAAAGGTTACAGGCGTCAGGGAAATGTCTTTCAAAGCCTGCCAAAGCTGTGGCTATATTTACAAAAAATGTGACAAGCATGTAATTAATACAATAATCATCATGTTCTCAGCAATTAACTCCAATTTACATGCCACATGACACTCCAAACTACTTGTATTAAAGTCTTTAAAGGCTAAAAAAAGATTATAAAGGCTTTAAACCATGTTTGCTTGGCCCACAGCTCCTAAATACAACACTCTTTAGCTGCCATATCTCAGCATTCACACACCATACACACACAGGCCATAACCCAGAGGTTGACTTTCTATCAGAGCAGGTACTTTAAACTGCCTTTTTAAGGTCACTTTGACAAAAAAACTAAACATCATAAATATTTACTCTGATGGATTACTACACTCAGTGTCATACTTAAATGAAATGAATGAAAACAGAAGCTGCCAGTAAGTTAAGAAAAAATCATTCGACAATCTACAACATGATTGGACTGAACCAATGTGGAATGGATTATTTTTTTTATTTTTATATTTTGGCATGGGCATAACAGCAACATTGGTGCTGCAACATACACACAATATCCTCATACCCAACGACTGAATAGATTGATTGACAGTGACAGGCTTACTGAACCTTCATCATACTGTCGCAGTTCGGTAAGGTTTAGGCAAGAAAACTATATTAGGTTTAGGAAAACATTGTGGTTTTGGTTAAAATCACTACATTACTTATGTAACTTCAGTTACAAAATTGTGTCAGTGTGTTGTTGCTCCCAAAGTGGCAAACACAGCAGCCCAGTCAGTGGCCCTATGCTTCTAAGTTTGACGCTGTAGTTACCCCTCTAGTGCAGTAGCATAAAGAGCGAGCAAAGTCTCAGTGGGATTTGTTGGGGTGGGGTGTTTGAATGGTGAAAGTTTTGTGCCCCATTTGTGATCAAGAGTCGAGAGAGATTTGTTTTTTAAGTTATGTTATGAAAGTAAGTTAACGTATGTAAATGACATTTTAGGTTACATGAGTGACTTACTTATGTTACTTAACCTGAGTTGCATCACTTATGTAACTTACGAATTGTTGTTTATGAGACTAAACCTAATTATTTGCAAAGCATGATTTTTTACTTAACCTAACCAAGTAGTTTTAGTGCCTAAACTGTGACTGTCTGACAAAGTTAACAGTCCAAAAGTCATAATATGTTTCTAAGCAAGCTTTATTTAGAAAGACAACACATAGCTTCACAGATTATTGCTAACTTGACCGCGGAACCCTTCACATGCAAAACTGACACTAGAGGGATAGGTAGAGCGTCATAGTTTGAAGCCACTGACCAAGCTGCTGCATTTGGTATTTGGTTATGTACATATCTTCAGGTGCGTTAAGTAGGCTATGTGATGTAGCTTCACTACATTTGTAAGATAAAATGTCTCACCATTTGGTTACACACTGGACACAAACAGCGGCCTATTGGGCGAAAGTTCTTGTTCTACCTAACCATCAATCCTCCCTGTGCAGACTTCGTGGCTCTTATTACTACTTAACCTGACTCTCTCCTTTGCTGTAATATCTAATATGGTCACCAGAGGTGGCCGCCTAACTAAAAACATATATATGGTTTGTAATAAGCTGCTTTCACAATCGACTTATATAAGTGTGATTAGGAGGGGTTGAACACACAACCACCAGATGCACTGCAATTAAAAAATTAACACCTGTCAAGGGGAGGCTTTTTTTGTGTTTTGCCAGACTTTGGGGGGACCCAAACACACACACACACACACACACACACACACACACACACACACACACACACACACACACAGAACTTGGAACACTTGGAGGCTGGTAGAAAATGGTCCCCTGTCTGTTCTGATAGCCAGTGTTGACTGATGGCCATCATTTAACAAGATGTCTCTGCGTGCTGTCCACTTTCCATAGCTGTCATCCAAGTGTAGATTGCGAGGAGGATAATTAATGTTGGTCCGCAGTGGAATATAAAACACAGAGGCAACACCAGGAACCATTAAAGAGACTGCAGTGATTGACCCCTTCATGCTTTTGTCGTTATAGAAACACACCTGAATACTACTATTAACATTTAAAATGCAGACAACAAAACCATAAACATTCTCCAAACTGCATTAAAACTTGTAAAAGAATGAACACAGCTACTGTCCAGCCCTTGTTAGTGCTGTTACTACTATAAATGATTGAAATGAGACTAATTGAGGATGAGTTGGCATTCATCAGCTGTCATTTCATCTTGGCAGCAGGCCTGATGTGGACCTACTGGGCATAAATAATTTTTTGACTTCACACAAGCCTTTATCTCATCTTAATGTGCAGCCAGTACTGGAGTTCAATGCAAAATGTGTCTTTTCCAGTGTGTGCGCTCCACCTCTGATACAGTTTGACTGAATGCTTATTTATTGTGATGGATACTGGAGTTGTTGTCTGTAGGTGGGACATAGTCTGAGTTGACTTAATGATTGAGTGGATAAATTAAAGACTGATTCTTCCTAAATATTACCTTTGAAAATATTAACCCCGCACAAATATATGGGTATATTTGTTTTCGTTATGTTGCCATCTACAACATGAAAGTGACCTAATCCCTTTTCTGTTTATTTTTCATCCCTGGACAGCCCCTGGAGTACAGCAAGCGCTCCTAGCTTGAAATGCCAATGGGCTCTGTCATTTATCGTTCACAGCCATGCTAGAAGGAGGTATTAATAGCTATCAACAAGTCAATCATTCACACTTATAGCCAATCATTTTACCTTTCCAACGATGGTTTGCATGAAAAGTGAAGTATTAGCGAATTATTTCAGTGCATCACTGTGTGCTGTCCCTCCTGCTACGCAGCTGAACATGCAACACAACCGTAACCGAGAGAATCATACTTTTTGACAGCATTTTGCATCTTGTATATGTTGCAAAGTGTAGGTTTGTAGTTGCATGATTTCTTGTATATAGTTTTACAGTATATTTTTTTGTATATAGTTGTATAGTATAGCTAGCGGTGTATATAATTCAGCTTTGTGCAAAGTTTTGTCACAGTGCTTGTCATTTTTAAATAAAAACCATTCAGTTCAACATAGTTTGTCATAATGTATCATATACTACCATTCTTTAATGTTTTCAATGATGGTAAAAGGTTTTATAGTCATCAAATAGGCTCTAGTATGATCTCCAGTGTCACAGAAGTCAGTAAAGCTAATTCTCACATTTTGGCCACTTGATGGCACCAGTGACACAACAAACTAAAAAGTCCCTAGCTCCCACAAAGTTGGGCTTAGATGTTCCAAATTTTTCAAAGGTGTAGCCAACAATATATATAAGGTATGTAATGATGTGGCATAGCTCTGGCATTAAGCATGTCCTAGTTATTGTTATTCAAATATGACTTATTATAGACAAGGACAACAAAAAATGTTTTTGAGCTATGTTTGAACTGATGTTGTTTTTGGTTGTGTTGTAGCCATATGCCAAATTATGCATTTTGACCTTACAGTTCTTCTGTTATAAGCTTTTCCATTCGGGTATGCAACATAGGTGAAAATTCCTTTAAAAAGGGTGGGTGTTTAAGTTATGAGAGTGAACATAGTTATTTTAACCCAAAGTATGATCTTTACCACGTAGGTTTTTTGTACTAAAGCTAACCAAACAGCAACTTTCACAGTAATATGTGAACTGTTTGTCAGCACCCAGATAGCAAAAGCTTGTGCCATAGCATGGCCAGGAGCTGACAGCCCAAGGGGCATCATTCCTCGTGGTATGTGGGCCAGATGAAAGTATATGGTGTGGGCCTTCACAACTTTGCTATCTTGGCAAGCTTTATTTAGAAAGTCTAACCGGACATTATATAGAACATTTTATTACTAACCTGATTGCAGAGTCCTTCACGTGAGGGTAGAGCATCATAGTTTGTAGCTGACATTTGGGAAATAGTTACTATAATTACGATAATAAGAGTAAATGTGCAGAGATGAAATGGTTGTGTGATATCAATATAATAATACCTTAAATTGAAATGTTTAGGGAACTGTTAATAGTTTAGTGTGTGTGTGAGTGTGTGAGAGACACATACTGTCAGCAGATGCTGCACAGAGTTAGGTATGGTACAGGTTGTGTGTTGGAGTGGTTCTTTCCTCCAGGGGCTCCACAGTCCACTGTGCAGACAGGTGTGCACCCATAGACGGATTACTGCATGAGCAAAGTGGGCGTGTGCCCAGGGCCCCAGAGCCAATAGGGGCCCTTGGCCTTCAGAGTTGTTTTTTTTTTTTTTTTGGTACAATTTAAAAAAATATTGGAATGAATGTGGTTTTGAAAATGTTGTATAATAATAAAATCATTTGAATGTGTCAGAAATTTTAAGATTAAATCAGTAATGTGTGATGACACAATGACATACTATGTACGCTGGGGCTCAAATGTACAGTGCGTTTTCAAAATGGAGAAGCAGGCACTCAGTGGATCAGCTAAACGAAAACAAAGGAAAGAAAAAGAAGCCAAAGATGCTGCTTTGGTGCAGCAAATTCCATCCATCTCAACATTTTTCACCAGAAAAGTAAGGCAAGATGATGGTACTCATAGCAGCAGTGCCAGTACTACAACTCACCGGGACGACCTGCAGGATGCTAACACTGCTAGGGCAAGTTCACCGGAGATGTTTGGTAGTGGTGGAGTGGCGCTGCCTCCTACGGACACCGTAGCGGACAATGCTAGCAGTACTACGGCGGGCAGCAGCCAGGCGGCCGAGCCAGGTCGGCCTGAGCTAAGTCCTCTCACATAGCCAGCGGAGGATGAGATGTTGGCGGCTGGGAACGAACCTGAGAGTGCCGTACAGCAGAGGGATGATGATGAAGACTCCTGGTGTGTGAGGGAGAACGGTCATTTTCTCAAATGGCCAGGATAAAAAATGAACTTTTGACAAAAATGACACAGAGACGCCTTTACAGTTTGTCAGGAAAAAGCCGGTGGTTTAGGTGAGTAGTTTCACTTTGGTTTTGTGTGGTTGTAGCTGGGGCTCTTTACTGATGTTCATTCATGTTGCCTTTATTACTTTCACGATTTGTTTTAGGTGGTTATATTTTAATTAAGGTGTGTTTTACTCCATAATACTGCAAGGGCTGGCTATTTGAGCTTGCTGTCTCTCCCATAATATGTATATTGTCCTGTACATGGCAGGTGCCAAACGAAACAGACCTAAAATGACAGTAATTTTGTGTGGTTATGTGCTGCCCGGCATTGTTATGTGCGTAATGGGAAGAGCGCCTTTACGTGCGCACTGTTTGCGTGTGTAGGCAGGGGCCTGTGGCGAGTTTGTGTCCAGGGCCTGTGGTCATGATAATCCGTCTATTTGTGCACCAGTCTCTAACTGAGGCAGAACCAGACCTGTGACCTGGGCAGCAGAACAACCCTGTACAACAAGGCAACATCATGCTTCATGAAAACACTGACATGTAATCCACATTCAGGCCCACCATCACAAAGACTGTGCGCATTTTAATGCAAATCAGACTGTGGTGCAAACACAGCACTGCACAAGGAAATGTCGTCATACAAGCACATCTTTCTGAGTGGACTTTTTCTAATTTTATCCTATTATTCAAGGAAACAAATGCCCCCCGTGCTTGCTGAGGACCCTTTTGTGCCTCCCATCAATGTTAGAATAAATTTAAAAATTAAATAAATAAATAAATTTAATATGTGCTACTCTGCCCACTTTAGCATTGATTTGTTAATTTGCAGGTCAAAAGATATCTAGACTTGATGGTTAAAATTCGGCTTAATCTAGCAAAAAAAGTGAGGGACCACGATCCGCAATCCAGAAACTAAGAGTGACCTGACAAAGTGGCTAACAGTGATTGACTGCCAGGGGCTGCCAGGATAGTTTAAAGCCTGGATGTACCAGCACAGAGTCCTGCCAAGGCTACTCTTACCCTTTCTAGTCTACGTTGTGTGTATAACAACAGTGGGGGCTCTGGAGAAAACCATCGGCCAGTTTCTGCGGAGGTGGCTGGGGCTCTCCCAGACCTTAAGCAGCATCACCCTGTATGGGCATTCCATCAAGCTGCAACTCCCCATTAGTGGCCTAACAGAGGAGTTCAAAGTCACACAGGCCAGGAAGGTCATGATTTACCAGGAATTTTCTGACGTCAAGGTTGCTATGGTGGGAATCCACATATAGACTGGAAGGAAGTGGCAGGCACAGGAAACGGTCAAGAGAGTGAAGGTGCGGCTGCGGCTTTGTGGGCACTGTAGCAGCGGGGTGGGCAGGACTAGGCAGTTTTCCCAAACCACATTACGACAGAGCCCATGGAAAGGAGAAACATCAGCTGGTTCAGAATGAGATACACACAGAGGCAGAGGAGGAATGCTACAGCAAGCTGGTGGGCATGCCCAAACAAGGCACCTGGACCATATGGCAGCATGCAGAACCACGCAAGCCCACCTGGACAGAGCTATGGAGAGCTGAACCACTACACACCAAGTTTCTCATCCAATTACTCTATGACACTCTCCCAAGTCCAGCCAACCTGCAAATCTGGGGCATAGCAAACACATCGGCATGCCAACTCTGCCAGAAAAGAGGCGCCTTGGAGTGCATCCTTCGATGCTCTCCGAAGGCACTGGGGGACGGTTATATATCGCTGGTGCCATGACTAAGTCCTAAGGGTCTGCACAGCGATCCAAGAAAGCAAGAACCAGCATGCCCCCAAAGGATCCAATACCCTCATCAGAGCACAACACAAGCCTTGCTCATCAGGAAGGCTTCCCAGAAGCCCAGAAAAACATTGCAACCACTTGGCTCCACCAATACATTGTATCCGAACCAAAAGTTAATGGGGTCTATTCTGGGCAGAGACATTTCCCCCATCCAAGTTTTGTGGAAATCCGTTTTTGTGTAGTCCTGATGGCAAACCAACCAACCAAAAAACAAACTGACACGGGTGAATACATAACGTTCTTGTTCTTCTCTGTTTTGTAGAGGAGTGCTATGTTAAACATGTAGTTTACCAAACATTATGCCTCTTATTCACACTGTGCATAAATGGTGCATAGTCATGCTTGATCAAATTAAAGGTATAGTCATTAATGCTGATCCGATAGGGTCAGGGTTAACCCTTGGAATGCCATAAAGTGACCAATCACACTGAGCGCAAGGTAATTCTGCCGTGTGTAATGAAGACAGAGAGATGGCTGAAAAACAGCCAAAGAGGACAAGCTAAAAAATTGAAAAAGAAGGCCTTTGATAAGGCAAGGGCGAAGATCCATGTCAACAACGTCTCAATGTCTCTGCAGTACCTTAAAGTTGTCCATAAAAATCGCAAACAAAAAAGGTGACAAAGCCCAGCCCTGAAAGAGCCCAGCAGATATTGAGTCTAACATCTTGTTGAGAATACAGACACAGCTCTGATTTCAGACTTAGAAGAAATGGATGGGATTTGCCTTTTATTTTAAGGTCTTCTGCTTGACATTGATCATAGGCCAGAAGGAGTACATATGTTCCTCTTTCATTGTATTTTGGGTCTGACATAGGGTGTCCTTCCAGTTGAATAGATCCAGAATACCTCCACAAGGAACGCTTTAAGAGCATCCAGGTGTGGCTGGAGATTATGGCAAGAGAGAAAAATGTTTGTGCTACCTTGTCTGCTGCCAATGTGACCCTCTCCTGGATAAGCACCACAAAATAGATGGCTGCTTCATTTATTTACTGATCTGACATAAGATTATGCTATTATACTTTTATTTTTTATTTAAATTATTAGTTTGTAATTTTTTATTTTCTTGTTGGACTGAGGGAACTGAGGGAGAAAAATGCTTATTCTTAAACGACTTTAATGTTACTAACTATACTGTGCAAGGGAGCATGAAAAGAACCCGGCACAGAGAGCCAGGGCATCAATGGCAATTAATGCAAGTGGTGCCTCAGACAAGGAGGCTAATGAGTTTTAATATACATGCAGGTGAGGGAAAGCTGAGTCGCTGAAGCCCTTAATGAACCCATGACAGCCTAATTAGGCACAATTTACAATTCTAGGATTCTAATCAGAGGCACTGAAATGCTGCCACACATCTTTGTAATGAATTGTATGAAGTCTTTTTAAATGCTCCAATCTGCTGCATTGATTGATAATTGCCTGTTTTTTCTTCCTCTTTTTCTCTCTCTCTCTGTGTCTGGCTTGTAGCTCTTCCAAGTTAGTCTGTGATAATGTGGATTTGATACAAATGCAGAAATACAGTTTACCCTAAATCAGAGATTACACTCTGCTAGACGTAGGGTTCATTTTGGCACCTTATTGATTTAGTTTTAGTCTTTTGATAAAAAATGTATTTTAGATTTAGTGGTGTCTAGTTTCAGTCAAAAATAACTAAAGACGCATAAATTCATTTCCCACATAAAGAATCCATGGCCAGTGCTGCTGGCACTAACGCTATCTGTTTTTCGTTTTGCTCTTAATAATATACGTTGATGTGCATGTATGAATGTACTCAATGGTATAACTTTTTGCTCTTTTTTCTTTTGTGTTGGATATTACTGTATTGTTCATGATAATGGTTTGATCACCAATCACTCGGGTCGGAGTGGGTTTCTGGAAGGGCGAAGAAGAAAGACAACGTTATATATTTAGATTTATTTATATATAAATAAAGACAAATTACTTTAGTTTTCCTTACTGCTAATTTTAATCTCATTTTCATCTTTCATTTTTAATGTAAATGTCACCTAAGCATTCTTTGATAATCCTTATTTTATACAGTTACACTTGCAGCTAAAGAAGGCAAGTTCTGAAGAATCTGCGGTTGTGAATGCTGACTGTTTAAAAGCTGATGCCAAATGTACATTGCTAGCTGTATAAACTTTCAATAATGCCAAGAATATATGAAAAATGTGGAATATTCTAAGGTTTGTTGAAAAGCTGACGCTAAATGCTCATTGATGTGCTGTAAACACTTTGAATAATGCCAGAGAAGACAGATGGTTTGAAAGAGGAGTAAAGGAATCCATTCATGTCAACTGGAACGGCCGTCTTCGAAAAGAGGAGGTGGCCTAAGACATTACTTATTACCCACCTACAATGCGGTACTGAGTTCCCTCTCCAGACAGCATAACAACCATTCACACCTGTTCTCACCCACATGAAGGCCGGTTGGGTCAACGACCCACAAGTGGCCCTAACATCTCTGAAACTCCAAGCACACTCATGTCCTTAACGACTCTGTAAGGACACTCCCACACAGAGTTTAAAAGCCTGCAAACTCCCCTCCAGTTAGTTAGGAAGCCATCTTCAAGAAACTGAAACATGTCCAGTTGCCTACTATACACCACTTAAATTTACAATGACCTGGATGACTGAGAACCCTCATCAACAAAAGTTGAATAAGTTTTATAATGTATCAGATGGGGAGCATTAATATTTAAATGCAGTTTTTGGCTTTAAGAGTGAATGAGCAGATAATTAAAGTTAAATTTAGTATTAAATGTTTGAAAAGTGGTAAAGAAGTAAGAGATACAACACATAGTGTGTGTGGGTGTGTGCTTACACATGCATATTTTAATGGTAAATGGACTTGTGCTTTTCCAGTCTACTGACCACTCAAAGTGCTTTGTGTGTGCATATTTGACAGTGTTGGTAGGTGTGTGTGAGAGTTTGTACTAGTAGTAGTAGTACAAGTGGTGGTAGTAGTAGTAGTGTAAGTCGTAGCAGTATTAGTACAAGTAGTAGGAGTAGGAGTAAAATATAAATGAGAGGAGGAGGAGGAAGACAAAGTGGAGGAGCTTGTGAGAGAAATATAGAGGCAGACAGACAGACAGAGGGCAAGAGAGTTTAAGCCTGACGCAGATCAAGATTTGAATTTATTAAGAGCTCGAAAATAAAATTACTGTGTCATTGAGTTGAAAAAAGTCCACTTCAAGAAAGCAGGGAAATGGCTGATATTTTTTACTGCTATCGCATATATTTTTATATCATGAGTGGACATGTATATGTGTATGATGTGTATATGTCTATTTTATTGTTGTAAAGTCAAAAATGAGCAAATTGCAGTGATTTTGAAACCTGGTGCTGTCTGCTGTCTTCCAGAAATTTAGGCTCAAAATTACAATTGGGGCTTATGAGGGAGTTGGCTTGACTGCTTGTCGCTTGAAAGCCGCCACTGCCAAAAGTGTAAGTCCTATTGCTGAAATAACTCACTCACTGATGAATCTGTCTAAGCTCCCCAGATGAAACAAAGGTTGCAGTGGTGATGGTAACTAAGTTGGTTGTTGTAACTGCCAGAGATAGTTGATTTTATAGAGATTTTAGCTGATTAGCACCCTTCCCCCTCAAAAACAGTAACTGCTGTCACTTTAATGATGATATGGTAGAAACTATCAGAGTCTATTGAGCACACTGTGAAATGTTTGTGTTTATTGTCAAAAATGTGGCTAGTGCAGCAGTTAAGAAAAGTGGATGTGTTTGCCTGGCTTCAGATATTTTTCCTCTCAGGTTAGTGGAACTTGATGGAGCAGTTAGTCAAAGCCTGAAGCCTGAGCCAAAATTATTGGCCCGATTGCTGCCAGATGCACATGTGACCAATACCAATTTCCCTACAAGCTGAATGAGAGTGAGTTGAAGACAAGGTTTTTGAAATTTGTTGGAGCTCCTCTGCACTTTTTTCAGTTGAGTCCTCCACTCTGGCTGTTAACATTCTGCACCATACACACCAAAAAAACAGGTGGAAGATTAAAAATTCCATCTGTAGAAGAACATATGTTGTGAATGCTTCCAGCAATCAGAAATAAGTACCAGTAGCAGAAATTTTGACATTTGAAGAAAGAGGGAGAGGAAGAGGAGGAAGACAAAGAGAAGGAAGAGAAGGATAAAGATGAGAAGTATGAGGACGACAAGAAGGAGGAAGAGGAAGAACACAAAAGAGGAGGAGGTATGGGGAAGGGGAGGAAAAGGAGGCAAATGAGGAAGAAGGGCTATCTTTGCTTAAAGCCCAAAAAATCTTAAACTGAAGAAGCAGTCGTAGTAGTAATACTACTAGTAAAACTACTAACTACGCATGAATAGCACTATCTGTCTCATTGGACGCAGATAATTGGTTGTGAATACAGAGTCAGCATTCATTGGTTGTGAATGATAAGTCAGCATTCAATGTATGTATGTGTATAATGTATGTTCTTCTACAAATTTGTTCTGCAACTTTAATTTGGTACCCAACTCCTTCCACATTTTTCCATTCAAACATCAAAACGTCAATAAGGACATTCCTACTATTATTCAGAATTTTGATATCTTTTAAACTTTCAGAAACTTTCAACGTTTTCTGCTAAATATTTCCTCATTTAAAATGAATGGAGGAATGTTAAGAAATCCCACATTTTCACCTCTTAACTGCTCATTAGTGATTTCAGCTAGAAACTACAACTCAACTAAAATTCCAATTCTTGTCAGCATTCAAGGTATTATTCATCTTTCTAATCCTATCAAAACTTTTCAAAACATTCAACTTTCTTTGAAGCTTAGTCTTAGCTCCATTATAATGGAAGTCAATTACAAATCACTTCAAACCCACTTTTTAAACTCTTCCCACTCCTACTACAACTACATTCACATAGAAACTGACTGAGTGGAGAGGAGCTCAAAATATTTGAAAACCTGTCTTTAACTTGCTCCCATTCCCACAATGTTCATTCCAGTAGTATAATGATGACTTAAGCTTGATGGAAAAACTGTGCTGGTCGCAATCATGTGGCTCTGGAAGCAATTGGACCAACACTTTTCAGCTCAGTGTTTTTAAATGACAGGAGTGCTGACCAACCTACGCATTAGCTCCCATTAAATTGAGAGGAAAAATATCTGGAGGTAAGCAAACACAGCCACTTTTCATAAGTGCTCCACTAGCCACATTTTTGACAATAAACACACAAAAATTTGAGTAGTCATTACACTCTCATGAAGCTGGGCATAAGTTCAATCATGAAGACTATCTTTTCATGTCTTCATGTCTTTTCATTATTCATGTGTGCATGCGCCGCGGTGTATGCAGCCTGTTCTAGTCGCTCCTGCTAACTTTAACTTTGTTTTCAACTTTAATCCTTTTTTCTTTATCTTACTTGTTCTGTTTTTACTTTAGTTATTTATTAAGCTACGTCCTCTCTAAACATGCTTGTGTGGAGAGTTTTTGTTGTTTCGTTTCTGGTGGAATCGCTCCTTTTACTCTGCCACTCGACCGTCGCTCAGCAAAAACTGCACTGTTTACTCCAGGGATCAGAGGGAAAGGATCGCTACGGCAGAGGAAAGGAGCGAAAGATCGGAGACTTATGGAGAGGAAGACATACAAGCCGTGTCTCCCATCTCTCATCATGAGATCACTGGGGAATAAGATGGACGAGCTTACAGCGCTAACCTGGAGTCATCAGGAATACCGGGAGTGTAGTTTGATGATTTTCTCGGAGTCATGGCTACACACGGATGTTCCTGACCACAGTGTTTCCATCGAGGGTTTCCACACTGTCTGGGCTGACAGGGACTGCACTAAGAGCGGTTAGCGCAAAGGAGGGGGGCTTGCTGTTTATGTGAACAACAGGTGGTGCAATCCTGGTCACATTACTATCAAAGACCGCATCTGCAGCCCGGATATTGAACTGTTAGCTGTGGGTCTCCGTCCTTACTATTTACCCCGTGAATTCTCACATGCTATTGTAGTGGCTGTGTATATTCCCCCGTCCGCTAACCCGACGTCGGCATGTGACGTCATCCACTCTTCAATAGCCGGACTACAGACTGCACACCCGAGTGCTCTCATTATAATCTCGGGTGACTTCAACCATGTCTCCATTAAAAAAACACTCCCGAAATTCACCCAGTATGTGACCTGTAAAACCAGAGAGGAGAAGACCCTGGACCTGCTGTATGCTAATGTGAAGGACGCATACACCTCCACATCTCTCCCCCCGCTAGGAAGATCAGATCACATCTTGGTGCTTCTCACCCCCTGCTATGTGCCTCTAGTGAAGAGGCTGCCTGTGACCACAAAGACAGTGAGGACATGAGGACTGCTATGAGGCACTGCAGGGCTGTTTTGAGGTGACTGACTGGAATGTATTCTGTGAGCCACATGGAGAGGACATTGATGGGCTTACTGAGTGTATTACTGACTACATCAATTTCTGTGTGGACGGCATTGTCCCAGCAAGGACTGTGCGCTGTTACCCAAACAACAAGCCTTGGGTAACAAAAGACATCAAAGCCATACTCAACCTGAAGAAGAGGGCTTTCAGAGGTGGCAACAGGGAGGAGCTGAGGGACATTCAGAGGGACCTGAATGCCAAGATCAAAGAGGCTAATGATGGCTACAGAAGGAAGCTGGAGTGGAAACTCCAGCAGAATAACATGAGGGAGGTCTGGAGTGGTATGAGGACCATCACCGGTTTCAGACCAACTAGCAGTGGAGCTGATGGTAGTGTGGCTGGTTTGATACTGCAGCCCTGGCCCCTGCTGGCTCTCCTGTTGACTGTCTCCAGCCACCACAGCTTCTGACCCCCCCTCCTCCTCCTGATAGTACCCCATTCAATTTTTTGAGCCCCTCACACCCATCCCCCACTCCTCACACCTCCTCTGGCTCCCATGCTACCTGCCCTCCTCTCACTATGGACTCCAGCTCTCCCCCTCCTCGACCTGCACTGTTTACACCGCTTCATGTTAGAAGACAGCTGAGCAAACTCCCCGCCGGTAAGGCTGCAGGCCCTGACGGTGTCAGCCCACGGGTTCTCAGAGCCTGCGCCGAACAGCTCTGTGGAGTGCTTCATCGTGTTTTCAACATGAGCCTGAGCCTCCAGAGGGTCCCTGTGATATGGAAGACGTCCTGCCTCGTTCCAGTGCCAAAGACGCCGCAGCCCAGTGGTTTCTCGGACTACCGACCGGTGGCACTGACGTCACATATCATGAAGACCCTTGAGAGACTCGTCCTGGAGCAGCTCAGGCCTATGGTCAGGCCACACCTGGATCCCCTCCAGTTCGCCTACCAGCCCCGGATTGGAGTCGAGGATGCCATTATCTACCTGCTGAACCGTGTCTACGCCCACCTGGACAAGCCAGGAAGCACTGTGAGGGTCACGTTCTTTGACTTCTCCAGTGCTTTCAATACCATCAGGCCTGCTCTACTGGGTGACAAGCTGACGGCGATGCTGGTGGATCCCCCCCTTGTGTCCTGGATTGTTTTCTGAGGAGGCTCCGCTCCTTTAACATCTGCCGGACAATGCTGAGGATGTTTTATGAGTCTGTGGTTGCCAGTGCTATTCTGTTTGCTGTTGTGTGCTGGGGCAGCAGGCTGAGAGTAGCAGATGCCAACAGACTCAACAAGCTGATCAGGAAGGCCAGTGACATTGTGGGGGTGGAGCTGGACACTTTGACAACAGTGTCAGACAGGAGGATGCTGTCGAAGTTGTGGGCGATACTGCAGTATGGCTCTCACCCTCTCCACAACGCTCTGGTCAAACAGAGGAGCACCTTCAGTGAGAGACTAATTACTCCCAAATGCATCACTGAGCGCCACAGGAAGTCATTCCTACCCGTGGCCATTAAACTTTACAACTCCTCCCTCTGATGATCAGACTCAAATGGCTATATATATTTATATGTTTATCTATGTATATTTCGCATATACCATATTTTTATTGCGCTGTATATATGTACATACTTGGAGTGGTCACTGTACACTTGAGATTGTCTACTTTATTATTTTATTTTGTTGTCTACTTTACTTTGTATTTATATCTTTATCTTTATCTCGTTTCCATTCATGCTATATTTCTATCTCTACTTTGGATGGAGCATCTGGAACAAAAACAATTTCGCCACGGGGATTAATAAAGTATTCTGATTCTGATTCTGATTCCATCAGGGGACCAGCTCCCGGCCAGGTCCAACGTATCTGCTTCCGCCGTCGTGCCTGCCTGGGGCCACAAAAGAAAATAAGCCCATTCCAAAGCTCCTCAGCCGAAGAGCAGGAACACCTTTTCTGTCTCCAATTTTCCTGCTCATACTTTACTAAGCCACTTCTCTGCAGACAACTCTGTGGGCTCTACCTTGTAGGCCCTGGCTAACCCCATGCACTGACGCATGCCTTCAAATGCTGGAGGCCTCAGTATCAGCCTCATCTTCTGCGACCATTGCCGCCATCCAGGCTCACTGTGGCAGCCAGCCCTCTCGTCTACTCAGTCCTCTACATCCTCACTGGTCGAAGTCATATAATAAAAGATATGATGAAGCCATTACCACTTGGGAAAAAAATCACAGCAATATTTAAGTCTGCAGATCCCCGGCTAAACAGAGACTTACCAAGTTTCTTATTGCTTTCGGCGTTTACCGTGATGTCATCTGCTCCATTTTCCCTGAAAGAAGGCAAGAACTAGATGCCTATTTGGCCCTCATTAGCGACCTTAATCTCAAATATGGGAAAAATATATTCTACCTTTGCCATAAATCATTTTTCCAGCAAAGCCGCGCTCTACATCACCCAAACCAACATCCACCTAAACTGGTCTGTACCAGACACTGAACTACTGGTGATGATCACTGGGAGAATCCCATAACACCACTTCCCTCTGCCCGGCAGTCCTGTTCCAGCCTACGACCGCCAGGACTTCTTTTCCACCCCGCCCTCAGCCTAACTCTGACAAGCAAGGTGCATCTTTTCAGCAACATACCAATATGCATTAATTTCAATGAAAATGTTTGCACATTCCACAACCGCCATTTTCTCCACATCTGCAGCCACTGCAAAGATGCCCAACCCGGTCACTCTGCCCCCAGTGCACCATTCCATTCCATCCCTAACCCTAACCCCCGGCAGGAGAGCCGTCGTGGTTCAAAAACATTCTGAACAATCATCCCTCTACACCAATAAATGTTAACTGTCTAGCAGCAGAACTGTCCTCTCACCCTGATTCTGTGTTTGTAGATCATCTCCTCACTGGCCTTTCTCAATGATTTTGGGTTGGGGTCCTTGTTTTGTAAAACTTGTAAAACAGTGTGTTCAAGTATAATCCTGTGTTTCAGTGAGGGAGAGGACTGAACAGGCAGAGGGCTGAAATAAAATAAGTAGAAAGATAGTCCTTGTTTTATTTCTCTCAGTGTTGAGGAAGTGTATTTGAAAAAGTTCTTGTCCTTCCTTTTTCTAGTGTTGAGGAAGTGTATCTAGAAGAAGGTGGGTAGAGAAACGAGAACAAGAAATAACATTAAGTTACTAACAGCCTCTGTAGCTACCACTCTTCATCCTGCATCGCGTCAGCTAGGTTGCTGGAGCGTTTCAGTGAGGGAGAGGACTGAACTGGCAGAGGGCTGAAATAAGAATTTGCTTCTCTCAGAGTTCTGGGAGCAGGTTTTGAGATAGTCCTTGTTTTATTTCTCTTAGTGTTGAGAAAGTGTATCTGAGAAGTTTATGTCCTGCCTTTTTCTAGTGTTGAGGAAGTGTATCTAGAGGAAGTTGGGTAGAGAAACGAGAACAAGAAATAACATTAAGTCGCTAACAGCCTCTGTGGTTACCGCTTTTCATCCTGCACTGCGTCAGCTAGGTTGCTGGAGTGTTTCAGTGAGGGTGAGGACTGAATAGACAGAGAGCTGAAATAAAATAAGTAGAAAGATAGTCCTTGTTATATTTTTGTCAGTGTTGAGGAAGTGTATCTGAGAAAGTTCTTGTCCTGCCTTTCTCTAGTATCTAGATAAAGGTGGGTAGAGAAACGAGAACAAGAAATAACACTAAGTTGTTTACAGCCTCTGTGGCTACCACTCCTTATCTTGTGGTGTGTTTGCTGGCTGCTGGCACATTCCAAGGGGGGTTAGGACTGAATGGGCAGAGGACTTAGTAATAGAAATAGCAACCTTGAATAAAATAGATGAATAAATAGATAAATAAAATAGATAAATAAATAAATAAGATAAACAAAGTAAATCAAATTAAATAAAAACATTGCAAAAGGTCACGATAAAAGCAAAGGGAAGAGGAAATAATAGTGAAAACGAAATAATTGTGCCAGAGCATTGCAGTCTCAAAGGGGACTTAGAGACAAAGGTATTACAAACACATTTTTGGCTTGAGAGAACATATGAAGACAAAGAAGGAATAGAGCAGTGGCAAGACGCACAGCTGATCAATTTAAAGAGTTGGCAAATCACAAAGTTCATTCATTTGGAATGAGTAAAAGAGGAATTTCCAGAGATACCGTGGAAATGAGTGCTATGCTGGGTTTGGAGACCCGAGGCATTGGGTTTGGTGTTGGAGCAACTGTGCAGAAATCCCAAGGCACTGGCCACAATTCACCTTCACCTTGATCAATTTGTAGAATTAAGAGGAATGAACGGGGAGGTTGTGACTCCACTATTGCGTCTCACTGTCATATCAAGGTAAGTTGAGTGGGAAACAGGTACATTTGGCTGCATTACCAAGGTCCCAGACGAAGATGTGACAGAGAGATTAGAGTACAATCCTTGGAGGGAAAAAATTTACAAGGTGTCATAACTAAGAAGATAATTGTATTGATACGAACAAAAGACTCAGACGATCGGTCAGAAATCCCTGGAGCACTAGCTAGCAGTGCTAGCCAAGGCTACATGGGGGCTGGACAGGGAAAAGAGGACAGGAGGGAGACAGCACCAGTCACGTTAATACTGCAACAACACCCTGATTGCAGGAAGCAAATCCAATATTGCAAGAAAAAACTGAATAAAAGCACAACCGGAAAATTCCGTTGGCCTGAAGGGGGCACCTTCAATATGGTGTGCTGTGACGAAGGTGGAGACTGAAATTAGACACATGGAGGCCAGAGATACGATAAAAGAAGAACAAACGTACAAAGGAGAAAAGTACCGGGGTTGTGATTAACCAGGCCATCGCCAAAAGGATTGCCCAAACTGGCAGTAGGGGTGCCCAGAGGAGCTGGAGCGGGAGGTAATGTCAGTCATTTCATCGCAGCCAGGTGACTAACCCATCATACCAGTTCTGATCCAAGAACAAGAACACTCTTTCATGGTGGATACAGGTGCCACATATTCATGCATTGGAAAAAATGGTTCCAGACTCCCTCTTTTAAATTCATCTATAAAGACGATTGGCTTCTCTGGGAAATCACGGCTAATACCCCTCACACAGCCCGTCCCAATGCTGATCGCTGGAAAGACCTTACTCGCACCATTACTCTACCCAGCCAGCACACCGGTCAATTTACGGGGAAGAGACATATTGTGTCCACTAAAAGCCAAGATTAAATGCACACAGGACGGTCTCTACCTAGACTTTCCTGAGAATCCACCAACAGGGATGACGTTGGTGATGACCAGCTCTCCATTATAATGGGTTAGGTCCCTAAACCTACAAGGTGTTACTTTAAAGTGTGATTTAAATAGGGACTGCTTGAGCTGGTAACGAGGAGACTCGCCTAGCTTCTCACTTCTTTCGTCCGAACGTCTACCCTGCCTACCTCTGGCTTGGCACCTGACTTAAATAGCCCCTGATCTGTGCACTTGGCAGGGTGTTAGGTTGAATTTTAGGGGCTTTTGGTAAACCCTAAGGGGCTGTTTCAATTTGTTAGGCTAGAGTAACCTTTAAGAACCAATAAGATATTTTGCACACTTATCACCTACTTCTTACTTCCATCAAAGAATCATACAATCAATGTCCACAACTTCTTCTTTAACTGCATTATGTCGGTTTTATTGCATAGTTTTAGCAAGGGCAAAGCATACAGCTCATACGTATCTTAATCACTGTTAATCTTCATCAAAAACTACCTATTGGTAAAAATCGTAATTCAGTTCATAATAATAATTTAATCTAAAGGATCTGAGGCTGGTTAAAATACTTAGATGTAGTAAGATTGAGAGGGTCAAGCCTTCCAGTAAGCCTTTCCCTTCCTGCTGAAAGTCCAAGTCCTCGAGGCAATTGTCAATGCCGCCTGAGGTCCCCAAATTCTCTCAAAGTCCAAACTTCATGCCAGCAAAGTGACCAAAAGAACTCCAATGTTCCAAATTGTAATCCACAGTTTGTTGGTAAAATGGTTAATTCGTTGCGCTCTTATTTCCTTGTTGATTTCTGCTGTGGATTTCTTGAAGTCCTTTCTGCGAAGTTTAGGCTGCTCACATACTCTGTCTCATGTATTGATCCAAGGAAGAAGCAAGACGAAGGCCCCCTTTCTCTCCGTGGTTCTGGTTTAATATACTCTTTTCAGTTGACCCCCCTCCACATCTCTCACGCTAAAATTCCACTGGATGCATGTCCGCTGCGTTACGGCTCTGGTACGGTTTTGCGCCGTCGTCCGGCAACCCCCACCAGCTGCGTTTTGAGTCCGCCATGGCGCAGCTCCACCGAACAGCTGGAGTTACGAGACCGAGGAGTTCCTGCGATAATTACATAATCACCCGCGACCGCAGTTATAGGTATGTGTTATAAACACAACAACACAAAGTGTTCCCGACCGAAGGATTAGAAGAAGAGCTTGTATTTGTCTCTTTTTTGAGGTTTTTGTGCTGGCATCAACACGGAGTGTTTTATTTTGAAAATTAACCGGATGACATGTTGTTTGAGATGTGTCTGACTTCCTGTCTGCTCTGTGCTGAATTTGGCTGAATTGCTGCGTTGCGCTGCGGCATCCACCAGAAATAGAAATCCTGCGTATCTGCTCCAGAGGGCTGCGGACTGCAGGAGCTGGGACGGACCAGACACGCAGCGCAGCGGACCTGGTGGAAGTTAACACAAAGACTAGAGTGAAACCTATCAGCTCTGCTCCCGTGGAGGAGCCGTAACGCAGCGGGCACGTATCTGGTGGAATCGAGGGGTTAGACTCTGAACACATCATTCCTGAGGAATGCGTGTGTGCAGTGCTCCAGACAGTGGCTCCATTTATTTCCTCATAAGGACATTTCAGCTCGTCTCTCCATTTGATGACTAATAGTCTTGTGATATCCGGTTGATGACTTACAGTCTTGTGACATCCTTGCACTGTCCTCGTAATATCTCAACGTCTTAACCTCAGCTCAGTACAAACTCTTCTAAACTGATTAGTTTCTTCATTTTGATTCTGTTTCTTATTTTCATTATATTTTTAACTTCAATACTTTCATTTCAATCATGGCTAAACATTACACGTTCTTTCATTGTAATCATGACAGAATTATTACATGTTTATTCATTATAATTATGACAGACTCATTACATGTTCAACATAATATAATAGGCAGAGCTTTTATATATTTCTAAATCACAATTAGGACCATGTAATATGTCCTTTATACTTGCATTTGTGTATGGCAGGAGTGTATGGATCTCAACTTTTCTGACACCCCCGATTTCTCCATAATAGCCCACTTATGTCAGAGGAATTCAAGTTTATGCACAGAGTACCTTCGCCCACAGCGGGAGAGTCCTCTGCCAACCCATTCTCACTCCCAGCTCGTCAAATAGCGACGCTTGGTCAGAGCCTTTTGCATCAGTTTTGGATGCACAAGGTCCCCCTTAACATCTGTTTCAGACGCAGTGGGCTCTCAACTGACTCCAATGCAAACCCATCCGCGGCAGTATTAGACACTCAGAGGTACTGCTCCAAAATCATCAGTTGATCTGTGCACCGGCCCAAACACCGATAAATGCATTTAATGGAATCCAAGTGCTTTCGAGAAATGACAGCCTGCAGTCACCTGTCTTTGTTATTACTTGATTATATATGCGTTATCAGTGATTATCAACCATGAGTAAGAAGGGGCCTACTACACTAAACAGTAGGGTCAGAGGCCGTCATCATCTATTTATATGGATACAAATAACGTTACTGGAGGACTCAAGATGACTTCAGTGTAGGAGGAATTTAGCTCACTGCTAATCCTGAAGCCACGTGGGTTCACGTTCTTGCCAGGTAAGACGATTTTGAATGAGAGCATTTAAAGTGTAGTTTACAGGCCAAAACAATATAGAAAGTAGTTTCAAGTTGACATGACATGACTGTTGATATGATAACCATTTCGTGGTGTTATGCCCGGCTCAGTGTGGCGCACAGCAAAGAAGGGAGGTCCACATAGTAACTTCTTAAGTAACTCAAAATCATTTATTAAAGGGAACTTAACCGAAGCAAACTAAACATAATCAAAACCTTAAACAAAACCAAATGAAGTGCCCAGGCAGGCACCAGCCTTCCGGGGGGTAGAGAGAGGGAGCCATCTTGGAATAACCTGGCTTTTAAAGGCTAAGGTGACACCAATCCCTCAACGAGGTGGATGGGGCCATACCAGGGAGAACCTGAACAGAGGAGCACAGACAGGAAAAGGACAACAGAGACTGGCCCAAGGCTTAGGGCTGTCACAGTGGTTGCATTTGCTAGCTAGCTGTTAGATATTATGAATGCTTTACCAACTTTTTGTGGATTAGCATGTTTAACGTGTCTGCTTTGAGGTTTTCACTGGTGGCAGGTTGGTGTTATTACAAAAACCTTAGCTCTTCTCATGGATAGTTGGTAAACCCAGTAATTACTTCTGCTAGTTACGTAATAACACAATTAATTGCCCCCCAAAAGTCCCTTTAAATGCCCCCATTAGCTTCATTAGCTTCTAAATTAGCCCGCAGGCTACTTTTTCCATACTGTACAACAGCATCACATATATTCTGTATCTGCTCGTTCCAACACTATATTGATGCTAACAGTGATTAATCACAACAAGATATGCCTTACATAAAATAATATGCACAGTAAGACCACATGTAGCGTGGGGAAAAAAAGGTAGTTGTGTCAAGTGGGTACCTGCTTCAAATATTCTCACATCACCAAGATTGTCTGAAGCTTATACCCCCCCTCTCAAACTAAATTTATACTGTTGGGCTAGTCTATTCAGCTCAAGGTGGTCAATTGATGCTTTAGTAGTCATATATGGCTATGAGTCCAATTATTAGTGGGATATTATACTTAATGTAAACACAGATAATGTATAGTTAATGTAATCTCTCAGCACCACCTTCGCCGTCACAACACTGTTATTACAGAGTGCTTAGCCCTGTTATGAGTTGGATTTTAAAATGTGGGTTTTGTGTATTTATACTATATTATTTGCTTATTTGTTGTCATCTTGTCATGTAACTGCCAAAAGTCCAGCTTCAAGGTGTATGAACTGAGAAGCCATTAACTGTCTTAAATCAGTGGACAAAGTAAACAACTTTGCCCTGCTGTTAAAAGGATATATATATATATATATATATATATATATATATATATAGATATATATATATATATATATATATACATATATATATATATATACATATATATATATATATATATATATATATATACATATATATATATAAATATAAATAAAGATACTGGTTATATGAAAACCCACACAAATTAACTTAGCCCTGTAACAGTGCAAAGATACAGTTAAGTATTGACACAGTAAAATTAAAAAAGTTGTCCTTTCCAAGGCAGTTAGTCTTATATGGCCCATCTGCATGGGTTCTTCAGGAGAGAGGAGAGATGGCACTCCAGTAAGGAATCAACAGGTGGAGAGTGATTGGGATTTTTGGGCTGGATTGGAAAATTTGGGCGGGCTCCTCTACTAGTCTTCTCCCTACGTCTCTCACACAAAATGTTGTCAAGGCAGGTGGCTAATGCTATGAGACTCTCCAGAGAAGTTGTCTCATCCCTAGCGGCTAGCTGATTCTTAATGTTATCAGTTAACCCCTGAATGAATACCCCCTGCAGTGCCATTGTCATGATTTGGACTGTGTGGCGTTTTTCTGTGCTTTTTCGCCTTGTTTTGTGTCTTATGTGTTCTCAGAGGTGCTTTGCAGTGGCTGGGCATGGCTTCCCTTGATGGCTGGAGCTCCTGCCTCTCACAAACCTGCAGCTCATCTGATCATCAGCACCAGCTCAAATACTCTGGTCTTCTCTCCACTCGCTGCCAGATTGTTTTCGCTCATCCTTATGGTATATGGCTACCCTTCTAGTGCTACTATTTGTGACACTTTGCTCTTGTGAATTCTTGTGCTCCTTTGAGACTAATTTTGTTCTTTCCTCGCCTTCACCAGAGCCTGTGCAAAACTCCATGCTCCAGTTCCACAGCCACCCTGCTGTCCAGCCTCTTGCACCCCTGCCACCCGCCTTAATCCTACTGTGGATTCTCCGAGTCTCACTCACCTGGGCCTCCACCTAAGCCTCAGCCTGCACCATCGTGAGCCCCAGCTACTCCGCGTAAGCAGCCTGAGCTTCCCTCCACTGCCCACTACCTGAGCTCCCTAATAAATTCCTTTTAACCTTTTCCCTGTCTTGGTGTCCGCTTTTGGGTCCGACTTGCAAACCACCTACAAACAGACCCACCCACTCTCCCAAGCCAAAATCCTAAAATCAATAGCGTAATAAGTAACCGAATTAACTCCCTGTCAGAGTGAGAGAAGCTGCTTTGCTATTTCTTTACCCTGTACTCGGTGGTCAAAGATCTTTAACAGCTCTGCAACAAATAGTGGATAAGACTGGCACACAGGTGAATTCAATTTGGTCAAGGCCACTGCCCACTGGCAAGCTTTATCAATTAATTAACTCAAGTCTTCGTCTGCCAATACTTACCTAGAAGGTAAAATCAGAAAACACAGTGGTCATGAAATGACATCAAAACGATGATCAATTAGTATGCTTCTTGCATTAAAAAAGTACACTTGTAATATTTGAGGCTTTAAAGCTGGTTTCATTTTTTTCTTTTCAGATCCAGGATGAAGCCCACAGAATCACAGTGGTGCACCTTAAAATCAAGAGTTCTACCTCTTCTACTCTGTGGACACAACCGTAGGGTTAAGGTTGCAGGCTGTCTGAGACAAGGTATCTGTTAAAAAGTATTAGGTTTGCCAATATTTTATTGTAGGGATGTTGTGATAAAACTGCTGGAATAGCATTTGCTTATATTACTATATCTACAGGCTGTTAGCCTGTGATTCTCTCTACAGAGTGAATAAGAGTTATAGTTTGTACAAACAATAGCCAATTTCTTAGATATAGATGTTCAAGTTTATAATGTTTAGTTTTTGCTGACATTGTTGGAAATGTGTATATTGAAAACATTTTGTTTATCATTGAGGTCACAGTTAAGAGCATAGGGTAGTCCAGTACAATATCTTGAATTGTATTAGAACATACAGGTGCAGATTTTATTGGTCACTGGGTATACATTGTCACTCAAATTACTTATCTTTTAATAACATGAAACGACAAATGCATTGCCAGTATATAGTGTATCCCTATCCTACACTTTCAGTTTATGTCTTTGTTTTCTTATAGCTCCTCTCTGCCTCTTCTCTCTCTTGTATTTTGCCATTTTCCACTTGAAAATTGATAAATATGTTAAGACAGAGATGCAGAAATTAATGTGTATCTGCACATCTTGACACAATTTAATTAAAATTTGGCACCAAAAAGGTGCGATATTGAGTGAAATAGACAGAAAATATGGAAACAAAGTGACATTCAATATTATTGAATAGAATTTAAGTCCTGAGATACTCATTAAGGCTAGCAAACGTATGTACAGTTAAATAAGAATAGCAGTGTAAATGTGTTCAATGTAAATCACTTTCACCTAGATATTCAGTAAATCTGAATTACTTTTGCTTGAATACCTTGTAATTCTAAGTTACGTCATCATTTAGCATATTATTACTAAATTCAACACATTTTAACTGATGCTTTTATTTCCATTAACTTTTTTTTGTTTAAATGTAGTTAAATCAATCAGTAGCTCTAACTCAAAATTGTACTAGTTAAAATTTATTCATTTATATTAAAGTGTCGCTTTGTTGCCATATGTTTTTTAAGTAACCATTGGTCAAACTTTTTTATGGTGCATGTTTGTGTACCTGTAAAAAAAAAGAAGAGGCTAGCAGTTCAGTTTAGTATTGATTTTGGATTTCTTTTATTTTTATTTATTCATTTTGACCAGAAAATGGTCAAATACAGAGCTCAAATTGGGCAGCTACTTGCATTTGCAACATTTTACTATTTGGCATAATTTGACTTTATCTTACGTACCTGTACTTCTCCCGAGCTCAGCCAACTTTGGACTTTTGGTATCTAAATCAATGATGCTTGGTGCTCACCAACACACAGTGGGTGGAGAGTGCCTAATGTCAAACTTTTAATGTGAAGATGCCGACCATATTATCATCAATGTGTTGTTGCTGCTATTTTCAGACACAACTGGGCACACTGCAGAATTATTTCCCGGGAGGGTACTTGTTTTTGTATATGTGTTTAAATAACCAACATATATTATGTTCTCTGTTTATGTAGCATTAAGGAACTACAGACATTTTGTTATGCAACCCTGCATTGTATAATGACAAATACATGACCTTATTACCTTGTTAAATTGTTAGAATAGCACCATGTATTCATTTATTTTAAATTATAGAATGTAACCTCCTCCAGGTTGCTAAAAAGCTATATATGTCCTGTTGTCCTTTAATGTAGCTACGGCCCTGAATACAACAATGCAAAAAATGCTTTTTCGTTGGAGCAGTCACAACCTGTAGACATGCTATTCTGCCTAATCTTAAAGAGCCCGCAACCTGAAAATGTTGGGAATCACTATCAGAAATAAGCTGGTTCCTGATAATCTTCCTACATTAGATACATGATACCTTCTCTGCCTAATCTAATCCTGATGCCTGTGTTAACTCCGGCTACATGGATCTATCCTCTTTCCCCAGGCGTGAAATTACAGCTCATCTGTTCTGTGGCTTCTGTGCCATGTGCCTTGTCCAACAAAGCAGATTCCTAAATTGTCCTTGCAGAGGTACACAACACAGTGTGTATGTGCTCCATCACAGCTGAATGATTATACACTGTGATGAGAGGCCAAACAAATGCAGGGTGTGCAGAGGTATTATACTTCTTCTCCGTAACATCAACATGAAGTAGTTTAACACAGGTATGAGCCAGGTATTAAACCATTTTTCCATGACCATAGACTATTTGACACAATACAGGTAAGTCCCAAATCTCAAAGTAACCATGGGCCATTACAGCACAGATGTAAGACTTTTGTAAAATGAGGTTACAATACTGTCAAGCAGACAGTAATGCAGTATGGGGTCCTGCATCTCCAGGCTCAGGGACAGCTTCAAGTTCAAGTTCAACTTTATTTGTCCCTGAAGGACAATAGTTTTTTTGCAGCATAGAGAAAACATGAAATAACATACAGGCTCAACAACACTACTTCAATGAACAAGTACAATCATCAAAACAGCAATAAAGACACTCCAACTATGACAATCCTGCCAAACCCCTGAATGAGGTATGACCAGCAAAACAATTCTGATTCAAAATACATCAACATAATCAGCAAGATGTCCAGCAACAACAGCATTATCACAATCAGCACAACCATATTACCTATATGGTTTTACAATCAAAGTACAACAACAAATGGTTTAAGCAGCAACACTTAATTTTGCCTTCCTCACCTCCTGACTGTTGCATAGAACAGACAGGTTCTGCAGGAGACCTATGATTTCACTGCTTATGTGATGTAGTATGCTTGCTTATCATAGGAAGTCATTAGAAATGACTCTACATTAAGGTAGTAGCCTAGTGAGCCTAGTAACAGAGTGTTGGGGGAATCACTTTTTTTTTCTTATTCATCAAACCGCAGTTTTGCAAGTTCCCGCAGTTTTTGCAAGTTCCCGCAATTTTTGCAAATTCCCGCAAAGGATTTTTGCCCGCAACAATCATAAAAAAACTCAATTTTTTTGGAAGGACTGACTATCTTGATTTGATGTTCAGACCACCAAACCAACAGATGAAGGAAAATGTTAGAACTGATTTGAAGTAAGATGTGTAGAAAAGTATCATCCTGTTGTTGTCGATGATGGACCCAAGATATTTGTAACTAACAACAGATTCCACCTCTTGGTACTCAATTATAGTCAGAGGCGGGTAAAGTAGCCTAAAACTGTACTCAAGTAAAAGTACTGTTACTTTTCATAAACAGTTACTCAAATAGAAGTAAAAGTAGTGATCAAAATAATAAACAAAAGTGCTAACTACAAAGGTTACTTGAGTAGTGAGTAACTTAAAAAATAAAAAAGAGACTTCCGGTTATGGTGATGAGACTGGTAGTTGCATAATCTGTGAGCTCCCAGAAGGGTCCCGTACTTTCCCCATTTTAGAGTATTTTACACACCAATTTTATCATAAATCATATGGGGAAGTATAAACTACGGAAGGCTAAGACCACAGAAAATCAGGACAGAATGACAAATGAAGAAATGGCGACAGGAGACGCTGATGAAGTTGTTGGCATATGTGATGCTAGTGAACACGTGGACATGTGCGCTCTGCGCGCCAGAATCAGCGCTGTCAATGCTGAAATAAAGGCAGGACACAATGACATGAAGAAGGAACTGGACTGTTTCTGCAAGACAATTAACAAGACATGAAGGAAGAGTTTGGGAACTTTAAAGAAGAAGTTAACCAGAAGCTGAGTGAGATCGGGGCAGAGCTGAAAAACACGGAGGCCAAAATGAATGAAGTAGAGAACCGAGTGGCTGAGGTAGAAGAGTGGAATGCTAATGCTAAAGACGTGCTTCTACAAACTCTGCAGGAACAAGAGCGCATCCTATCCAAACTGATAGACTTAGAAGCACTCTCCCGCAGAAATAGCCCCCACATCTTTGGGATCCCCGAGGGGGAGGAGGGGGACAATGCATGTGAGTTTCTGGAGAAGTTCATCAAGTCGGATCGCTCCCTGACATTGACTTCAAAGTACAGCTCTGTCATAGATCATTTGGACCAAAGCCACCCACGCAAGCCGCCCTGAGATCCATGATCGTGTGCTTCCTCGCCTACAGAACCAAGGAACTGTTGCTGAACACCGCATGGAGAAAGAAAGAGGTACACCTCTGAGTCCAACCCAGAGTCTTTTATGAAGAAGGACCCACAGCATACAACAATGCAAAAGAAGCATCGGAGGACATGCAGAGGAAAGGGATTTTCACACCTGATGAAGAAACCACCGAGGGCTCAACACCTGTCGACACACACTGGGCTAGCACAGATGGGACACTTCGTGGGAGACTGGAGGAGCTCTCCTGGGAGACCCACGACTCCAAAAAACATCGGAACCTTTTGGAGGTCTTTTTTTTTTCCTTTTTTAAAAATTTTTACTGTGTTGCACAGACGTTTTTCGTTTTCATATTCAGGTCAATGAAGGAGCTCAGTGTGTATATTAGACTAGGGGGATAGGATGTTAAACCAGGAGTACAAAGTCATTACTTTAAATGTTAACGGACTGCAAAACCCCATTAAAAGGAGCAAATTATTAACTAAAATGAAAAGAGAAAAACATCATAATTTCTTGGCAGGGGACCCATTTATGTGATAAAGAACACGAGAAACTGAAACACTTCGGCTTTAAAAACACCTATTATTTATCTTACAAATGCGGACAAGCAAGAGGGGTAGCAATATTAATCTCAAACAAAGTAACTTTCCAACTCTCTAATTGATTCTACAAATTCAACAAAGAGAATAAATTCTGAGACACTCGCGGTAAAGAAACTTCTTCTCAAAGCAGGTATGATGGACATTTGGAGGGAAACACACCCGACAGAAAGACAGTTTACGTTCTATTTCCATCCTCACAGCGTACATTCAAGAACTGACTACTTTTTCATGTTGAACTCGGACAGACATAGAATCATAAATTGCGAAATAGGGGTTAAAGAGATATCAGACCATGCAGGTGTGTATCTATCCCTACACCTGGACACAGAAGTTAGAAATACAACATGGAGACGAAGTATCCCCAAGTAACGTATGGGATGTAGCCAAAGCAGTAATCAGGGGACAAGTCATAATGTGATTTTCTATTAAAAAAAAGTAAAAGCAGAAACAAATAAAACTTACTACAAGAACTCAAAGACCAAGAAATTAAATATATGGAACGTAACGACCCCTGATTATTAGAGCAGATAAAAGTGACTAGACAAAACTTATGAAATATATGACAGTCAAGAGGAGATGAAAATTAGATTCACCAAACAAAAGGTATTATGACAATGTGCCAAGAGCTAGAAAACTATTAGCTTGGAGGATAAGAAGGCAACAGGATGTAAGGTCCATTCATAAAATCAAAGATACACAATCTGGTAAAACGTGTAACAAGCTAAAAGAAATACAACACTGCTTTGAAAATTACTATAAAGGCTTGTACACACAACCGGATAGTGCAGATTCTGCAAGCATTACACATTTTTTTAACTCATTGGACCTGCCATTCATTGGAACAGAACAGAATAAAGTAGTGACAGGTGAGATAACGAAACACGAATTAGATAATGCCATATCGAGACTCAAAACAAATAAAATGCCAGGCGCGGATGGATATCCAGCTGAATGGTACAAAACATTCAGAGAGATACTAACACCAGTATTATTGAAATGCTTCAATTTTACGCTCAAAGGTGGAGAAACACCGATATAAATAATATATATTTATATTTAACACTGCAAAGATTTGGCTTTAACAGCTCAGTAATTCTGTTTTTAAAGAACTAATATCACTCCCCTGCAGCCAGAATAAAAATAAATGGCAGTCTATCTAACTCTGTGCCTCTTGAAAGAGGTTGCAGGCAAGGTTGTCCCTTAAGTCCGGCCCTGTTCACTTTGTTTATAGAGCCACTTGCACAAGCAATCAGGGAAGATCAAGAAATAAGAGGAATTTGGATTAAAAACACAGAATTTAAAGGAACTTGGGGCAGGATCTGTGAAATTATAAACATGCATTTTAAGATTTTTAATGCTAATGGGTGATGAAGCGTTCAAAACCAAAAAGAATGAGTCCACCCACGTATCTCTCCACTGCCTTGAACAGGCTGTGTGCTGCATAATGTACTGCAATTCGGGCTCGAATTTCCCGCGCAGTCCTGCGGACGTGACGTCAGATGACACTGAATGCGCGTCCTCGACCGGCTTTCGACTTGGATACAGGAAGTAAACAAACGTGGCGGACCCAAACTAGTGTTTGGGTAGTAATGGATTCTGCTACAGCCAGCAAACGACCCACCACCACACAAAGTCCACTAAAAAGTCATACTAAGAAGAAAACGAAGGTTCTATCAGCGGCATGTCGGGAGTCGAAACAAAATTACGACCAAAGCCGGGCTGGCACCTGAAAATACATCGGATACGTGTTGGACTCATGGAGGCAGCTTCAACTTGAATTGGGACTGAAAACTGATGCTGACATGGCTCATTTCCTAGTAACCAGGTAAGAAAACATTACAGGTCATGTTTAGAGCTTGATTTGAAAATCATATGAGATCACGAGGACTCGGAGTGACCCAACGTGCAAAGTAGCGTTAGCTGCAAACATGTAGCTTAGTCCACCGCTGTGTAACACTGAATAGTTACAGACTGCGCAATTTCCACGGTCCTTTAGTCTGAAACCGAATAGTTAGAAATATTTCCCTTTATATATGGGACCGAAAGCCCAACCTGTTATCCGGGAGGTGACGTTAGCAGCTGGATGTAGCCACAGGCTAACGGTTTGTTTGTGTCTGTGTAGCAACATTAGCCGCTAACACACAGCAATCCCGTATCAGAGACGATCTCTCTGTCCCCCGATATGCCGTCTTTGCTTTCGCCCGTGCCTTCAGACTGCATCAACCGTAACTGTAAATCACTGCGCTTGTGTGTCGCTACACACAGCGAGCAGCTTCCCGGCTGCTTCATGTGTAGAGGATAAGACCAATGCAAAGGGGTAGCCTCCTGCGTCAGGTATCGACGCGAGGGGCACTTGATCAAGCTTTTTTTTTTAATTTTTTTTTTTTATAAACACTTTATTGAACAACTTTCAGTTACAGTTATAACATTGACTTGGAAAATACAAAACAAGTCTGGCATCACATTAAAGCACTTGACCAAGCGTCAAGCGTCTGACGAATAGGGATGAGACGGCATCAGTTGCACTGTTGTGAAGAGTTCATGCGCGCTCCCACGCCGGCTTGGCTGATGGCTGCAGTTACCCTAACGGCCGCAACGGCCGGCGAGTCACTATTCAGTCTTATTTCTTGATCCTGCCCCAAGTCCCTCTAAAGGTCCCATATTATGAAAAACACATTTTCTCTGGTCTTTACATATATAAACTGGTCCTCTCTGAGCCTACCAACTCCCAGAATGAAGAAAGCAAACGAGTCCTTCATCGTCTCTGCAGCCCACCCACTGGTAAAATGGTTACATAACGACAGGAGTGATTTGCATAGGCCGGGCTCCTCTGCGCGAAAACACTCCCCCCTCTCCCCGGAGATATCCGAGAGGGGGGCGTTCATCCCCGAGGTGAAGTTCAGTGTGTCCAGGGGTAAGCTAGCAGTGTTGGCTTATTAAGCTTATACAACCAGTTGAACAACAGCATCTCGGCGAGCCATAGCGATACATCCACCGTAAACATTAGCGCATGCTACCGCTAGCGTAAGCGGCATCCTCCCCCTGAGAGGGGCGTGTAGCAGGCAAGGCAGGCGTTGACAGACGGAGCTCATTAGCATTAAAGGTGCAGGCACAGAAACAGCCTGCTCTCAGTAGAGCTCACTTGAGCGACTTTCAGACAGCTGAAATTCAGGACCACGGATGGGTTTGGGGCAATACATTTTGAATACAGTGTTGTTGGACCTCTGACAGCTGTGTGAAATTGATGAAAAACAGTATAATATGGGACCTTTCAAGACCTGCCTTCATGCAGATGATGTACTGATCACTCTTTCACAGCCCGATTTGAGCTTGCCTAAACTATTTTCCTGTTTGAAAACATTTGGTTATTATTCAGGTTATAAATTAAATATACACAAAACACAAATCATTTCATATAATTACACACCCGCTGCACAAAATCCTTATAACGTCATTTGGGACAATGATATTATTAAATACCTGGGGATTAATATTCCAAAAGACTTATCCAACATTTAATCAATAAATTACCTACCAATTACTAAAGAAATAAAGGAAGATTTAAACAGATGGACCTTGTTACCATTGGATGTTTGTCAAATTCACTAATAACTGGAGGAAATGGACAACATGCATTGATACAGCAGCTCATGTGTAATTGATGAAAATGTTTGTATAAATGTGTGTGTAAAGATACTGTAACCCAGTAGATAACAGATAATATTGTTGTTTCCCTTAAAATATATATTTTTTTATTAATTAACCCTCTTTAGTTTATTATTCTGTCAATAATATTAATTTTGCACACACTCAGTCCTTAATTGTTGCATTATAAAAAGTAGACGCATGATTTGTAAGAGAAAGTAGTCCCACCCTCTTCTCGCGAGAGTTACAGTGAGGAGTGAGAGTGCGGAGTTAGTGCGGTGCGTAGTCAGAGCAGAGAGTCAGAGCAGCAGTACTAGCAGATGAGAAACACGGAAGAGAAAGTCAATAAGAAGTCACGAAAACGGCGGTTGTTAACTCACTTATCAACACAGAATAACCTTGGAAAGTGTACCTACCTGAAGCAGAGAGGTGGTCGAGGACCCGTGAGTTATTGTTTTCGGCAGAGACTTGGTGAGTTGCTCGAGCTAACTAGCGCTAGCGCATGCTAACCATAGTAGCCACATCGTGATTCAGCACGTGAGAGGGCAGAAAACTTGTTGACACATGAACGTGACTTGCCGCTACTGTTTACTGTGTGTTTTAAGAGTTAAAGCTGCATATTTTGCTCTGATAATCTGATGAAAACAAATGAGGTGTGCTATTTATTTTCCTGTGTGTATATTCATTTTGAGATGCACTGTTTAGGGTGTGTGTCTTGTTAAATACTGTTAAACATGTTCATTTATCAGAAAGGCAGAAACTCTGAAGCCCTGAATTGATATTCTGATGTGTGAAATGGTTAAAGGATTAAAATGAACAATATTTCATGTGGGAAAATGAGTTAAAATTATCATAATTCATGGTTAAATAGTTAAAATAATTAATGTTGATTAAAATTGTGTAAAAATGTGTGGAAATACTTACCTTGAGGAAGAAAAGAACTGTACAGTTAAAAAGATAATTAATTTAATCACTATTGTGTTCCAGTAGTGGGTTGAGATTTATGTATTGAATATGGCCATAAGAGAAGTTTGATGATTCTGTGTAGTGATAGCCCTGTCTTTATAGAGGCTAGGTTTTTTGAGAACCTTCAGAAACCTTTAGATGTGGATCTGGATTCTCCTGGTTGATGGAGATGGCGAGCTAGTGAAACTCTCCTTACCCAAAGGAGTAGAGAACCAGCACCTGAGCCTGAAGAGGACATCCAGCCCCTTCTTCACCTTAACTGAGTGTGTCTGTGGTAGGACCACCACACACACACCTGACTCCTGAACCCCTGACTCTTTCAACTTCCCCCTGACTTGACTTACACACATTTGATTGAAGCGTGCTGACATTCAAGGACATTAAAGGAACATTAAAGGAACATTACGTTTCCATTTGGACACTTTTATTTGGTTCTATGTTAAAGGAAGACTGAAATATTGAGCAATCAGATGTCATTGCACTGAATTTTATTTTTATTGTATTTTTTATTTTTATACAGTTTAATACAGTCAAGTTACGTCCAACATACTTCGTGGCTCCATTTATTTATTGTGTCTATGACTTCCTCTTTAAACCCTCCTCTATGAACCTAGTTTCTGGTCCAAAACTCTGTAGTACCTAGCGGGTTACAATACGGAGGTATGTACATGTGGGTGGTGTATGTATGCAGAAGTGTCTGTGTAGTTATATACATATAGTATGTGCTTATAGGAAAATGTTTGTGACCCCTATACACCGAGGGTACCAACAACCGGATACTGGACTTCTGTCTTTGACTTTTAATCGAACAGCACTCTCTCACTGTGTGGTCACACAAAAGGATGTAGTTATCAGATAAAGGAACATTAACTGATGTAAAGTGCATGGAGGACACGGAGGTGGACTGATATGGGGCAGCTCTGGGGTTTGACTCCCTCCCTTTGGCTGTAAAAGCGACAACAAAGTGACTCATTGACCTAACCTTTTATTTTATTGTTTTATTAATTCATTTATTTACTTTTATTTTTCTGATACAAGAATGTGCTTTCTTATATTCTGTAAGTGCTAATATGTATAACACAATTTTAAAAAAGTTTAAAAAAAAAAAAAAAGAAGAAGAAAAACACCAGCACACTTCTGACTTTTCCCCAAGTCTTTCCCCAAGTGGGTCTGACTTCAGTTATTACAACCACAGATTGTTTCCATCAGGTAAATAAGTGAACAGACACCTGTATTTATTTTTGACACGATCACAGATTATTATCTACTGATTGAAATAATCTGCCAGATTTACACCAGGACAATATTCCAACAACAATCATTTCAGTACAGATATCTCAGCTCCCATCGCAATTAGGTGTGAGCCTTCCATATCCAGGTCTGTCCAATCACTTGAAGACAATAAGACTACAGAAGTGGTTAAATTACTTATTGAGGTGGATTAGGAGATAATGCTCTACATGTGATGTTTCATCATTGTATATTAAATTCCATGTAAAGCAAAAATTTAAATGGGCTCTGAGTTTGTCAAATCACTATTATTAAACACCTTATCAAATTTGAATGACCAAAAAAATTGGCCAGATTGTTAAATAAGGTTTCAAAATGATGGAAAAGATGCACAGTATTCTCTGATCTGAAATGCTGGGGGTGTAGGAAAGATGCCAGGACGAACGGACACTGGGACTGGGACGGACACTCAGAATGGTATTTTTTTTTTTTCCTTCTCATTTATGAATGTTAGCATTATATATTAGCTAGCATAGCCTAGCCAAGTAATGTAAGGCTATCAATAAATAACATAGAATGAAGTATAACTTGTCATTTTCCAACTAGTTTTGTCTGTATAGTCACAAATCAAACTAGCAGATATCCTCTGCAATCTTCCATTAAAAAAGTTTATTTTTATGACTTATTACTCATCCATTCATGTTTCGCATGTATGAATTTTTTTTTGTGTCGTTTTTTGTTGTTTGTCTTTATTTATTTCTAACATGTAAACATCTAAACAGTGAAAACGAAGACAAGAACAGGTAAATAATTAAACAATAAATAAATAAATTATTAAACATAAACAAATAGACAACAAAAAACGTAAACAAAAAGACTGAAGGTTGGAATTTGGATCCTCCACACCTTTCACATGCTCGAAAGGGGGTCGGAGGAAGTATAAACTTATCTAGTCCCTTAACTCATATATAAGGTTAAATTATCAGTATTATATTATTAACATATCAATATTTAAAAAAAGAAGCTACGTTGGATATAAATACAAGGTACTATCTAAAGTGTATATTAATACGTATGATACAACTACAATGCATATTACAAAAGCTATATATTAATTTCATTATGTAGTATAATGTATAAATAATGTATAAATGCCTATAAACATGTATAATTACAATGTTTACAAATACAATGTTATAAATAGATATAAATACAATTACGTGGCTATATAGTAATTTCATTCTGTACTCATTGAGAGAAAAAGTACTCTGCAGTGTGATAACCAATCCGCTACACCAGACGGACCATGTAGAGCTTTTCAGTATAGCCTATCTCACAACATACACACAGCCACCTCTTGGACGCAGAAGGTGGCCAGATCAACTTGTGACCACAGTGTCTATGCGCCATGTTGGTACAGTGATGGTTTCTAACACAAATAAGCATAATGAGAGCGGACGTCTCGGCTCAAATACACAAAGTCATAACATCTAACCAAGAAATAAGAGAAGCGATAGCTGTTTTCTCCAAGAGGCTTACCTCGGCCGAGACTCATATCAGCAAAGCTGAGGATGACATCTCTTCACTAGCTAGCAAAGAATCATCCCTTGAGAAGAAAGTTCATGAGGTTTGCTGAAACTGGATGATTTGGAAAACAGACATTGAAGATCCAATCCAACCGAGGGGGGAGATACAGTGTCGTTCTTTCAAACCTGGCTGCCAGAAGTTCTGGGTATGGACACATTTCCAAGCCCAGTCATCATAGAGCGAGCCCACAGATTACCGGGTTGGCAGGTTCCGAACGGGCCCCCCCACGCTATCATCATGAAGTTTCTCAACTATCAAGACAAGGTGAAGGTGATGAGAGCAGCATGCCAAAAAGGAAAAGTGGTGTACCGCGACCGCCATGTTATGTTTTTCCCGGACCTGTCCACGGAGGTACGAAAACAACAGAGACAATATGACGGGGTGAAGCAACAGAATTAAGCATCGACTTTGGACTAACTTATCCAGCTAAGATGAGGATTTTCCACCAGGGCAGCCGAAGCCTATTCCACACACCAGCGGAGGTGGAGGAATTCATCCGACGGGTCCACCAGCAAAGTGCTGGTTAGCCATCCTGAGGGTCTGTAGCCGGCTGCACTGAACTGGAATTTTTGTTTTGCTCTTCTTATATACAGAAAACTACATGTTTGATAAAAAATATTGTTTACACTACATGCATAGTTCATTTAGCTAAGATATAAGGTGACCACTATGTTGCTTCCAGGGTCGGAGCATAGGTCTGTATTAACAGTAGGTTGTTTTCTCTGCTCCTTCTAAAGGATCAGTGACTATAACTAAGTCTTTCTTTCTGGGAGGGAGGTATAACTGTGTAAATTGGTCACAGGTGGGTAGTATGGGGATTTGTTTATCAATGTTCTTAAGGTTGTTCAGTTTTTCAAGTTGTAAGGTGCTTGCTTTTGTAGATAAGGCTAAATGGTATCAACAGGGCTCTACTCAAGAAATGAGGTTACTAAGTAAATGAGTAGGAGTTTCGACCTGGAGCTTGTCTCATGGAATGTAAGAGGCCTTAGGAAATTTGTCAAACTAAAACAAGTAATGACCAGACTAAAACAGTACCACTCAAAAATCATCTTTTTACAAGAAACACATTTACTCTCTGGGGAGACTGCTTGATTAAGGAAAAGATGGCCAGGCCAAATAATAACATGTTCTTTTTCATCACACGCCAGGGGTGTTGCCATGCTTGTGCATAAATCCATTCCACTACGCATACAAAAAAACGTGTTAGATTCTAAAGGCAGATTCATCATTATACAAGTTTCATTACTGCAACAAGATTTAATTCTGGTTAATCTGTATGGACCCAATAATGGCAACCCAAACTTTTATAATAATCTGTTCTTATCAATTTCTTCACTGCACGGGGACATAATAATAGGTGGTGATTTCAACTGCGCCCTAGATCTGAAACTTGACCGATCTTCAGGCTTAGATATTTCTCACCCAAAAAGCAGGAAGATTATGTCAGTTTATGCTCCAACTAAACTTAACAGATATTTGGAGAGTTGATAACCCAATGAAGAAAGAATACTCATGTCACTTTACTAGCTATAATAAATACAGTCGTATAGACTATTTTCTAATTTCCAGTACAATTGTTTCTAAAGTTAAAGAATGTATGTATAAGAGCATCCTAATATCTGACCATGTTTTAATTTTGCTCAAGTACTCTGCTGCCGCTGATCTCAGAGGACAGACTATTTGGCGTCTACAGCCACTTTGGTTACAAAACCCTAAGTTTCTGGAATATGTCGGCTCGAATATTGACGACTACTTCCGTCTCAATACTACAGGACTAGGACTACAGGACTACAGTAAATACAAATAATAGCAGTGAGGCTCAGAGAAAACTTCCGATTTCAAAAGCAAAATATAATACGCTATCCACTAATAAAGCCTCAGCAGGTTTTATCAGACAGAAGCAGACTTATTACGATCAGAGAGAAAAGGCAGGAAAACTTCTAGCATGGCGCATAAAAAAAGTGCAAAATGAAAGAACAATTAATGAGATCACAAATACAAATGGTGATAAAATCACCATCATATCAAGATTCCTTCACTTAGTGAAGAAGCCAAAGCTGAGCTAGACTCCCCAATTACAACAAAAAGAACTTTCTGAAGCTATTGACATAATGAAAGAGGGAAAGGCCCCCTGGTCCTGACTTCCAATAGATGTGTATACAATTTTTAAAGTTAAATTAATATCTCCCCTATTCGATATGTTGGTGGATAGCTTTCAAAATGGTGAACTTCCCCCATCCTTGCGTAATGCACTCATAATCTTATTATTAAAACCGGAGAAACCACCAACAAAATGTGATTCATATCGTCCAATCTCACTAATTAATTCTGATGCTAAGATATTAGCGAAAGTGTTGGCACGCAGGCTGGAGAAATACCTCTTCTCACTGATCCTGATCAAAATGGGTTTGTAAAGGGGCACCAAACTTTTCATTGTGTCCGACGGGTCCTAAATATTATTCATGCCAGGTCAGAGCATCCAGATACAGCATTACTGTCTCTGGATGCAGAAAAAGTTTTCGATCGGGTTGAACATCGCTATCTCCACGAAGTGCTTTCTCGTTTTGGTTTTGGCAATTATTTTTCCACTTGGATTAAAATATTATATAACAACTCGGTAGCTTCGGTCCTAACGAATAATGTAATATCCAAAGGATTTAACCTGGCCAGGGACACGTGCCAAGGCTGCCCCCTTTCCCCACTCTTGTTTGTGCTTGCAATAGAGCCATTGGCAATTGCCATTAGGAGCAATCCAAATATTATTGGTATAAGACTTAGACTTAGACAGATTTTATTGTCATTCTGTGAGCAACAAATGAACACAGAACGAAATTTCGAATAATAAATATAAATAACATGGAGAATAAAATTGGACTGTTTGCGGATGATATTATTGTTTTTCTATCCCATCTGGAACAGTCATTACACATCCTGCTCGACACTATTAAGACGTTCGGTAATCTATCGGGTTATAAAATTAACAAATCCAAATCTGCTATCCTTTTCCTTGAACATCCAGACAGATTAAATCCATCTATTCAAACACCGTTTAAAGTGGTCTCAGATAGCTTTACATACCTAGGCATAAAAATCACCCCTAAAATTGATGATCTAGTATCTGCAAATTATGATCCAGTAAGTGTAACAGTGACAGAATCAATTAATAGATGGTCAATGTTACCAATTTCCATGATACGCTGTATAAATATTCTTAAGATGAATGTTCTTCCAAAATTCCTCTACCTTTTCCAATCGATTCCTCTAAGTCCTCCTACTCAATTTTTTGCTAGAATGAAAGGCATATTTTGTAAATTTATCTGGAATAACAGAAGGGCTAGGCTTCACTTATCTTTGCTTTATCTCCCCTATGAAAGAGGTGGCCTTAGACTTCCAAACCTCCAATGGTATTATTGGGCAGCTCAACTCTCTACTGCCTCCTATTGGTTCTCGCTAGGAACACCATTGTCCTGGGTAAGCATTGAAAGATGTAACACATCTCCTCTACTTCTCAACTCATACTTGTACTCAGCTAAACTAAAAGACCTTAAGAAACGCACTCAATTCCTTTGTTAAAAACACAATACAGGTATGGTATGAGGTACATAAACAGAGCTGAAACACCAACACTATCCCAGTTCTCTCCGATCTGGGGTAATAGTCACTTCACACCGGATAAGAGCGATATTGGCTTTAAAATCTGGGCTGATAAAGGCATATGTAATGTTGCAGACCTTTTCGATTTTTGTCTTTCGACGATTTGCGACAGATATGACATTCAGTCTAAGCATTTCTTTAAATATCTTCAGATCAAAAGTTTCATATTTAAGACACAAAAGTCCTTATCCTTACCTTCTCTCACCTCTGCGGAAGAAAAAACAGTAAAACACAACTGCACGAGGGGGCTGATTTTCTCACTTTTATGAAAAATTAAATCTCGGAAGTATGGCAGAAGATCTGTCTAAAAGCCCAGACGCAATCTATAAATACCCATTTTAAATTAATTCAATTCAAGTGGTTAATGAGAACTTATATTACGCCAGCCTTGTTAAATAAGTTTGATCCCAATACCCCAGATGTATGTGTGAAATGTGGAATAAAAGGTACTTTACTTCACTGCCTATGGGACTGCCAAAGTATCCAGACTTTCTGGTTGGAAGTTCTGAATTCCCTTTCATATGTCACAGGTGTGAAATTACCACTATGTCCTAAGCCAGTGGTTCCCAAAGTGGGGGGCGCGCCCCCTAGGGGGGGCGCAGAGCAATTGCAGGGGGGGCGCGGGGCGCGGGAAAAAACGGGGCACGGGGCGCGGGAAAAACGAATGAATGAAAATATAAATACAGTAGACTAAATAACACTGCTAGCATAACATGGACAAATTTTTGACGCAGCTCCCACGTAAACGCAAAGCAGAGGATGAAGCATCACCAGATGTGCTTCCAAAGCAATTTCCTTCCAAGGCAAAGACAAGAAAATATGACGACACATATCTTGCCTTTGGCTTCACCTGTACAACGGTGGGTAATGAGGAGAGACCGCAGTGTGTTGTCTGTCTTAAAGTGCTAGCTTGTGACAGCTTGAAGCCGAACAAGCTAAGACGCCACTTGGAGACAAATCATCCAGAGCACAAAGACAAGCCAGTTGACTTTTTCCGACAAAAACAAGTAAACTGCCGTGCTCAACAGTCTCTCTTTACTAAAGCTGCATCCGTGCCGGCAAATGCTCAACTCGCCTCATATAAAGTTGCCTACCGAGTGGCGCAGTGTAAAAAGCCGCACACAATAGCGGAGGAATTAATACTTCCCTGTGCTATGGACATGGTTTCAATTATGTTTGATGACTCTACAGCCAGCAAACTAAGGGCTATTCCTCTGTCCAACAACACCATCGGCAGGCGCATTTATGACATGTCAAAGGACATCGAGGAGCAGCTTAATGATAAGGTGCGAGACGGCCGCTTTTCCCTGCAGATGGATGAAGCCACTGACAGTAACAAAGACTGTTTATTGATAACTTATGTCAGATTCATAGATGGAGATGACATGAGGGAGGAATTGCTTTTCTGCAAACAAATTCCTGGCAGAGCCACAGCAGAAGAACTCTTTAAAATCATTGACACTTACTTGAAAGAGGCCAATCTGAAATGGGAGGACTGTGTGGGGATCTGCACAGACGGGGCGCAGGCTATGGCTGGGAAACAGGGAGGGCTGCAAGCGCTCATCAAGCGCGTCTCCCCCAATGCGCAGTGGACGCACTGCATGATACACCGCGAAGCACTTGCGTCTAAACAGCTGAGTCCCGAGCTGAATGATGTAATGACCCACGTCATTGCCACAGTGAACTACATAAAAACAAGACCTGTCAAAGCCCGGATTTTTTCGGCACTGTGTGAGGAAATGGGCTCCGACCACACAGCTGTTCTGTTCCATAGCGAGTCCCGATGGCTGTCACGTGGGAAAGTGCTGTCCAGGGTCTTTGAACTGCGAGATGAAATCCGCATCTTTTTGGAGGAAGAGGGCAGCGATCTTGCCCACAACTTTCACTGTAACAAGTTCCTCATGAAACTTGCATACCTCAGTGACATTTTTCTGAAACTCAACGAAGTGAATTTACAGTTGCAGGGCACAAATACACACCTCCCACATCTGGCAGATAAAATCACATCATTCACCAGAAAACTTGAGATGTGGCTGCAGCGAGTGAAAGTTGGACGTGTGGACTCATTTGAGAACCTGAAATCATTCATTGAAGACAACAAGCTGCAGAACACAGTGATCCCATGCATGGAAGCACACATCTCTGCCCTTCAGAAACATTTCCAGAGATATTTCCTGATGCAGGATCCAAAAAAATATGATTGGATCCGTGATCCCTTCAGTGCATCACCACCTGCTGACTTAAGCACATCAGAGGAGGAACAGTTCATTGATGTCACCTCTGACTCAACAATGAGGCTGCAGTTTCAGTCAAAAACACTGGCTGCATTTTGGATTGGAGTGGAGAAAGAGTACCCACTTCTTGGCAAGAGAGCCCTGGCCATACTCCTTCCTTTTGCCACATCCTACCTATGCGAGATAGGGTTTTCTGCTGTGGCCTCCATCAAAACCAAGTACAGATCAAAGCTGGACATTGAGAATGAACTCAGAGTGGCAATCTCAAAATTGCAACCCAGATTTGACAAGATCTGCAGCATGAAGCAGGCCCACATCAGTCACTGAAAAGATGTGAGGATTAAAGGTGCCATTTTTGCACAACAAACCTTTGGGTTTTTGTTCTTGTTTTCCTCTCAGGGAGTTGGTCATGTTTTAAAACCCATTTTTGCAGAGAGGCAATTTTTTCAAAAATGCATTAAATGTTAAATATATAAAAAAGAAACCTGTTACACTGAACATAATTACACAGTTAAGGTGCTTGAAAACTGTTACACTTATTACAATCTGCAGTTTATGGCAGTTCACTTTTATTTTTTCAACAAAAAAAAAAAGGTTGAGGTTTGACACCTATTACAAACTGCAGTTTATGGCAGTTCACTTTTATTTTTTCAACAAAAAAAAGAGGTTGAGGTTTGTATTAATTACAATGTGTGAAATAAACTGCAATGGACTCTGAGAACAAAATGTGTGTATGTCCTTTTTTTTTTTGGGGGGGGGGGCGCAAACATTTCTTATGTGCCAAAGGGGGGCCCAGCAGAAAAAGTTTGGGAACCACTGTCCTAAGCTATGTATCCTTGGAAGTTTTCCTGAAAACGGCAAACTAAGCAAGGATGATAAAATAATGACTATTTATTGCTTTCTACAAGCAAAACACACCATTGGAGATCGGTTACCAAACCAAGTTTACAAGTGTGGCTTGCTGGACTGTCAAATTCTCTTGCCCTTGAAAAATGTACTTTTGCAATTAAGGGTAAATATTCTACGTTTGATAGGATTTGGAGACGTTTTATAACATTTCTGGAAGGGGAGAAAGTCATTGAAGTCTTCTTGCCATAATTGTAGTATTTCATTTGACATTTACTTTTATTTTATTTTATTGTATGCTTATTTGCTTTTGGATACATGTTGATATACCTCAAAGAGGAACTCATTGTAGTGCTCTGTCATAGAACTTGATTGGAAGATGCCTTGCTGCTACCCTGCACCTTACTTTTTCCCTGTCTGTGTGTTTGTTTCTGTTGTTGTCATCACTGTAATAAGTGAAAAACTCAATAAAGACATTTGTTAAAAATAAATAAATAAATAAGCAGCTGTTTGAAAACACTTAATTCAAAACACATTGTGTTGTCACAAATTCTTGATGCAATCATCTGGAAATAGTAACGTTGAAAGAATGCCCATCAGCCCCAAAATAAGACAAAAAACTGTGGTCCAGGGGATTCTGGGATGCTTCGTAGCTGAGCAGACGTGCCCGAACTGAGCTCTCTAACTTATCTTTCAAATCAACATAAAAAACAACGCTAAATTAAAAACTTGGAGTGGGTAAATATAACGTAACAGACTGCTGATGTGGGATGAAGGCTAGACTTCGAAACAAAGACCGAAAGGAAGACGTCAAAATTGTTGCTACCAAAAAAGGAGTTGTGGTGAAAGCTAACACTAGCCGAAATGAGTCAGGCATGGCCACGGACATTGCGAATTCAACATTGTGCGAATCTGAAGACTCTCAATCCATGGGGGTGCTTCCCGTTGTGCTCAGGGAAATTCGTGAGTTAAATAAGTCTCTCTCGGAGAAAATTGACTTGAATTCAGCACGGCTCCAAACTTCCATCAATGGAGTGAAGGCTACTTTGGATAACGTGCTAACGAGGGTGACGGAGGCCGAGAATCGTATCAGTGACACTGAGGACGCAGTAAGCGGGATTCAGCAGCTAACGAAGCAGCTGAAAAGCGACAACGACTTCCTCAAAAGAAAAATTGACCAGCTCGAAAATCACAGCAGAAGGAATAATGTTCGTATTGAGTGACTAAAAGAAGGCACCGAGGGTACGGACCCTGTGAAATTCTTCACAGACTGGATACCGGAGGTTTTGGGGGCCGACGGCTCAGACGCAGCAGTGCCGCGGCTGGAGGTTGAAATTGAACAAGCACACAGGACCATGGCTGCGGAGCCCAGACCAGGTGAGCCTCCCCGTCTCAGTCCCAGACATGTTTTGATCCGTCTACTTCGGTTTCAAGATCGAGAAAAAATACTGGCTCTAGCCAAGAAGAAGGGGAATATCTACTACAACAACATGAAAATCAGCTTCTTCCCTGACATGAGCCCGGAGTTGGCTAAACGCCGCAAGCAGCTCGTCCCCGCGCTACAAGCCATTAAAACGAGAAACATCGCCTGCTACCTCATCTATCCTGCACGCCTGAAGGTCCAGCCAGACGCCGGAGGAACCCGCTTTTTCGATACTGCAGGAGATGCCTTTACATTTGTCAATAACCTGACGCAAGACGGGCAGCCTTCTTCCAGAGCTGATAAACGCGGAGCACCAACACCAAGTCCTGATAAATGAAGAATACCCGTCCATATTGCTTACGAGATCGTTACACCGGCCCATTCTTGATGGTATGTACTGGAGAGGAACTGATTGTATAAGTGACTGATGTGACTGTTAATGTCGCCTGCTCAGGACCATTGCCCCGGAGACAAGTGAATTGGATCGACATTAGTCTCTACCCACCTGGCATTACAGTGAACTGGACTGGTTCTTTAACCATCTATGATTTCATTTTATTTTGAATTTGTACCAGGGTGCCGGTGAGTACAACTATAAGTATAAAAGGCAATTGTTAAGCTAAAAACTGAGCGTGTTATTAATTACAGTTCCTTTTGTTTTTTTTTGTTTGTTTTTTTATCTACAATCATCCATCTATCTGGGTCGCCAGGGATTGTATCTCTATGGGGGGATATAATAGCGTTTTGTTTTTTTTCTATACTCTAAATGTTATGAGAGTTTGCAGGTTCGGTTCATGAGTCTGAGTTTAGGAAGGATAGGCGAGCACCTTAGATTCTTCACACTGGTTCATGTTTGGTTGTCAGGATGGTAGACTGGCAATCGAGAAGAGTGGTGTATATGTTATATGTTGTTTTTTTGTTTGTTAATCTTTTTGTCTTGTCAAATGTATCTTTATGTTTTACTTATCAGAGAGACCTATACGTAGAACATTCTTTCTCTATAGTATCATTTCTTGGTTATTTAGATAAAAGGGATAATAGTTTGGCTACTATTTATTATCACCTAAACTCATGTTAAGCCCATTGAAATTTGTAACATTTAATGTCAAAGGATTGAATAGCCCTATCAAAAGGAAAAAAATTTATACCTACCTTAAAAAATTAAAACCTGACATTGTTTACCTACAAGAAACGCACCTAACAGACAGCGAGAATAAAAAGCTGAAAAGAGATTGGGTAGGTCAAGTCTTCTTTTCATCATTTAGTTCAAAGTCGAGAGGAACAACAATTTTGCTGCATAAAAACGTCCCCTTTGTTGCTACTAAAACCATATCGGACCCTTCAGGTAGATATATCATGGTACAAGGGCAGATGTATTCAGAATCATGGACCTTTATGAATATTTACGCACCGAATTTTGACGATCATCCATTTATGCAGGAGATCTTTCTTCAGGTCTCCCAAGCGCCTGGTTTTCATTTGGTAGGAGGAGATTTAAACTTCTGTTTAGATACTGTGCTAGATAGATCTTCTGATAGACCCTGTCCTCTCACCAAATCAGCTAAAACTACAATTTCTTTTATGAGAGACTTAAATTTAATTGATGTCTGGAGGCAGATGCATCCACAGGATAGAGACTATTCATTTTATTCACACCCTCACAACTGTCATACCCGTATAGATAATTTTCTGATTTCGGGTCAAATATTTCATAGAGTGTTAGACATTGAATACCTACCCAGACTGCTTAGTGATCACTCTCCTTTGGTGCTGTCTGTATCCATTCCTGACAAGGTAACTGGAAGGTACAGATGGAGGCTCAACCCTACACTTTTAAAACAACCTGAATTCTGTACTTTCATAAGAGAACAGATTGATTTTTTCTCTTTAACAAATAGACCATCTGCTCCTAATATTTTCATTTATTGGGACACATTAAAAGCCTTTCTGAGGGGCCAAATTATATCCTATACAAAAGGGTTGAAGAAGAAACACAGCGCTGAGCTTAACACTCTGGAACAACAACTTTATGCACTTGAGAAAACATACCAAAATGCCCCAACTAAGGATCTGTACAGAGAATTGGTGAATCTGAAATTGAAATACAACACCATAAATACGTATCAAGCAGAGAGGGCAATAACTAGATCAAAGCAAAAATTCTATGAACTTGGACAAAAAGCGCATAAAGTGCTAGCATGGCAGCTTAAAACTGAGGAAAGTAAACGAACAATTAATGCTATAGAAACACCGTCTAAAGTTATAACTTATAATCCCACGGAAATTAATGAGGCCTTTAAAAAGTATTACATGGACTTTTATACATCACAAGCTCATGGAGATTTATCTAAAATGGAGTCCTTTTTATCCTCCATTGACTTGCCATGTTTATCAGAGGAAGACAGGGAGAGTATGGAGAAGCCCTTTTCTACTGCTGAATTGTTGGACTCTATTAAATCACTTCCTGCAAATAAATCACCTGGGGATGATGGCTTTCCATCTGAATTTTATAAAGAATTTCAAGATCTTCTTATACCACTGCTGATGGAGGTGCTCGAGCGGAGCAGGAGGGACGGGTGCTTTCCGGACTCCTTCTCTCAAGCCGTTATTACAGTTATTCACAAAAAAGGGAAAGATCCTCAAAAATGTTCCTCTTATAGACCAATCTCACTCCTCAATACAGATTATAAATTAGTTACTAAAATGATAGTCAAAAGATTAGAAATGTGTCTTCCCAGGCTTGTCAACCCAGATCAAACAGGGTTTATTATAAATAGACTGTCCACTAATAATTTAAGGCGCTTATTTAACATAATACATCTTGCTAACAAGAATAAGATACCAAGTATCGCTGTCTCGCTGGATGCCGAAAAGGCTTTTGATATGGTCGAATGGTCATATCTATTTGGTGTTTTGAAGAAATTTGGTTTCGGTGCTGGGTTTATTGATTTGATAAAATCTCTTTACAGATCCCCTCAGGCTAGGGTTATTTCAAACGGGATCACTTCTGGCTCATTCCGGCTATATAGAGGCAACAGACAGGGAGATCCGGCTAGCCCCGCCCTCTTTGCGCTTGCTTTTGAGCCCCTGGCAGAGGCCATTAGAAGTAATCCTAATATATGTGGCTTTGAGATCGGCACTGATACACACAAGATTTCACTTTTTGCTGATGACGTTATTTTATTTTTGACTAACCCTGAACACTCTCTTTCTCACCTCCAGGAACTACTGGGTACATACAGTTCATTTTCTGGGTACAAGGTTAACCTTGACAAAAGTGAGATTTTGCCGTTGTCTGTATTTGATTTCAGTAGAGTTAAGCATACATTTCCTTTTAAATGGTCTCCTATGGGTTTTAAATATCTGGGTGTGTTTGTTGACAGTAACCTTAAAAATCTTTACAAGCTCAATTTAGTTAGTCTGCTCCAAAAGGTGGGAGGAGATTTGAAAAAATGGATGCATTTGCCTCTTACATAGTTGGTAGACTCAATGTCATAAAGATGAATATCCTGCCTAGGTTCCTGTATATGTTTCAGTCACTTCCAATTCATGTCCCAATAGCATTCTTTTCCTCCCTTAAAAAAATAATCAGACAGTTTATTTGGCATGGTAAGACTCCAAGACTCAGCATGGATAAATTAACACTGGATTATGAGGATGGAGGTCTGAAACTCCCCAATTTTCAGTTTTATTATTATGCTGCTCAATCCAGATTCCTGGCACAGATGTTTGACACGGGTCCTTCTCCTTCATGGCTCAATATTAAAAGGATAGAGATGAAAGAGGAGATACCAACAAATTTATTTTACAAATGGGATAAAAAAACAATCAAAACTGCAACTGATAATCCTTTAATCATCCATTCAATCCAAGTTTGGTATAAACTCCGTGAACTTTTTAAGATAGAAGGATTTCTTTCTCCTAAAACCCCATTATGGGGAAATGGATTGCTACCAATGATCCTTCAGAGTGGCAACTTTAGATTTTGGCAGGAGAAAGGCATTTGCCACCTAGAACACTGCTATAAAGATGGAGTTTTTATGTCTCTAGAACAGTTTAAAGAAAAGTACAGATTGACAAATAAAGATTTCCTTAGTCATCTCCAGTTACGTGATTTTATTAGAGCCAATCAAAAAGGAAATTGGGATTTACCCCCCATGTTTCCAGTTGAGCATCTGTGTCATGCTGGCCAACCATTATTTAGAACTATCTCAAGGGTGTATACAGCTCTTTTGTCGACTTTATCGATACCAGATAGGGACAGGTCAAGGGTTAAATGGGAGAAGGACCTGGGAATAACTATCGAGGAGCAGTTATGGAGGAACTTGTGCAGAGATGGTGTCACCTCTACTTTAAATGCTAGGTACAGGTTGATACAATTAAACTTCCTGCATCAGCTGTATATTACCCCACATAAATCACACAAATACAACTCCAATATATCACCTCTCTGTTTTAGATGTGGCACGGAGGAAGGAACATTCCTTCATTCTACCTGGCAGTGTTCTAAACTGCAGGGGTTTTGGCAGGGGGTATGTGAAACTTTATCAAACATCCACGGGGTTACGTTTCCACTGGACCCTGAAATTTGTCTACTAGGGAACTTTACTAACTCTAACCTTGAGACAAATTATGCAAAGAAACTCACAGAAATTCTTTTGACAATTGCTAAGAAATGTATTGCGATAAAGTGGAAATCAGATGCCCCTCTTCCAATTAAAATGTGGCTTTGTGAAATCAATAGCTGTGTACCCCTAGAGAAAATCACCTATTGGATGCAGAAAAGAAGTAAGACTTTTTATAAAATATGGCAACCATTCTTAATTTATATGGAAAATATACCAGCACACCAGGTTGACTAATCTCCCTGTATTTAAGCTAGGCTTGGCATGATCTATGAGCAGTTATGCTACCTTTTGTCTCTCTTTGTGTTTTTTTTCCCCATTGTCCATTGTCCGGTTATTGTGAGTTTATTTTAATTTTACGTTTCCACCTTGTGGATATCGACTTTTTTTCCTGATTTGGTTTTGTTTTGTCCTGTCAGTTTGTAACCATAACCTCGTCCTTGTTCTTGGAAAAATTCAAAAATAAAATACTCAAAAAAAAAACAAAACAAAAAAACTGTGGTCCACTGACAACCCTTGCAAGAATACATAGGCGTCAAACTGTTTATTCAGCACAGGGCAAAATCAAATATATTGAATAAAAGATTTGCAAAATTTATCAGAATATACAAAGATTGTGAGTAACAAAAAAACAGATATATGGAGAGAGTAAAACAAGAGGGCAATGATCCATGGGGGCCCAAGGGTATGACAATCAGTCTGTAGTGGCCATTTGTTGGATAATCTAAATCAAACTTCATGGTGAAAAAAAAAACAAAGAGCCACTGTTGCACCATGGGCTTGTAATGTACGCAGGCAAAAGAAATTCAATGTCCATTCAACGTTCCTTTGTTTTTTTGTGATTAATTTTCCAAAAACAAGCAAGCAAACAAAGAACAAAGGAAATCTGCATGCCTCTCTTGCTCTGGTTATAAACAAACAAAAAATACTTGTTATTAGCAAAAATAACAACCAAAACTAACAACAAATAGCTCCAACACCATCCATTGTTTTCAGCTCTTCTGGGGTCAGGTCGCGGGGTTTCCCCAAGCAGGGTTTCCCCACAAACACCCAGTGGAACCGTGACCGACATGCTGCACATTCAATCTGAAAGAAGATACGTAAATGAGATTTTTGGAAAAAGAACATCCACACTTCATGTAAAGGACTTAGAAGTCTTCCTACCCAGTTATCCACAGGTGTCTCTAAAGGGTCCCTGTCTCCCATGTCCCTTCTCCCGCAAAAGCGGCACAAATCTGCCATGTTGTCTATTAACAGATATTTCAATTTCACACTGGTTCAAGTGTATGCAGATTTCAGCTGGTTGATAAATAGATTGAAGCTTACCAGATTGTCCATTAGCATAAGGGCCAATTCTCTTCGAATGTGGTTGATTCCCACCTCATGCACCGGAAAATCAATGTCCTCGTTCTTCAGCAGTAGCTCTGCAATCTTAAAGCACAGGTCAGTGTGACTCAGTTCGCACATTTAAAATGCTTCATAGGGTACATAAGCATCTGTAATCATAATCATCAATCTTTCATCCTCCTGTGAGATCCCTCCCCACTCCTCCTCCCCTGGTCTCCAAACTCACTACACACTACAACCATCTGACTCTACACCTCCCCCTCCCCAACCTGTCACCTCTACAGTGAGCATCACAGCTGATCATGTTAGGAGACAGCTGATGAGTCTCCACTCGGGCAAGGCTGTGGGTCCTGATGGTGTCAGCCCCAAGGTGCTTAAAGTCTGTGCCCCCCAGCTATGTGGAGTATTTCACCATGTCTTCAGCATGAGCTTGAGTCTACAGAGGGTCCCTGTGATGTGGAAGACGTCCTGCCTTTTCCCTGTGCCAAAGACGACACGTCCCTGTGGCTTCAAGGATTACAGACCTGTGGCACTAACCTCCCACATCATGAAGACCCTGGAGAGACTCGTCTTGGAGCAGCTCCGGTCCTTGGGCAAATCACTCTTGGACCCCCTACAGTTCGCCTATCAGCCCAAACTTGGAGTTGAGGATGTCATCATATACCTGCTCAACCGTGTCTATGCCCACCTGGATAAACCAGCGAGCACTGTCATGTTTTTTGACTTCTCCAGTGCATTCAACACCATCCGTCCGGCTCTACTGGGTGAGAAGCTGACAGCGATGTAGGTGGATTCCCCCCTTGTGACCTGGATTATTGACTGTCTGACTGGCAGACCACATTATGTGCGCTTAAAACACTGTGTATCAGATAGAGTGGTCAGAAACACCGGGGCCCCACAGGGGACTGTCCTCTCTCCCTTTCTCTTCACCCTCTACACCACAGACTTCAACTACTGCACAGAGACCTGTCATCTCCAGAAGTTCTCAGATGACTCAGCAATAGTTGGATGTATCAGTGAAGGTGCTGAGGATGAGTACAGGACTTCTGTGGACAACTTTGTCACATGGTGTAAGCAGAACCATCGACAGCTCAATGTCACAAAAACCAAGGAACTAGTTGTGATCCTGAGGATGACCAAGGTGCCGTTGACCCCTGTTTCCATCCAGGGGGTCAGTGTGGACATTGTGGAGGATTATAAGTATCTGGGAGTCCACACAGGTAATAAACTGGACTGGGTTAAGAACACTAACGCCCTCTAGAGGAAGGGACAGAGTCGTCTCTATTTTCTGAGATGATTGAGGTCATTCAACATCTGCCGGAATATGCTCAGGATGTTTTATGAGTCTGTGTTGGCCAGTGGTATACTCTATGCTGTTGTGTGCTGGGGCAGAAGGCTGAGGGTAGCGGATGCAAAAAGACTGAACAGACTGATCCGCAAGGCCAGTGACATTGTGGGAGTGGAGCTGGACTCTCTGACGTGGTGTCAGAGAGGAGGATGCTGTCCAAGTTACACGTCATCTTGGACAATGGCTCCCATCCACTCCATGATGTGGTGGTCAACCACAGGAGTACATTCAGCACTAGACTAATCCCACCAAGATGCACCACAGAGTGCCACAGGAAATCATTCCTGCCAGTGGCCATCAAAGTGTGTCAGACACAAAGTTTTCAACTTTAACATTATTGCTCTGTATATATGTATATTTATTCTAGTGGAGTGTACATTTCTTGTATTTTTGTTTTGTTTTTGTTGTTCTTGTTTATATTATTATTATTATTATTATTATTATTATTATTATTATTATTATTATTATTTCTACATATTCTGAACTTTGAATGGGAGCAACTATAACATAAACAATTTCCCCTCGGGTATAATAAAGTATTTCAGTTTCTGATTCTGATATGAACCGTGGGTGGCACTTGGTATTCTTCTTTAGTAGCTGAATTAACAGAACCTTCAAGGCTCATGGGACTGATTTGTCTGTATTTACTGTGGCTTTGCAATCCTGCTGTCATCCTTTTAACACACTGCAAAACAATAAGCTTGGATCTCACACTTTCTACACCTGGGAGGGGCCTAACCTGCATGCAATGACATGCTATACAAGAATCGTTCCCTATCTGTCTAGCTGAATATTCCAACCATATATAAAACATGTTAGACTTCCATGTGTTTATCATCAGCTCGACCTTGCAATAGCCCTTCACATGCATGTTTCTCCTTTCTCTGTGGTGTTTTGGATTCAACATTATCCACTTCTGAGCTAGTTCAGTGGTTATGGTTCTCTGGGTGCTTACCTCTGTGCACCATTTGCCTGTACAAGTGATTCCTACCGTCACCATCCCCTTGTGTCTGCAACATGCGGTTGTGGAAAAGCCATGCAATTTAGGGTTAGTATAAACCTAGGGTTAGTATTTGGTTGTTCATTGCTGATTTGATGTTGGTGAGTGTAACTGTTTCCCTTAGAGGCAGGTACCCTTGATTGGCAGCCATAACCCCCATTGCTCGTGAACATTCAGTCAGCTGTTCTTGTTCTGCTCTTGGTTCTCTTGTCTACTATCCCGTGTTCCTGACTTCCCCCTACCCTAGGTAGCATTAAGGTTAGTAACATAATAATAATAATAATAATTATTTATTATTATTATTATGAATCATTATTATTATTCCTTTGACTCTTCCTCATCATTGTCTGACCCCTCTTGCTAGCTCTCAGCTCTCCCTGATTGTCTTGGTGCTGATCCTTCCCCTGAGGCTGTGCCTAGTGGCCAGCCGCAGCAATCGCCTTCTCTCCTGTTGCCCCTGGGACTGCCTGGTTTCCTGTGGGGTGGTGTCATATGCCCCTTCCTGGCCCAGAGGGAACTGCCCTCTGCCTGGTTCTTGGCCAGGGTATATTGGTCTTTCTGGATCATGCTGTGCAGCAGTGGTTAAGATGAAACCAAAGATCCTTACTGTCAGTGTTCAGGTTGCTAAGACAACCTTAAGGAGGCCTTCTCATCTAGGTTCGTTCCACTTTCTTTTGAACACCTTGACCAGATCACCTAGGCGTATCCTCTGCCTGTCCTCGGGGATTTCCACTTCTCTATCCTCAGTGGCCTTTACCTGTTGGAATATAACCTTGTGGATTTGAGTTAGGTGTCACAGATAGTCTTCCATATCATTTTGCAACTGTTCATACAAGAGCCCCTAACAGAGACCCCTGAAATAGGGTACCGGCATTGGTTGACCCATAAGCATTTCATGCAGGGTTAGATGCGTGGTTCTGTTAGTTTGTGATCTCATCGCGATTAGTGCCATGGGTAGGGCGTCCCCCCAGGTAAGCTTACCCACACTATCTGCTATTATCTTGATTAGCTTTATTTTCAAGTAGCCATTGGCCCGATCAACTGCTCCTTGGGACTGGGGGTGATACACACACACACTCATATGTCTGCTTGATACCTAACATCTGCATTGTGTCTTGTACCACCCGTGATACAAAGTGTCTCCTGTTTTCTGAAGAGATAGCATCTGGTAGACCAAACTTTGGGGAGACCTCTGCACAGGAACTTTGATACTGTTTTGTGACCTTGGTGCTGCGTTAGTACCACTACTATCCATCTACTGAATCTACACACCACTACCAAGATGTCTCTTATTTTACTTATTTACTCGCTGATCAGCTCCCATATCAACATTTTCCATCATAAGATGTACAGAATGAATGGACCGTCTTGTGTTTTATTGTGCGCTGTTGGGGCTGAAAAAACTTTTCTGGTGTTAAATTGCGCACACACTTCACACTCACTCAGTACTAGTATCAACTTTCGCTGCCATATATGGTGGCCACCATACATCTTGATGTTTTCGTATATAATCCCCCTTGCGTGTTGGTCACTACCATGCACTCATATGATAGCGTGACGCAATAATAAATGAGAGTAATGAGAGGGGCAGCACAAGATGTCCGTGCATACTTCTCCATACTCCATTTGTGATACCCTGTGATTGAGTTCTGATCTCCCCCCGTTTTATGTTTCAGTTAGTCTGACTTGAGCTATTTTGAGTGATGGCACTGTGGTGAGGGGTTCACAATCTTTTATCGTTAAGACAATATCACCTATAAGATAACCAAAGTACAGTGCTAAGCATGATTTAAGTATATCATAGCCCAGAATTTTGACAATAGCCATATGAACATTTCCCCAAAACTATACAATTCCAGGACAAAGCCAAAACACGTGAATGATTTACATTTGATGCCCCACATAGTCTCCAACATGGTTGTACTACAGACAGGTATTTGTTTTTAATTTGGGGCGTTTTATGCTATAATTTTGTATTCAATCAATCAATCAAAGCTTTATCGTCATTTAGCTGTAACAACAAAAGAAGTGCAGCAAAAATGAGATTACGTTTCTACGGGATCCCATATCACAAACACAACAAATACACACAATACATTACTATAATAATTTAAAACTAAAACTATGAATAAGGCTCATGAAGTGCAGTAGTGCGCATACTCCAGATCAGCAGTTCAACAATCTAACAGCTTGTGGAAGGAACTGATTTCCTGATGGGAGCAGTTCAAAGAATGTGTGGAGAGGGTGGGAGGTCCGTGACGATGTTCAGTGCCCTGCTCCTGCAGTGGCTTAGGAAGAGTTTTTGGACAGAAGGGAGGGAAAGTCCGATGACCCTCTCAGCTCCTCTAACTATTCTCTGCAGGGCTTTTTTTGTCTGACATACTGCAGCTGGAGTACCATTTCGAGATACAATATGTCAGAACGCTCTCCACCACACCACTATAGAAGGTCCCGAGGATGCTGATGGGGAGAGAGGCTTGTTTCAGCTTCCTCAGGAAGTACAGTCTCTGCTGGGCCCGTTTCATGATCCCTGAGGTGTTCTTATTCAAGCTTAGGTCCTGCGAGATCTGCACTCTGAGGAACTTGATGTTCTCCACTCTCTCCACTGTGCGGCCACTGATGCTGAGAGGAGCGTGCTCGGGCTGAGACCTCCGGAAGTCGATAATCATCTCCTTCGTTTTGTCCGCATTGAGCACCAGATTATTTTCTCTGCACCAACCCTCTAGGTGTTTAACTTCTTCTCTGTATATTGATTCCTCATTTCCACCACCGAGTCCCACCATTGTGGTGTCATCCGCAAACTTGATGATCTGGTTCCCCTCGTGTCTGGATACACAGTTGTGTGTTAGCAGTGTAAACAATGGACTGAGTACACAGCCTTGAGGAGATCCAGTGCTCAGTGTGATGGAGTTGGAGGTGTTATTTCCGACACAGACAGACTAAGGTCTCTCCATCAGAAAATCCCGGATCCAGAGACATGTGGCGGTGTTCAGGCCGAGTAGGAGGAGTTTCTCCATTAGTCTCTGGGGGATGATGGTATTAAATGTTGAGCTGAAATCAATGTACAGGATTCTGGCATAGGTGTCTTTCTGGTCCAGATGGGTGATGACTGAGTGTAAAGTGGTGGATATTGCATCCTTTGTGGAGCGGTTGGGATGATAAACAAACTGGGGTGGATCATGTGATGCAGGGAGGCTGGCTGTGATGTGTGGTTTGACAAGCCGCTCAAAACACGTCATCACAATTGGTGTCAGTGTGACGGGGCAGTAGTCATTCAGACAGGATACAACTGATTTCTTTGCTACCAGTATTATAGTGGATGTTTTGAAGCATCTGGGGATGATGGCCTGACTGAGGGAGATGTTGAAGATGTCAGTAAGGATATCTGCTAGCTCACCAGCGCAGGTTCTGAGCACACGTCCTGAGATGTTATCCAGGCCTCCCGCTTTCCGTGGGTTGACCCTGGTGCGGGCCCTGCGTGTGTCTGCTGCATTGATGGTGAGGGCTGGCCCGATAGATGGTAGAGAAGGACCAGCTCACCCTCTGGTTGTTGGGTTTGTTGCTTCCAAAATATTCCCTCTTCACTCCATTAGATGCTGATAAAATGTCGATATTATTCGAAAAAAAATTTGAATAGTAAACTCCAATTATGGTTCTAATTATTCCATTTTTATCTAGGTTAACATTGTGACATATGTCATTAATGTAGAGTATGAAGAGAATTCACCCTAACACTGACCCCTGGGGAACTCCACAAGCAATGTTCAAACATGACGACATAATTAATCATTATGTCAATATGTATGTAAGTCATTATTGATTGTATTGAATGCTTTCTTGAGATCAATAAATACCCCAGCTGCATATTTCTTTTTCTCTAAAGAGCTTGTGATTTCTTCAATAAGTTCAGTGACTGCTAAAGATGTTGATCTGTTGGATCTGAATCCAAATTGACTGTCAGTTATATGGGGATAGAATACTGACATAAACCGGATCCCGGTTTATGTCAGTATAAACCGGTTTATGTGCGGATCCCATTTGCGCGCACGCAAATGGGATATCTGCGCACGCGCAAATCCAACATCCGCACGTGCATGTTTTTTTCTGAGCGCTTTCAAAGCACTCGCGAGCTATTTTGTATCCTGCATCTCTGCCCCCTGGAGCAATATTGTAGCCTACCAGGAGAAAAACAGCTCGAGCGTGCGCAGAGTCCGATCGCAATACTTTCCCCTGCTCGCGCGTGCGCAGACTGCTCACTCGCGAAACTCTCCTCTCCTCGCTCGGAAAACTTTCCGCTGCTTGCGCACAAGTGATTTTTTTTAGTGGGCGGTCTTTGTCAGCAAGGGGGCGGGCCTGGGGGGCATGCCAATCACCATTGTATCCCCGAATATACCTGGTTGAGCGAATTCGCCAAGTGGTGTGTCTGACCATTGTGACTACTGAAGTCAGACACACCTGGATTATCGGTTTGTCCAATAATGTAAGACAGGAAATAAAGGAGCTGGCTTAAGTTCAGGAAGTATTGGAGTTGTGCATAAGGACTGCGGCAAAAAAAAAAAAAAAAGAAGAAACCCGTGGTCCGACCTGACCCGAGGTTATTAATGTTTTCAATCCGAACCCAGCACGTCCGGACAGTGTTGTTCGAGCCTGACCATTGAGAGCTCGGACTGACCCAAAATTAAAGTTATTGTCCACATACACAGCCACACCTCCTCCAGTCTTGTTCTCCCTGTTTCTGTTATTCATTTCATAACCATCTAATTCAAAGTCCATACCCTTCATAAGGTTGATCCAAGTTTCTGATATTGCAATTATGTTAAATGGTTGTGCAAATTGACGTAAATATTCCTTAATGTTGTGGAAATTTGCATACAGGCTTCTACTGTTAAAATGAATGATTGATAGTTTCTTATCTGTCTTGATGGTCTTGTTGAACTGTTCATCTGTGCAATACCAGCAGTCGTCGCTGATGTTAAAGAAGAAGTTATTTTCCGGGACGATATTGTATTCCATGTCCTGTGAATTGTGCTCAGTGTATTCAAATGTTTTCAGTTCCAGCTTATCATAATCAGCAATCTTCTGTGTAAAATGTATATATCTCCTGTTGTAGATGAATGATTTCCTTCCAAGTGTATCATGTTTGTATATTGTGTATTTAATCACTTGTGTTTCTAATTACCTTACAGTCCACTTTGATCCTCATTGAAATTTGTCCAGCTCCTTGATTACCAGCATGTCGGCCTCCTCCAGGGTTCTGTTTAGTTTAATGAGTATTTTGCATTTTGTGGTCTATGTGGATTGTATTTTCTTCTGTTTCTTCATGAATCGTGCTTTCCTGGCAATATCAGTGTTACGTTTGGTTAGGTGTTCATTCATGTAGACGTCTGTTCCCCTCAGTTTCCTTCAGTTTTGTGTTTTCTGTTAACAAACCTCATTTTTATGGCTGGTTTGTCGTTATTGTTTCTCTGGGGCAGAGGGTGACATGCTTCTATGGTGTTACATTCAACTTCGATGCCCTTGGACTGCAGAAAGACTGCCACTTGTTGCTCTATGGAGGCAGAAACTAACTCACTGGGCTCCACATCATGGTCAGTGGTCACTGCCCATGCATATGACCAAGGTTTTATTTTGACAAATAATTTATGGTGACAATAAGATCATTCGTCCTTGTGCACTGCTCTAGATCGGCCACTCTGCTCTCTAGGAAGGCAAGTCTCTTGTCCTTTTCAGTGTTTTGTAGCTTCAGAGCCTTCACCTCCGCCCCCAGGTCCAGGATGGATTTCTGCTGCAGCCTGACAGCGGACACCTCCTCCGACAGAAAGTCAAGCAACCTCTTTATGTCGTCAACTTCTTCTGTCATCGGTTGCTTCTCAGATACGTAGGCTAACGTTAACTAGCTTGATGTTCAGGAAAAGACACCACTTTCAAAAGTACAGGAACGATTTGACCCTTGGCCGCTTACCATTCCATATAAATCTTGAAATAACTTTATTAAGTTCTGAATTGTTTTTCAGGTATCTCGACTGGAGTGCCTGAAATAAATAGAGAAGCTGTGGAAGTGGATTAATTTTTATTGTATCGTTATTTTTATTCGTGAGCTGAGATCCAACAGGAGGACAGCCCATCTCTCAATATAATTTCTAATGTCCTGGTCCACTTTTATATAGTTAGCTTTATATAGATTATCAATTTCTCTTGTTAGAGTGACCCAAAGGTATGTTACTGATTTGACTTCCAATTCAAGTTATACGTTTGTCTTATAGTTGTAGATGGGTAGTAATTCATCGTTAAAATCTGTGTTTTGGCTAAATTCAGTTTATACCCCAAATAAAAACCAAATATCTCTAATTGATTACAGGTGAATTACCGAATACATGTATCTGGGTCCTCTAAATAGCAGATCACGTAATCAGCAAAAAGCCTGATGATATGTTCTTCACTCCCAACCTTTGTCCCTTTAAGATCTTTATTCTGCCTGATTGCCTGTAACAGAGGCTCTATAAAAATTACAAATAAGGACAGTGAACAGCAACCTTGTCTAGTGGAGCCCTCTTATTTAATGCTCTCAGTCAAACTCCCATTTATTTTTATCCTTGCAGTTGGTCTTTGGTGAAGTGTTTTAATACATTGATAGGTTTGTCATTTAGTCCAAATTTCTCGAGTATCTGATACAGAATGACCAGTTTATACTGTCAAATGCCGTCAAGGCTTATTAAGGCTGCACTGATATTATTATGTTTAACATGTTCAATAATATGTATGGTTCTTCTTATGTTATCATGGGTTTGGCATCCCCTAATAAAGCCTGTCTGATCTTCATCTATGATATCACTCATAAAGTGTTTATATCTAGTTTGTGATCTACATTCAGTACTGATATGGGTCTGTAACCTGGACAAGTCTCTAGGTTCTTTTCCCTTAGGAATCACTGATATTACAGCTTCCTTCCAGGATGGTGGGAGTTCACCGTATTCAAGTGTGTAATTAAACGAAGATTCAAGTAGAGGTAGAGGTAGAGTTTTTCACTGAATATTTTGTACCATTCAGATGGTAGACCCTCACTGCCAGGAGATTTTTTGTTTTTAGTCTATCTATCTCTATTCTTTATTTCAATTTGTGTAATGGATGAGGTGAGAAGGTCATTCCCAATTGCTGGTAGGTCCAGTGTCTCTAGGAAGGCTCTCATTTGATCGATGTCTGCAGACGGAGGTTGGCTGTATAAGTTTTGATAATAATTCCTGAAGATACTTCTATCTCTTTGGGTTCATATTCTATCTTATTTTTGAGTGTATCCCTTATCTTATGAACAGTCCTATCAGCTTGTTTTTTTGTCTTTTTGCCAATAAAATAAAGTTTCTGTGGTTAATCATTTATCTATTCTATCCTTAATTTATTTCATTTTTGGTCATAGTGTGGAGTCTTGTGAATTCTTATGTTGTTATTCAATTTCATGCAGCTTTTCCTTTTCTATGCTGTAGGCTTCTTCTTTAGTGTTTTTGATAGATACGGTTGTGACTAAAAGTTTTCCTCTTACGACTGCTTTAAGAGCATCCCACAAAATAGTGGGGTTAACCTCTCCATTGTCATTTTATTTTGATATGTTATAATGTCTGTTCTGATCTCTTCGACAAATTATTTATCATTTAATAACCCAACATTTAATCTCCATAATGTTTTTTTTCTCCCGCGATTTTAACTTAACTCTTAGATAAACTACACAGTGATCTGATTTATCTGCTTCTCCAATTTCACACTCCTTTACTCCGTATAAGTCCTTTTTATTCATAAAAACGTAATCAATTCTAGCATAACTTTTGTTAGGTGCGGAGTAGTGGTTATAGTCGCTCTTTGAGGGGTGTTATTCTCTCCAGATATCAACCATACCAAATTCTTTAAATGTTGTCTTGATCATTTTTGTAACATGGGTGGTATTTTTCTTATTATCTGTTGTGTCTAGGTTACTATTCATCACAATATTAAAATCACCCTGACAGATCAATATTCCCTCCAATTTCCAAAATAATGTTATCAAGCAGAGTTTTAAAGAATCGTTTTTCACTATAAGGTGGGGCATAGACATTAACTAATGTCACTATTTCGTTCTCCAGTCATCCTTTCACAATGATATATCTTCCCTCCTTATCACTGATTTCTTTAGTACATTCAAATTTCACAGAGTAAGGAATGAGTGTGTTTACACCTCTTCTACAACCATGGCCGAATGAACTGTAAAAATGTATTTACACAGCCAAACCTTTTAAGTTTCTCATTTTCCTGTTGAGATAGTTATGTTTCTTGTAGATGTATAATCTTTGCTTTGTCTTTCCTTAATTTGGTCATTGTTATCTGACGGTGCACTGGGTTATTCAAATCGTTCACATTCAATGACAATATCTTGATATGATTCTCAGTCATCCTCATTTATGTGGTCATTTTTGCAATCCAAACCCAAACATAGAAAGAACATAAGAACTGTGGAACATCAATTAAATGGGGACAGCCTTCCATTCCGAAACCCCTCCATTGCGAAACCCCTCCATTACAAAACACCCCCACTCCGAAACACCGCTGTTCCGACCCTCCCCCAAAAACACAGCTGTTCCGACTTTCAAGTTCAAATTACTTCCTGCCGTCCGCTCACCGGCCGCACTCACGCAACTCATTGTTTTTTATTGCTAATAGGCTATGTCACTATCATCATTTATTATGTATATTTTCGCTTGCAGCAAACACATTTAAACGTTTGTCAAATCTTTTTACACGCGCTGTCCGTGGTGCTGAAATCCCCACTCCCGGCCGCACTCGCACAATTCTGAAATAAACTGTAGCCGAGGGTGCTATTATTAGTGGGAGATCTCCCACAGAGCAAAAGAAATATGCATTTTTTTCTCTCCCCGCTCGGCTCGAGCGCGGCTGAACTCTGGCTTGAGCCCACTTCACCCAGGCACGAGCCTGCTGCAGCCGCCGCTCCTGACAACAGACTGGGGGAGAAAACAGACATTCCTTTGCTCAGAACCCATATCAGGCTGTGTGATTATGCACGAAGATCGGTGTAATGCATTGGAGCAATTTCATACAATTTCGGACATTTAGCATGATAAATGGTATGGTAAGCATGGTAATTTCAATTGAACATAGCCATTTGCTTAGCGGATTCAGCTGAAGCATAATGAGCGTTATATGTCATTAACATGAAGTAGGCTATCTGCTTGTTTTGCGGTTAATTAGCCTACGCACATGATCCGTTTGAACCCAAAAAGGAAAAAAGGATAAATGCGCAGCCTCTGTTTCCTTTCTGATTGTGTCCGTTCGGAGTGGGGGGGTTTCGGAATGGAGGGGTTTCCCCAATAGCCTTTTCGGAATAGCGGGGTCTTTAGAAAAAATGGGAAACCCTGCCATTACGAAGAATGGAAGTCTATTTTCGGAATAGCGGGGTTTTCGGAAAGGCGCGGTGTAACCCAATTAAATTGGTAGGAGGAGGGTACAGTGCCTGATCGTAGGGGCCCTCCCTCGTAGTGAGAAAATACCCACAAACTGGTATTCCTCCTGTGTGTCCAACATTCAGCGCATACATCATCCACTTCCTCTGTTGGTTTGTTAGTTATTCAGTTAAGTCATTAGGCTTTGATAGTGTGGGCACAGAATGTACATATGTTTCAACTAGCAGAGACCACAAGAAACAAAGAATGGAGAAGAAAAACAAACAAAATAAAACTTCTTATTGTCATTGTTGTAACAAAAATTATTAAGAAGGCATGTTTTTAAAATGTATATATTCAAATAATAACAAGAGGCTTCAGGTTAAGCTCCACTGCCTGAGACATTTCAACAAAAAAAAACCTTTGTCTCACCAGGAGTCTCTGTGAAGACGAGACATATATTCAATCTCTGCCATGTTGCAATCTTCTTTTCAACCATGTCTTGTCTATTATGTTAATGTCTCTCTTGACCACACTTATCTCTCCAATATCTCCAGCTTCAACACTGCGAGCTTCGTCTAAACTCTGTGAGCCTCTCTCTTGCACGTTGAGCTGTGCTGCACGTTGTATTGGTATGCTTCCATGGCATCAGCTCATTCAGCCGCTCCTCCACGGCTGCTCACCTTTGCTGTCACCATCACCTTGATTCCACGTTTGTTCAGGTTTTGGGTTGCCTCGTCCGCACTCTCATAGCTCCGTAGTCATTTGTCCCAGTGCATTCGCATCTTCATGTAGGGTGTCTGGTACCAGATCCCTTTCTCCTTTACTACTGCTTAACTGGTCCATATGCCTTGCGTTTTTCTATATCAGTTCTATAGTCATTGTCATAGTAAAGTCACTTGCCATCGAGTTCAATCCTCTTCTGTCACGCTTTGTTAAGGATCAGGTCTTTAACATGAAACTGTAGGAAGTTAACTATTACTGATCTCGGAGTTGTGGTCTCGGCTGTTTTTTGGATCAATGCTCTGTGCACCTGCTGGATTTGGAGTTCCACATCCTCAGCTAGTGTGAGCTGTTTTTTAAACAGCTCAGTCACAAATTCAGTGACTGATCTCCCCTCTTTATCTTCCGGTATTCCATAAATACGGAGATTATTTCTCCTGGAACGACTCCAAATCAACTATCTTGTTTTGCACAGTCATGTTCTGTTTTACCGCTGTCAGCAGCATGTCTTCCATCTCGAGGCAGGCTGATTCCAGGTCTGCTATCCAGGTTTGTGCCTCCGCTATGCTTGCGTTTTAACTCTGTAGTTCTTGTAAAACTTCATCTTTAAACTCAGTAAGAACTTAGTTAACTGTCATAGTTTTCTTGAAATCGTTTTTAAATTCACTAAGGTCCTGTCTCATATCTTGCTTAGAGTCCTTCAATTCTTTAGAGAGAAGAGTCCAGACCCTCTAGCAGAGCGCTCTGGTTCGCTAATGTTACGTTAGCTTCTCTGTTGAGACCTAGGTATAACATGCATTATTTAATTTACATTTTTATATTTTGCATTTTTATAATAGAGATGCCAGTGAGCTAGTGAGCTAAAGAACTGAAAAAGTAACCAGAAGCTATTTAAACTGTGCTTTCATTTTGTTTATATTTTATATTTTCCGGACTGAGGTCAGAGGTGACGTGATGTCATCAGCCAGCGCGCAGCAGAGTTGTTGTTTTACATGTGCCTCCCTGCGTCTGTGTATGCTCGTTAAAAAAAGTGAAACGAACCGGGACAAATAAAGTTGCCAAACGTGAGACGGAGTCATGTCTGCTTGAGAGTGCAACATAAACTTGGTGTTTCCGCCCGGTTGGAGGTTTTTCTTCAGCGCGAAGCAAGACGAATGACGAGCAACCAACACGGACATCGTAAGAGCTAATGCTAGCTGCTAACCAAGCCTACAGACATCTAAAGCCACATACAGTGAAGGTAAACGTTTTCTATCATGTCGAAGATGCAACAGATGTCGCCAGAATGGGAAAGTGCTATGGCAGAGATAGAAGAAAAGTTACTGACACTGAAAGCACCGGATTTGAATGATGTGTGTGCAGTACTTGACCTTACAGTGGAGGAACGTGACAAAGACTCACCTCGCAAATTGAGAAGGCTTATTCTTCAGACTATAGAAGGAGAAGATATTATCTCATTGGAGGATGAAGGAATGTCTGTTTTGCTGCAATTAAATGACAAAATTGACGAAATAAAAGCGAAAGTGGAGGATAGCGACGGACTCCTGCCTCAAAATGCATTACAAGAGCACCACCATGTGGACAAAGATGAAACTGCATCTACAGACGGACAAAGGGAGAATGGTTCAAACCTGAATGCAACAGCGGCTGTAGCTAGTCAAAATGTGTCTTTTGTCCATCCATTGTACAGGAGAGAGTTAAAAATAACTGGACAAATTGGAGAACCAAATCAAAAGGACAAATTAACCTACTCAAGTTTGGAGAGACAAATTCAAAGGGCACTAAAAAAAGGATATGAGGAGGGAGAAGTTGTCGAGGCTGTCATTCAAGCAATAGCTCCAGGAACAAAACTGAAGAGTTATTTGGAGAGTAGGATAGATCTGACACTGCAGGCCCTCAGACAAATTCTACGGACTCATTACATTGAAAAAGACGCTACAGAGCTGTATCACTCCCTCACACGTGCAGTTCAGGAGCCCAAAGAGACGCCCATACAGTTTTTGATGCGAGCCATGGACTTGAGACAACAAATTGTCCTCGCTTCAGATAGAGTCAAGTCTGGTTTGAAGTACAGTGCAGAACTAATTCAAAATCAGTTCCTTCAAACAGTAATGACTGGTCTTCATGATGACACTATTCGGACGGACATAAAGCCATACTTACAAAACCCCAAAGTCACAGATGAAGTCCTTCTGGAGAAAATGACAGCTGCATACAGCCTGGAAATGGAAAGAAAGAACAAGTTGTCAGCCACATCAAAAGCAAAAACGATCAGAGTGGCGGCAATTAGTGAAGAAAATGAACAAACTGAACATGTGCCAGAACCAAACAAGAAAAAAAGTGGTGAAACAAACAAACGTGATACACTCATGGAAAAGGTTGATCAAGGCAACAAGGCCATATGTGAAGCTATTCAGAACCTCACCACACACATTGCAAGTCTTCAACAAGCCCCTCAGTCCCATGTTCAACAAAGGAGAGTCAGTGAAGACCCAAGCCGAAAATACAACACACGACCCAGGACTGTTAATAGCAGACAATGTCGGAAATGTCAACAGTCAAACCCTGGAGGAAAATGTGATCACTGTTACAAGTGCGGCAGCACAGAACACTGGGCATCAGGATGCCGAATGAAAAACATTACAGCCAGCACAAACAAAATTGAAATCCTGCAATGTCCAGCTGAAAACTCAGAGAAAGCAGAACTCTTCAGTCTAAGAGCGCCTCTCACTGGTAAACAGCTGCAAACGGCGAAGCTGGTTGGAAAAAGATGTCTAGTTCGAGCTTCTTTAGGAGGAGTTGACACTACAATACTGTGGGACACTGGTTCACAGGTATCAATTGTGGGAGCCAACTGGAAAACCGAGCACCTACCAGATGTTGCAGTGAGACCAGTGACTGAACTGCTTGAAGAGGGATCATTGGAGCTTTCAGCTGCTAACGGAACTGAGATTCCATATAAGGGATGGATGGAAATTGAAGTCACCCTATCCAAAGATGCTGTAGCTGGAATGAGCGACAAACCTGTCCTAGTACCCATCCTTGTGGCCAACAGTGACATTGAACGCCCCATCATTGGCTTTAATGTAATCGAGGAACTGGCCCTGACAAATGACACAACTGAAGACTGCATCTCATCAGGTCAGATGGTTAAGAGACTGTGCACAGCCCTGGAGGTAGGCCACAGAACTGCAAGAGCTGTTTTATCTGTTTTGAAAAAGCAAAAGCCTGAAAACCAACCCCACTTAGCCAGAGTAGGCAGACAGTCAGTGACCATTCCAAGGAACAAAGTGATGGTTGTACAGTGTGGTCGGCTAAACAAGAGTGTGGTAAGTGCATCACATGTAGTGTTAGAGCCAAACCCCGAGACACCATGGCCATCTGGCCTCACCATCAGAGAACAAGTGATTGAGCTTCCTTCAGAAGATAATGGTAAAATTGAAGTAACTGTGGAAAATATGACTGATAATGATATTGTGCTTTGCAGTCGCACCACAATTGGCCTGCTGCACAGTGTTGTTGCCATCTACCCATTGCAGACAAAGTCGGCTGGGGAACAGACACCACAAGCACCAGACAGCAATGCTGCTCCGCCTGCGCAGCAGTTGAGTGGAGAATCACGAGGTGAGCCCTGGGATCCGCCTGTGGACCTGAGTCATCTGTCAGAAGACCAGCAGCAGCAGGTAAAACAAATGCTCAGGGAAGAATGTGATGTTTTTGCAAAGGATGACTGGGATACAGGGTGCATTAAAGATTTGGAGATGGAGATACAGCTAAAAGACAATGTGCCTGTACAAAGAACATACAATGCAATCCCTAAACATCTCTATCAGGAGGTTAAAACACACATACAGGACCTACTCAACCGAGGCTGGATCCAGGAGTCCTGCTCCTCATACTCCTCACCTGTAGTATGCGTCAGGAAGAAAGATGGGAGTCTGCGGCTGTGTATAGACTACAGGCTACTGAATGGGAAAACACTGCCTGATCGTCATCCCATCCCGAGGATTCAAGAGATCCTTGACAACCTTGGTGGCAACTCCTGGTTCACGGTGCTGGACCAGGGAAAAGCTTATCATCAGGGCTTTGTGAGTGAGAAAAGCAGACCCTGCACCGCGTTCATAACACCATGGGGACTTTATGAATGGGTGAGGATTCCATTCGGGCTGACCAACGCCCCTGCCTGTTTTCAACGCTACATGGAGGGATGTCTGAGAGACCTCAGAGACGAGGTATGTGTCCCATATTTGGATGACGTATTGGTTTTTAGCTCCAGCTTCAATCAACACATTCAAAATGTGAGACAGGTGCTCAGACGACAGCAGGAGTGTGGCATAAAACTGAGACCAAAAAAATGTGACTTTTTCAAAAGTGAGGTCTGTTATGTAGGTCGTGTCATCTCTGCAGAAGGATACAAGATGAACCCTAAAGAAGCAGAGGCGGTTCAGGCACTGAAACATGAAACACCAACCACTGTGCGAGAGGTGAGAAAACTAATGGGTTTCCTTAGTTATTATCGATCTTACATACCAGACTTTTCTAGGACAGCCAAGCCCCTTTATGAACTCTTAGCAAAGCCCAAGTCTGAGATGAAGCAAAGTCAAAAGAAAAAGGAGCTTAGCCGCAAATCTGCTCAGTTGCCACCTTCTCATCCAGTGCAGTGGACAGCAAGCCACAAAGAGATACTAAACAAAATTGTGGACCAGTTGACAAATCCACCAGTCATGGCGTATCCGGATCTGGAGAAACCCTTTGTGTTACATGTCGACGCCTCTGAAGAAGGTCTAGGTGCAGTTTTGTACCAGCGTCAAGAGAGCGTTCTCAGAGTGATAGCCTATGGATCAAGGACCCTAACAGCAGCAGAGAGGAATTACAAGTTACACTCTGGCAAATTAGAATTCCTGGCGCTGAAATGGGCCATAACAGAGCGGTTTCGGGACTATCTTTTCCATGCGCCCCACTTTACAGTTTACAGTGACAATAATCCCCTGACGTATGTCACAAAGTCAGCAAAACTGAATGCATCCGGACACCGCTGGGTGGCAGAGTTGGCGGATTATAGATTCACATTGAAATACAGACCTGGAACGGCAAATAGGGATGCAGACTTCCTGTCACGCCGACCAGAATCTATCGAGGATGTCATCCAAGAATGTACTGAGGAGTGTCAACAGGAAACCGTCAAATGCATCAGGAAAGCCCTGGACATAGACAAGACAGGAGAAGTGAATTGGATCTCTGCTGTTACTTGCAATGAAGATGCGCTGCCAGAAGGATGCAACATCTCAGAGCCAATTCAGCCTCTTGCAGCAGACGACATAAGTGCAGCTCAAAATGCAGACCTAGTCATAAACAGAGTAGTGACTTTGAAAAAAACACATGTCCATCTGAAACATAAAGACAAGCTGAGAGAGAATGAAAGTGTCCGACAGCTTCTCAGAGAGTGGCCTCGCCTGCAGATAGATGGTGATGGTATCCTCAGAAGAGAAACTGCAACAAGAAAGCAGTTAGTTGTTCCTGAGTCTCTGAAATCAGTCGTGTACAAACAACTACATGAAGAAATGGGACACTTAGGTGCAGATAGAATGGTGGCTCTAGCAAGAGAACGCTTCTTTTGGCCTAAGATGAGACAGGAGATGGAACATTATGTGACTAAAGTGTGTCGCTGCATCAAGAGAAAAAAACCGAACCGAGTAACCAGAACAGCTATACAGAGTATAGAGACTTCTGCACCGTTTGAGATGATCTCCATCGATTACTTACATCTGGACAAGTGTAAGGGAGGTGAGGAATACATACTTGTAGTTGTTGATCATTTTACTAAATATGCGCAGGCATATGCAACAAGAGACAAGTCTGGGAAGACAGCAGCCAGAAAACTTTTTGATGACTTTATCATGCGTTTTGGTTTTCCATCCAAGATACACCACGACCAGGGAAAAGAGTTTGAAAACACTCTGTTTCACAAGCTCCAAGACTACTGTGGTATTCGTCACTCCCGCACCTCTCCATATCATCCGCAAGCAAATCCTGCAGAGCGCTTCAATAGAACACTGCTTGGAATGCTGCGCACACTGGAGGAGTCTCAGAAGTCAAGGTGGAAGGAGCACCTTAACAAAGTGGTCCACGCCTATAACTCAACTGTGAATGAGGCAACAGGATTTTCTCCATTCTTCCTTCTCTTCGGCCGTGAACCAACACTACCAGTGGACCTGATGTTCCCCAGGAGAGGAGAGGAGAGAAACCAGTCACAGACAGGCTATGCAGAAAAATGGAGAGAAGTCATGCAAGAAGCCTATGCCATTGCGAGGCAGAATATGAAGAAAAGTGCTAAAAGAGGACAGAAAAATTACAATCAGCGTGCATGGAGCTCAACACTTGAGTCAGGTGATCATGTCCTGGTGAGAAACCTCACACCCAGAGGTGGCACTGGAAAACTGCGAAGCTACTGGGAAGATGTGATTTATGTTGTCAAGGGGAGGAAAGGCCCTGATAGTCCAGTGTATGTGGTTGAGCCATTGCAAGGAACTGGGAGAAGACGTGTATTACACAGAAACCTACTCCTACCGTGTCCTTACCTGGTTGAAGAGCCAGAGGTGGGTGAATCCAACCTGAAAGAGAAAAACAGTGGAAACAAATCAAAACAGAGAACAGGAAGACAACATACTCACAAGCACAACACTTACCCAGCTGACACAGACAGTTCCAGTGAAGATGAGTATCACTTGTGGACAGCAGTGAGACATGCAGATCTGCCCCTCAATGCAGAAGCAAGAGAGTTCTGCCCCAGGAGTGACACGCCCAGAGACAGACCTGAGGTGGCGTTTATACCTGAGGAACACTCAGAAGAGGAACATGTGGAGGACAGACATGGCGTGGAGGAAAAGAGTGACGCTCCAGCTGTGGAATCTGAGGATGAGCAGAGCGATGCTGAAACACAGAGAGAGAGGCCTAAGAGAGTTCGACAGCCCAGGCGTGTCTACACCTATGACCAGCTAGGCCAGCCAACCTTTCAGCAGCTGAAAACCTGCCCTGTCGGTGTGAGAGAGCCCTCTGAGACCAGCCATGACCTGCCGACAAGATCATCATCCATGTATCCTTTTTGTCATGAATAGAGATTCATACACACACAAGACAATTCAATAAGTTAGTTTATTTCTGATATGTTACGCAAGTTATAGTCCAGTAATTGACACACATTACAGAATATAAAAAAAAAAAATAACAGGTTATCTGAACATTTATTTTAATAATAACTACAGTAAATGGGGGGTTGTCATTTTAGTATTTTGTAGTCAAGACAGTAGTGTGATACATACTGTAAAGTAGGAATTAGTAGTGTGTACAGAATAGACTTAGTACATGGCTATGAAATGTGTTAACACACAGTTCTGGGTGTAGATGGTAATTTCCTTGTCCCAGTTGTGAAGATTTGGGGGGCCCACCAATGCTTCAATGGACTATGCATCCTTCAATACTTATGGACTATATTATTTGGTTCCGTATTGTGGCCATGAGAGACTTGCAGAGAAAACAAAGAATGGACTATCAAGAGAGTACAGCCTCATCATCCTGTAAAAGGAAATGTTTTGTGTGTCATACATAACTGTTTACTTACCTTTTCACAAAGTGTTCACTAGTTAGAGATTAAGAAAATGTTTGGCAACATTTTATTTAGTGGGGGAGGGTGTTGAGACCTAGGTATAACATGCATTATTTAATTTACATTTTTATATTTTGCATTTTTATAATAGAGATGCCAGTGAGCTAGTGAGCTAAAGAACTGAAAAAGTAACCAGAAGCTATTTAAACTGTGCTTTCATTTTGTTTATATTTTATATTTTCCGGACTGAGGTCAGAGGTGACGTGATGTCATCAGCCAGCGCGCAGCAGAGTTGTTGTTTTACATGTGCCTCCCTGCGTCTGTGTATGCTCGTTAAAAAAAGTGAAACGAACCGGGACAAATAAAGTTGCCAAACGTGAGACGGAGTCATGTCTGCTTGAGAGTGCAACATCTCCTGCCTTAGTTTCCTCATTGACGCCATTCTCTTTTCGCGTACTGTCCGACTTTTGTTATGACTCCTTTGCAATCTTCCTCCTTTCATACTTGAACTGGTTTTGCTGCTATTTTATATTGATAGAAAGTACTTTTACAAACTGAGAAATTGCCTCTCTATGTGCCACAGGAGTGCCGTCTGCCATGTGAGAAACCCCTTGGTTTCCCAATGTTAGCATGAACATGACTTACCCTGTCATGACATATAAGCGTAAGCTGAATCTGGCTACCAACTTACAAGCAGCGGTCATGGCTTTTATTTCTGTGAGCTGGGCAGCGCATGGCTGACCATTTTCCCTTGTTTTTATTGTTGTGAAAGTGGCCCATCATCATTCAACTGCACAATACCATACAGGTTATGGTATTTTGCAGTTGAATGATGATGGGGCCACTTTCACAACATGATTACCTGTTGTGTCACAAAAACAGGAACCGTTAACAAACAGAGTGAGATCGGCTGTGATTGGCTCATCATGTTAATCTTCCTGTGCGCGCGTCCCGTCCCCCTATCCCGTAACCCTATCTCTCGCAACATAAAGATGGAATGGTTTGACATAATCTACATTTCCTAGTGCTGGAGCAGACTGCAGGTCTCCTTTGAATGCTTGAAAGGCACCTTCCGCTTCCTCTGTCCAAGATAGTGGGGCTACATTGTTAGTTTGTCATACAGCCCTTATTAGGGCTCTCAGTGGTGTGTGGTTTTGAGAGCATAGTTACATATCCATGGCCGGCAGTATCCTGTCATTCAGGAAAGAGAGCATCTGCTCAACCATCTGTGGTTGTGGAGCTTTGGTTACTGTTGCTGTTACTGTTGTTACTTGTGAGGCAATTTGTCTCCTATCCCCACACAGCTGTCTGCCAAGATACTTAACCCTTTGCAGACAGAACTGCAGTTTGTCCCTGCTGACTTTGTGTCCTCCTGCTGCTAGTGCAGGCAAATCCACAAGTCTTTTTCACATTGTTCTTTTGATGCAGGGGCTATAGATTTTGACCAATACCCCTGCTTTCACCAGGCCCTCAATAATGAGCTTTATTTCTTCAACTGCGTGTTGCTTGAGTCGGTATTGTTTCTAATATGGCAGCCTAACCCCTGGTTTTACTTCAATGTGTATTTGAGGTGCTGATTTAACAAATCCTATCTGTCTTGTGAGCTGACTGTAGCTGGGACCTGATCTAGTAGCTGATGTTTGTGCATTGTTGTTGCCAACGTGTGTGTGGGTGTCTTTCCCTCCACCAGAACCTTTTCTGTTATTGCTTCGTCACCAACTTTCATTAATGGACCGATTGTCAACAGAGATGGACGCATTCGTTTTCGGTGGGCTTCCACTCTTGTACCTGTGTGGCCATCTTCATCATTGGACCCAGCTCATGTGACTCATGTCCTTATGCTGTTAGCAGGGAGACATGTGGTATTGAGTTCGGGACCTGGAACCACTCCTGCAATCTTTCTGGAAGACTGACCGCTGTTGCTGCTCCCTGGGGCCACAAGTATATATCTTCACTTGTGATGAGAAATATTTTTTTGTTGATTAGTTCATACCAACATGATTCATGGTCTGTCTAACGCTGATCCTCATCTTACATGAGAGTACAATGTAATGATAATGTCTGAGTGTGAGCCATGCCCATCTTCCGTCTTACCCATGGTTCCCATTATGTCCAGGCTTGCCTTATATTGGAATCTTCGGGTGTCAGCTGGCGCCAATAGGCCAATGCCTGTACTTGGTCAGTGGTTTCCTGCTGTTTCATTGCTAGCATCATTCCTGCTGGTGGATCATCAGGAAAGTCTAGTGTTGAAATCAATGGGGAATATTAATTGAATATTGACTATTGATTAAGTTATTAATGTTAATAAATTAAATGTATGTTATTACTATTCATTAATAATCACCTGAGCACCACCCTGGAATCAGGGATCAATAATCAAATGATATGCTTTTAGTCTCAAGGCTTGAAGTTTATCAAAAATTATTAATATTAGAGAAATATCAATAATTAGAGAAATAGAAGGCGTAAATCCGAGCACTGACGCTCTCAACCAGCTGTTATTATAACATTAGATTATGCAAAATAATCACCGAAAACTGCTCAGTTATAATCAACAGTGTTTATTAACAAACACCAGTTGCTAACTACAACTAGCAATTCTACAAAACAACATAAGCAAGCACAGATATATATATGGAGATCTGTTTGTGTGTGTGTGTGTGTGTGAATATGGCCGACAGGAAGTCTCATTGAAAAGACTACAAAACTGGTGGACGTGACTTTGGGAAGTCCCGTTCCTAAGACTACAAAATGGCTGACGTGACTTGGGGAAGTCATGTGCAGACACAGATTCACACAATAGAGTTATAAAAGGGAGATATACCATGAGACACACGTATCTAATGTTATAGCGAGGTCATTAACCATAAGTCTCCAACAAGTCGCTCATAAGATTACGTCTGTGCGTCACCCCGAATATGTGTATATGGGTGTGTATATGTGTATGTAGGTTAGTAAAAGGGAAAGAAGGTAAGCAAATGCTTACCAAACAACAAAGAATAACACAACGGCCATGAGATGCACAACAGTCATCCCTCTCTCAGTCAGAGATCGGCAAGCGAACCAAGGTTCATTTACCATCTGCTGAACGGACAGAAACATGACGTACTGTGGTCACACACGGCGGCAAGACTACACGGGCTGGATCAGCATAAAATTGCTCCTAGAGAGCATAAACACACATAATCAGCATACAGTGCGTTATACCGTAGGTAGGACTCAGCGGTCCTTTCACAACAAACATAAGCAGCACGCTATAACTATCTGTCTCTGCCCAAACAAAAGCATCTTACTTGGGTCGCTTGTTGCGACTAGCGTGAGACCTGTCCAAGTCGAAACTCCAAACTCGTTTTGGATGCGAGTGCGGGGTCAGCTGCAGCGTCCTAGCAGCGAGTGATGGCAGGCTGTCCTCCTGTTATAGGAAGCAAACAGCGGGATTGGTCAGGTTGAAGGACCAGACCTCGGTGGTTCTGTCTCCTTCTGAAGAAAATGTTCTTCCTTCTGAAGGCGGTGAGGAACAACTGGGTTGTACGGTGTTCCTCTGTGGATCCGTACACATGATTTTAGCTTTCAGTGGATACAGCATGTCTCTTCCCAACAGGTTGACAAGGATGTGAGCTGATTACAGCAACAGTATGGTTTTGCCTGCAATCAGAATTGGGACTGGCTGTATGAGGGGTATTACTTGTGACTTCCCAGAGAAGCCTATCATCTTCACAGATGAATTTGAGAGGGGAGTCTGGAGCCTTATTTCCTAATGCATGAATATGTGGCACCTGTATCCACCATACAGGAGTGTTTTTTTTTTCTTTTTTCCTGCTTCTGCTCCCAAAGGTGCGGCATGGAAGATGTCTTCAGTGGTGTCCTTACCAGGCACATGCATAAGGTTCTTAACATCCCCTAGTGTCATTCTCACTCCTGCTGTGCTTTCTTCTAGTGCCATTATCCACTTGTTTGCTCTGTCAGTGAGGACTGGCAGTTGCCGCCATGCCTATCATGTCCATGAAGGTCCATGGCACATAGCAAGTTTGGCCTGGTCCCCTGGTTATGATGGGGCACATGACAGTCAGAAGGTCTATATTGCCCTCCTGAGTAGAGTAGCATGGTTGATTGTCCAAGAATGGGTTGGAGTTGTGGTCTCCCCCAATCATCTTCCCATTTCTCAAGGTAAAATAGGCCCCCACCTCTACTTATGTGGCCTGGTCTCTCTGGGCTGTATTGTAGCGTGTGTCGTGTCCTTGCCGCCACTTCCTTGTAGCTTCCCAGCAGATTTTGTCTGCCATGTCAGTGGAGTTTATTGTCTGCTGGTGGCATTTCTTATCTTCTCTTCATCTTTTGAGTTAATCCTCTGACATCTCACTTTCTCAGGCTGACCCATCTGTTTCTTCCTCTGAGCAGCTTGATTTGACTGGGTGCCGGCTAGTCTTGCTGCATGATGGTGAGTTCTTCTCTTTGTTTTTAACTTCTTTCTGCTTTCCTCTTTTGTCGTTTTTTTTTTTTTTTGTTGTTGTTTGTTTTGTTTTGTACTTGTTTCTCTGTCAGAGTTAGCGTAAATGTTCCTCCCAGCTTACCGTCCATTTACAACATTTCTGTGTACTTTTTCCTTACCGATACCTGAAACTGTGCCGTATCAAGGGGGACTCTGTCTTGTGGGCAGGGTGGTGGATCTGCTGGCTATGAGGGACCTGTTGGGCCTGATCCCTGTTTTTCCATCTGCCCCATATTCTCCCTCTGCAGCATCTGGCTTCTCCTTCCCTCTTGTCTGAACAACCCCAATAGCTCCCCCTTTATTTTGCTTGTTTGTTCTTTTTGTAGCTGGCTTTTGTATCTCTGGTCTCCATGCGCCTGATCTCAGTCTCCACCTCCAAAGCATGCCATATTGAAGGTCCCACCTTTGGGCCAGCAGGATTTTCCTGTTGTTCTTTTATTCCACTTTTTCATACAATTTTGGATTCACTTCTTGTGACCAGGATGTTGTTGCATTATTAACTCTACTGGAGCTGATTCTCTCCTGTCCTCCTTTCCCTGTCTGGCCCACATGTAGCCTTATCTTGCACTGCTTTAGTTCTTTTCTCTCCAAGGGTTTTCTTCTGGAACCTTGGTAATGCAGCCAAAATGAGTTTCCCACTCAACTCTTGAAAGGAACAGCCGTGGAGGTGCAATCTCCCTGTTTACTCCCTTTAACTCTACAAACTGATTTAGATGAATCATGGCCACTGCACCAAATCCAATGCCTCTGGCTTCCAAAACCAACATAACACTTGCTCCCACAGTATGTCTGAAAATTCTTCTTCTACTTGTTTCAAATGAATGACCTTTGTGATTAAATTGATCAGCTGTGCGTCTTCCCACTGCTCCAACTCTTCCTTGTCTTTATATGTTCCCTCTAGCCAATAATGTGTTCTTTTTCCTTGTGTCTCTATTGGGTTCTTCAAGACAGCAACACCAACAAACATGAGCTGGTCCCGGGATGTAACTGACTGAGAGCACTCAGTGCTCCTACTGTTATGCTGGTGGAGATCTTGAGGCATCTCCACCTATTTTCTAAGACCCATTTATATTTGTGTAAAACATGGCCTGATTTGTGTATGGCTTTTCCCATCGGTGGACTATTTTGGCCTGACCAATTTCTGACCCTATTAGCTTCAGGCAGGATTGCTTATGTTTATTAAAAAGTATGAGAGAAGGTGAGGCAGTCAGCAAGGTACATAACAAGCATGTGATTGAACCATAGATGTGCTGTCAGCCAGGTATATGATTAACCTTGCTCTCCCCCACAGAGTTGGAGGAATGGAAAACAAGTACCTCCTCACCCAGTGACATAATTTCTTCACACAGAGTATCTGACTCAAAACTTTGATTACTTTTGATTATACTGGAATAAATAAAGTTTTTCACAACAATGGCCTTGGTTTTATTCTGATTGAGCTTGAGGTAGTTAAAGTTCATCCAAGTGTTAATTTCATGTAAGCAGACAAACAGATTTGATGGTGGTGGTGTGTGTGAGGCTTTATGTATAGTTGTGTGTCGTGTGTCAGCAATGGAAATTGACTGTGCCCAAAAATTATATGACCGAGAGGGAGGATATTAATATTGAAGAGTAAAGGCCCAAGAACTGAGCCTAAGGGGGCACTGTGGCAGAGAGGAGATGTGTGAGACCAGAAATTACTACTTGAAACATACTGTTGTCTATCTGTGAGGTATGATTTGAGCCAGGATAGTGGAGTACCAGTGACACCAAGTAATGATTCTAACCGGTTGAGTAAAACACTATGACAGACTGTATCAAAAGCTGCAGTAAGATCAATGAGGATAAGTATATTGAGGTATCCAGAGTCAGCAGCTAGGAGCAGGTCATTTGTCATCTTGGTAAGGGCAGTCTCTGTACTGTGTGTTGGCCTGAACGCTGACTGAAACGCCTCCCATAAGTTGTTATTTGACATATGAGCCTAGAGCTGACTTGCAACAGTTTGTTCAATAAGTTTTACAAGGAATGGGAGATTGGACATTGGTCAGAAATTGTTCTAGTTCTCCAGGTCAGTTTCATTGTTTTTAGAACTGGGGTAATGACAGCTGGATGGAACAAAGCCAGACAAGAAAGTTGAATTACAATTTTGTCAGCAGGGAGCTAGTACAGGCAGACATGCTTTTATATGAGGAGTGGGCATGGGGTCAAGAGAGTATGTGGTGGTCCTAGATTTAGTTGCTAATTTGCTAACACACTGCTCATCAATAGGGAAGAAAGCAGAAAAACAGCTTACTGTAGTAGGAGGAGAGGTGATGAACATTTAATTGAGTAGAAATACTATTCTGTTGCTGCTGTTGGATCAAGCTACTTTTGCCTGCAAAGAAGTCCATGAAGTTGCAGCACGGTTTAGTAGAGGCAATCAAGAGAAATTGTTTAGCTGGCTGATGTAATTTATTCACAGTGATGCACTGTAAGACCACCTACCCACCTGGTTGTACATGGCTTGTCGATGTATAGGAACCCAGAGGGGGTAGCTCCATTCAATGTATTCAAATGTATTGATTAGGTAGCTACCAAGTTTCAGTTAAACGTAGAAAGTCGATGCAGTGTTCTGAAATCACATCATTTAAAAAGGGTGCCTTGGTATTTTGCTTATATTAAGGAGAGAAAATTTCACATCAGCTTTGTCTCTGTGATTAGATGGCTTTGGTGCATTGTAGGGATGGGCAATATGGCCTAAAGTTCATATTGCGATATACATTGCAGCCTCTTGCGATAACAATATATATCACGATATATAAGTTATAATAGAACCATTTCAGAACAGGTTACATAGACCCTAAGGAAAGCCAAAATGCTAAATGTATTTTTTTTTTAAAAAAGAAAGAAACGTAGTATGTAGTTTTGAGAACATTTATTGTGCAAAACTGTAATTATACAACATAATGTTGCAAATAAATAAAATTCAAGTACACTAGCTGCAGAGACCTTAGTGCAAACCATTCTAAAAGGCACTACACTTACGCTAAGATTCCTCTGGATACGTGTCCGCTGCGTTACGGCTCCGGTACGGTTTTGCTCCGTCGTCCTCCCCCACCAGCTGCGTTGTGTCCACCATGGCGCAGCTCCGCCGAACAGCTGGAGTTACGAGGCCGAGGAGTTCCCGCGATAATTACATAATCACTCACGACCGCAGTTATACGTATGTGTTTTAACCACAACGACACAAAGTGTTCCCGAACGAAGGATTAGAAGAAGAGCTCGTATTTGACTCTTTTATGAGGTTTTTGTGCTGGCATCAACACAGAGTGTTTTATTTTGAAAATTAACCGGATGTCATGTTGTTGTTTCGTGTCTGACTTCCTGTCTGCTCTGTGCTGAATTCGGCTGAATTGCTGCGTTGCGCTGCGGCATCTGCCAGATATAAAATTCCTGTGTATCTGCTCCGGAGGGCTGCGGACTGCCGGAGCTGGGACAGAGCAGACATGCAGCACTGCAGACCCGGTGGAAGTTAACACATAGACTAGAGTGAAATTGATCAGCTCCGCTGCCGTGGCGGAGCTGTAACGCAGCTGTAACGCAGCCATAACGCAGCCATAATGCAGCGGACACGTATCCAGCGGGTTAGCCGGAACTGTTGCTCCACACACTCTACAGAGTATAGTTTGCTGCTGCTCATCAGACGGCTTAAATCCGAACCACGTCCAAATAATGGATGTTGCACCGGCCTTTTTCACCAGCTCCTCCGTTTCGCTTTCAGCCATGTTTACTCAAGATGACGATGATGCGTTGCAGCCGGTTGCAGCTCGTGGCTCTACATTTCACGGGCCTCTCCTGACCCATAGTGGAGCGACAAGCTGCCCATCAAATGCTGGAGGTGCAGAAGGCGTAGTAGTGGAGCCACAGTGGGGTCAGGGTAGGGTGGCAGCAGTGTCAGAGAACAATGGGGCCATCAGGGAGGTGGATGATCAGTCTGTTGGGACAGTAAAAGTAGAAGTGGGAGAGCAGAGAGCCAAAATGTGCTTTGCTTGGGCAGCAGCTACAAAGTTATGGACTTGCGATCAGATCATCTTTTTTCCGGAGCTCTGACCTCAGTCCTTTAACTGCGAGTAGACAAGTTTGCAGGCCACACACACAGCACTAATACAGACTTGTTAGACCAGTATAACTCATAAAACAGCAGCGTTGTTGAGATGGTAAAAAATTATCTAGTGATCAGTCAAAGAACAGCATTTAAAATGTGTTAAAAAGTGGCAGCCATGAGGGAAATACATGCCAGCCATTTGACTGATCATTGAACTATGTTCAATAGCGTAAAATCAGTACGACTGATGTAAAAAATCTTTAGTCCGGTTTAAAAGCAAGAGTGAAAGTATCAGGATCGAAAGGTGTCATCAGTATTATTGTCATGATCCTGGTTGTGATTCTGTTATTTCCTGTTTTATTTTGAAATTGTGCCCTCATGTGTCGGGTGTTGCTTTTCAGTTCCTCCCATTGTGAGATTTTCTGCCCTTTTTCTGTGCTCACCTGTTTGTCAATCAGCACTGTGTGTATTTAGTGTCTGTGCTCCCTGATGTCTTTGTCAGTACATCCTGTGTTCAACCTGCGTCATCCACCTGTGTTACCACCCTGTGTTACTCACCCGTGTCATTTCCAGTTTCTTCCAGTGTCTTCTAGTGTCTCCCATTTTTATGTTTTGTGGATTTTGTTTCTGCTTAGCTTAGCTCTCGTCATTACAGGATTGAATTTTGCTTTTGATTTGTACTTTGCTCTTGGTTTGTACTTTGTTAGTTTTTTGTTTGCTACTTTGTAATTTGGCTTTTCTGCACTTCTTGGTTTTCTTGGATTCTTGTTTTCTTTTTGAATTATTATTTCAGCTGTAATTAATAAAGCTCGCCTTTTGTTTCTTAATCCTGCCTGCCTCCTTGGTGTTTTGCATTTTGGTCCTTACCTTAATTTTTACAAAAACATAACAATTATGACTGAAAACAACTTAAAAAACAGATATAAGGGTCACAAGGATCATTAATAAATAGTTAATTGCAGTTGATGCTTAGCACTAGAGTACTTGACACATATGTTAACTACTGTTAGTTAATAGTTATTACTCCATTCCCTAATGTTAATTTATGCCACCTCATTATTCTTATTACTGTAAATAAACTATTAAAACATGTATGAATTAACACCTTAATTAACATGAACATTATTAGTAAATTATTACTTCCCACCTTAGTTAACTAATTGACTCTTAGCTAATGGTTACTATTCTTTAATTTTATATGTGTCCTTGTAATTGTTGTCACTGTTAATAGACTATGAACTACAATATCAATTAACACCTTAATTAACATGAACATCAATAGTAAGTGATTACGTGACGTGAAATGCGTCAAGCATATCGTAGGCATCTGGACATGTGAGGCTTCTTCATTTCTAACTAACTGGAGAGAAGTTGCAGGCTTTTGTGTGGGTGTGTCTCTTCTGTGTGGGAGTGTCCTTACAGAGTCGTTAAGGACACGTGTGAGCTCTGAGTTTCAGAGTCGTTAGGGCCACTTGTGGGTCGTTGACCCAACCGGCCTTCATGTGGGCTGCTAAGGCTAGGTGAGCCCAGATGTGAATGGTTGTTAAGCTGTCTGGGGAGGCCTCAGTACTGCATTGTAGGTGGGTGATAAGTAATGTCATAGGCCACCTCCTCTGTTCAAAGACGGTCGTTCCAGTTTGACATTGATGGATTCTTTTACTCCTCCTAGATGTTTACATCATTGTCCCAAAGAAATAATTTTTCTCCTTCAGATGTAAGTGGACAGCATGTGACACATTAGTTAACTATTAATTGACTGCTAGTTAATGCTTTTTTACCATAGTAATTAATATTACTTGATGTGTTCTTGTTATTGTTATTATTGATAAACTATTAAATCATATTTGAACTAACACCTTAATTACCATGGACATCATTAGTAAATGATTACTTGACACATTAGTTAACTAATAATTGACCATTAGTTAATGGTTATTATAACATTAATTACAACTGCAAGCAGTGATGAACGGGCCCTCGACCCACATACGTGGGGCTCTGGCGCCGTCAGAGAGCGCGCCTAGGTGTGTGCTTGCCCGTTGCCTGTCGAAAGGTTCCTACCTAAATGGGATACGTGTGCCCCAAAACACAACACTGCCCCCTAGTGGACTATTTGTGTCCAACACACAGCATACATGTAAATGGCTCTTACAATGGGCAAGCATCGAAATTGACCGCCACGCCCATCAGGTATAAGGGAGGCGAAAGATTTTGATAATGTGTCATGTTCAAGGTCTGAGGATGATACTGACTGAGCGTGAAGTCTGTGGTGTTAAATCTGTAGGAGGAGATAGTTAAAGTACGAGGCATAGAAATGGGTTTTAAATGGGTGAAAATGGCATTGAAATCTCAACTTTGAACCAAAATGGCCGACTTCCCATAGGACTGAGGTATGGGTCCAAGAGGATTTTTTGTGCGTCTGGTCCTGATACATATGCGTACCAAATTGCGTTCATGTAGGTGCATGTAGGAGGCGGGGCTTCAAGTTTGAAATATGGCCACGCCCACACCAAATGATGTTGAAATATCAATTTTTTCGCCACATGTGACGTATGTTCCGAGTTTGGTGAGTTTTGGGGTGTGTTCAGGCCTCCAAAAAGCAGCTTACTTTGCAGAACGATGAATAATAATAAATAATCCTAAATAATCCAGATACAATAGGGCCTTCACACTGTCAGTGCTTGGGCCCTAACTATGCAATTAATGTACCCTTATAGTAAAGTGTTACCGAGCCGGGTATCTAAGAATTTCATTGCCAGTGACTGGTTTGCTGTAATTGTTGTGCATATGATAATAAAGAACTTAAACTTAAGGTTGAGTACCAGCTGCCATGTTTCACTTGTGCTGTATGCATGTCACCACATGTAATTTAACCATCAAATTAATGGTTTATATAATATTGCTAGAATGTTGGCTTACTTTCAACCTGTCTTTTGACTTCTTAAGTTCTTTGACCTGTTTGGGCCTATTTTAAGCCATGTCATAGTTTTCCCAGATCTTGACAAATACTTTGGTGAACAGATCAAACACATTGACTAATACCATCGCAACAGTGGGCCAGATGTTCTTTAGTTTTGTTCCTAATATGGGCCAAGCTTTCCCCACAACGTAACAAACAGCATGACACAGCTTTCAAACTCCACATACTGAGTTTGTAACCAAAGCTTCCTGTTTATAAATTAGTAGTCACCAATAGGGATGTCCCAAGCCGATCGGCGGGATCGGGATCGGGATGAGGGCTGTTATGGGCATTGTTTCACTGATCTGGATCGGCAATGTTGAATGTGGACCCAAGCCCGATTATTTTTTACGTCAGCTGTCGTAACGGAGCACAATTTGTGGCAGAACGCACATGTGCGCGTAACGTTACTCTGGCAACTCTGTGGCTAAAATGTCTGCAGTGTTGAAATATTTTAAATTAGAAAGCGAAAGCAGTCCAACAGCGACATGTAACATCTGCAATATGACCATGTCGCGAGGGGGTAACAAAAGAGCTGCATTTAATACTACATATTTGATACGGCACATAAAAAGCAAACACTAAAAGGAATACAACGAGTTCACTCAAGCAATGCAGGCAAAGGCACCGAAGCAACAAACACTCGCGGATACTTTCAAAAGGAAAGAGAAATATCCTCGAGACAGCGACATGGCCAAAAATATTACAGAGAAGGTCACTGAACTCATCTCCGTGGTAGAGGATCAGGGTTTAGTTACTGACTTTGTTTACTTGGTTGTTTTTCTTAAAAAAACAAATGATAAACCAATATTGCAATAGCATATGCAGAATAAGAAAGAGCCATATGAAAGTATTTACTTTGTTTCAACAAAATAAAAAAAAAAACCTATTAAGGAACAGCTTGGATGCAGGTAATTTTTTTCCTAATGCAGCTGTATTATCTAGGAAAATATTAGTTAGGGCTAAGTATCGCAAAAATCAATTCTCATTAATTAAACAGGGAGTGGGTTGCTGTTAGTTAACAGAAAGCCTGGAAAAGTTTGAAAGGATTTGGGTGTTTGACAGGAAACAAGGGTCTAACAGAGAGATTCTGTTAAGTTGCATTATGGGTAATGTAGCATCCAGTATTTTTGGAGCTTGACCCAAGTAAGGACTAACGGTCACGACATCTTGGTGCCTGCTGCTTCAGTTTTGACTATCGTCTTTTTTTCCCTTTTTTAAATTTTTTTTTTATCCACCTCCTTTTAGTCCGAAAGTTCATGGATGTGCAAAAAGCTCGGTAGCTTGAAACTCTCTTGAAACAGCACAGTTTGAAACATTTTTAAAAGCACGATCAGCTTTTGAAAACTCCAAAGCTAAAGACCTCCATACTGGCCCAAAACCCATGGGAGTAATTTGTCCAGAAAATGGTTCAAATAGTCTGACAGAATTCTCACACTGCTGTTATTTGCTCCTGTTTAATTTTCCTGGTAAAACTGTTAAGACTCAGTGTTGGGCCACAGCATGCATGTAATTACTCCTGGGTTTATACAAATTCCTGTTGTGTGTGTGTGTGTGTGTTGGTCTGCATCTAGTACATGGTGTGCACAGTTGTTGATGTAAAAATTTCAAACTTGTGTTCCACTTCCAATAGAGTCCTCAGTGCGACGGCTGCAGCCTGAGATGAATTCTAACAGCATTGTTGTGCAATCTGTCAAAACAATGAGTAAGCCGATTTGTATACAAAGGAGCAGAATGTAATTCCGAATGAGAATTTGGGCTATTCATCCCCTTTTCACAGCCTGTGACAGGTAATTCTCCAGGGTTCAAATATTTCTGGATAACATAATCATATTTTCCAAGTTTTTTCATCATTGACCTGCCCTTCTTCCAGTTAAATCACATCCCAGGGATTAAAGGCAGCTATTAAACTAAATCCACTCATGTTTACCAGAGGATGATATCAAACTTCAATTGAAGTTTGGGCTTTAGCAGTTTCATTTAGATCTCGATGGGATTTTCTGATCCTTCAAATAAGCCACAAAAAGAGCCCTCCACCTGCTACGAGCTAAATTAATATGAATGTTTTATTTCATGGGGATTGGAAGAGTCAATCATTTCTTGACAGAGGATATGAATAGCAAAGAGCAGGGATTACTGCCTGCACAGCCTATAGAGCAACACACACACATAATCACTCACACACACGCACGCACTCACACACACACACAAACACACACCAGCTATGGAAAAAAATTTTTTTTTTCAACAATAACTAACTTTACCAAATGTATGAAAATATGTATGATAACAGATACTATGGTTCATTATATGTATTTCCATTTAGAGTTAATAAATAAATGTTCAAAAACAGGATTTTTAAATATGATACATTTAGTGTATGTATTACTGTAGTTTACAATAAAAAACCTTGTTTGGCACTGTCACATTAAAAACAACAAAATGAACAATAATAAATATCTTTTTATTTTACCACTGTGGTTATATATAACCTCTGTCTGTTTGTTTGTTTGTTTGTTGGTTGGTTTGTCAGCAGGACTACAGGAATTATTTATCACTTTCTTAAACACTGAGATGTGAGCCGTTTTTCGAAATTTTCATTCATTTCTCAGGGAATAATGTACGGAGCCCCAGACATGACATGGTCAAAAAAAAAAAAAAAACTAATTCGTGGCCACAAAATACTAAATTGTACGAAGTAGGTATAATGTATTTATTTATATGTATATTACTAATTTGTGGCCACGAAATAAGTATAACATGCGCACAAAATACTAATTTGTGGCCACGAAGTAGGTATAACATGCACACGAAATACTAATTAATAATATTAATATCATTCGTGGACAGCTGAGTAAGCAAATCGAGCACAACAAATGACAACACAAACACAACACCAAGATTGATTTACATTAATTATATATACAGTATATACAGTGTGCTCTACATGTGTGAGCAATTTGGTGTAGCTGGGAATTTGTATGTTGAAGTTATAAGGACTTCCTGCTTTATGGTGAAGGATCGACTTTGAATGAAAATGGCTGACTTCCTGTTGCAGCAAAAATTCGAACAAAACGAATTCCTGCCTGAATTGATGAGCGCTATGAGTCCTGTGAATTTCATGATGAGCAAAAATGTTTTTCGCGCAAATGTTCCGATGTTAGGTGGCGCTATGGAGTCCCCTGGCCACATCCACCCCCAATCATGTCGAAATATAAAATTTTTCACCAGATGCGACATTCCTGCCGAGTTTTGTGAGTTTTGGGGCATGTTCAGGCCTCCAAAAAGCCGCCTAAAGTCGCGGAAGAAAAAGAATAATAATAATAACCCTTATAATAACCCCAGGCCCTAATAAATGTATATTTTACAGAAAGTACTATGTTATTTTAAAGATTTCTTTCTGTGAAGTATGTGGGACAATGGTAATTTTTGTCTTCTGGACCATTGCTGGTGAAAACCTGAAGAATTGAGTATGAGGGATACTTCAGTTTCTTTCTCTTTATTGTGTTTATATTGGACCTTTTTGTTTGACAACACTCTTGGTCTTGGTTTGTTTAATTGTCTTGGAAGCCTATGCGGGCTATGCATAGTAATATGCCAGACACAACACCAACAATTTAAATCATTCATTCATTCATTCACTTCAGTTTTATCATGACCTCGCCAAGCTAAATTGGTCAGTAGTTGTTTTTTTTTAGAAATAAAGTTGCTAAGAGAGTCTGAAAAGTTGAGAAACTTGCCAAGTTGGCAATGTCAGTCCATACATCCTGCCTGACAGAGATGGCTCACCCCTTAGCTACTTCCAGCATGAGCTCTGAAAAAAAAAAAGATCCCTTCAGGATGTTATTGACGTTAAAAAATAAATAAATAAATAAATCAATATATGTATGTATATATATGTGTATATATATATATATATATATATATATATATATATATATACATATATATATATATATATATATATATTAAAGTCTTAATGACATTCTGAATTAAAAACATGTTTTTATTGGAGCTGATGATGGACATTGAGTGTGTCACCAGCTTTAAGTTCCTGGGTGTCCACACCTCCAAGGATCCCTCTTGGGCCCTCAACACCCATTTATAGTTATAGATGTGGTTGTTGATGCCAGAGAAGGGCTGTCACTTTTTGTTAAAACTGTTGCATTCAAATGTTCCTCTCAGAGAGCACAGGCCTCCGCCACCGCCTCCTGCCCTGGCGTAATGTGCTGGTGTTCACATGCGCTCAGTGGCGGACGTTTAAAACTCAAACTCGCCTCACGACCAGTTGTGTGTGTGTTGAATGAACACTGCATTTGAACTTGTTTGGAGGGACAGATTATAACAAAGCATCATATTTCTCTCTTCAGGGTAACCGGTTGCAGCTGAGTGAAGAGTTGGGAGCTGAGGAAACGCCATCATTAATTGTAAGGTAAGTGAAAAGAGCTGCTTAAACTGAAGAGAAGATAACATTATATTTAAGGATGTGACTGTGGAGAGAAATCAATAAACACTTACTGGTGGACAATTATGGGCATTGATTGAAAAAATAAATTGGGGTGTGGGTTTTTTTTTGTACTTCAGTGTTTCAGGTAATTTTAACTGTTAAACGTTGAGGTGGTGATCGCTTCAGTTTTATGCTCTTTTATTTAGTTTTAGTGCTTTTTTAAAAGTTTATGTCTCTGGATGTTGGGTTTGTAACTGACCTTCATCTGCCTTTTTATCTCTGCCTGAATTACTCCACACTGGACTTTACTGTCAGCCGAGTCAACAGCCACGGCAGCCAGTGAGCATTATATGTAACATTACCGTTGCTGCTGTTTTACTAAGAAAAGAGACGTTCATCCATTCTGTGGTGAAGGTAAACAACTGACTAACAACCAATCCATAGTTCAGCATCACTCTTGGACTTACTTGATTTGATTCTGGCAGTTTATAGCCACTGAAAGCCACTATGTGGACACCACGACACGGCTAACAGAGCTAATGGCTATTTATAAATTTAACATGCTCATTGTATTACCTGAGTGACAAAGGAAGGACCCAGAAAACTGCTAATGCATTTGGACTATCACGACAAGTTGTTTGTCATAAACGTGTGTGTAAATAATGGACTCGTTTTGATGCACCAGTGTTTGAGAGTTTACTACTACATGTTAGCTGCTAGCTTTGTTTAGCCTGCTACTAGTGTGGCTATTGTTAGGTACTAGCTTTCTTTAGCCAGCTGTTAGTGTGTTCAGCCACCATATTTAGTTACAAATGGACATTGTAAATACAATGATGGCAAAGAAAGACAAAGAACACAATCTCAGAAAAGCATTATCTGAGGGGATTATGTGAAGAGCAGTCACGTTTCTCTGCCTCTTCCTTTATGTTTTGTTATCCTGACTGCTTCCTGATAAAACCAGTACGCACATGCACAGTGTACATGAATGGTCATGTGATATTTGTTTTCAGGTGTGTTAGTATGGACGGAGATTATTCCTGAAATGGAGCCTTAACATTCTCCGTCCAGACGGGCATTTTGGCTCCGTTTCAGGAATAATCTCTTTTCTGTTTTTCATTTGTTGATAACATGATAACATGAACATAATATGGCACACATCTGTGTAGTTTAAGGTGATACTTGTGGTTCTTACTCAGAGTGGCTATTTGCTGCTTTATAGGAGTGTAATAGATCTCCAAATTTGAACTGACAAATTTAAAATTGCTGTATTGTTCTTCTGCTTTGTTTTTAAATGTAGGTGTATGCAGAGTTCCAACGGATTACAAACCAGAACCTGCCCAACACATTCTACACTGAGCTTGACAACCATCTTCCTGGACTGATGACCTTATTCAGACAGAAGGCATCCAAAACTGGGAAGACAACAGATGCTTTGGCTGAAATTATAAGAATCCACAATGAACAGGTGAAGACATCCTTATACATTTCATAGGTTGAACCTCTGTAACGCTGGACAAGCTCAATGATTGAAATGAGCTTTGGAATTATACAATTAGTCCACTTTGTTTTCGCTAATTGTCTGATTGCATTAAAGATGTGAACAGGTTATTAATTGATATATGTTCTGATTGAACTGTTTAAAATCAAGTTTGTCCAGTAAACGATCCTGCAGATTTGCCCTCTACAACATCCACAGGATCTGGTCTTTCCTCACAAAGGATGCAACGCAACTCCTGGTCCAAGCGCTGGTCATCTCCCGCCTGGACTACTGCAACTCGCTCTTGGCTGGACTCCCAGCCTCTGCGACTAAACCATTGCAGTGTATCCGGAACGCTGCAGTGCACCTCGTTTTCAATCTACCCAAATTCTTCCATGTGACCCCCCTCCTCCATGACCTCCACTGGCTTCCTGTTGCAGCCCACATCCCATTCAAGACGATGGTACTGGCCTTCAAGGCCATCAACGGAACTGCACCCATCTACCTCCAAACACTGGTCAGACCACATGCCCCAGCGCGAGCACTTCACTCCACTACATCAGCTGGCCGGCTGGTACCGCCATTGCTGAGAGCAAACAAAGGTTGCTCAGCGAAGTCACAACTCTTCTCTGTTCTGGCGCCTCAGTGGTGGCATGAACTCCCGACCAATGTCAGGACAGCAGAGTCACTCGCCATCTTCCGCAAAACACTCAAGACTCACTTGTTCGGACTTCACCTCGACCCCGCATAGCATGGCAGTGAATACAGTGGATGGTGGTGTGGTTTTTAATCCGCCGGTAAAACCAATGAAGAATAGGAGGAGGAGGACTATTTAACGCAGGTGGCTTGACCATAACTTCCTCTGCAAAGAAGACGGCTGGCCTCATCGTCAAAATCAAGCCCCCTCAAAGAGCACCAGGCCTTGAAGCCCGTTTTTGTCATGGCCAAGCTGTGAATTACATCATCACGTGATGCAACATTGTGAAAGATGCGTCTGTAAAACGGTAAAAGCTGCTCAACCCCCACAAAATGACTCAATTTACTGTCAGAATTTGAGCAATTCAGTCCAATAAAATTTGGAGAGTCTAGAAGAGCCGCCCGATTACATTTTATCCCCATTCAAGTTAGCTGGGCGCTAAACCAGAAGTTATCTACCCCAGTTATCTAGAAAACCATAGAAGAAGTTGGTCATGTGACCACATATTTTTGAAGAGGCATCCATTTCACTCATCCTGCAAAGAAGGGAGACACATGGCTTGAGAGGTAAGCACATTTAAGTTCAAAAAACAATTTTTTGCCCTCCAAAGTAAAATTTCTATGATCAAGGTTTTTTGATTGCTGTGTTTGAACAATTAAAGACAACTTTGAAAACAGTTCACACATGTTTTAGTGCTTTAGTAAGGTACACCATGAGTCTATACAGTTAACATGATGCTAGCTCAAAACAGCTGGGGGATGCATTTTTTTCAAAATGGTGGGCATGGGGTAATTTGTGCCAACTTGTGCTTATTTACTATATATTACTTTATTGTATTTTACTGTTATTGTACATTGCATTCTTACATTTGATCACTAAAACTATGTGACATTCTTAATTTTAGACCAAAATCCATCATGCCACGCATATACAAACGGAAGACAGACAGGGTATCAAAATCTTATAACTATGTTGGATTGGTGGAGATTGTTGAAGGTGATGAAATATGTGCAAGGTTTCTGAAGCAAAGCTGTAGGTCTGTTGATGGAAAGCCAATCTTCACATTTAGGGAGAATGATGAAGGAGTCATCCCTAGAGGTGATGTGCTCAACAAACTGCCCGCACAACAAAAACTTGGTGGTACAGCCAGAAGGGAGCACAAATTCACATTCCCCTGCAGCCTTGACAAGTGGGATGTTCAGTAGTAGGCTGACTTGCAGATGATTAGGTGCTCATTTAGGAATTTACATTTTGTTCTGAGTATGTGTTCATGTGGTTCTAGGCCTTGTTATAGAAAAGTGTCCTTTGATGTTATTGAAACTTTAAATAAATGTTAAATAAGTAATTTTGTCTTATTGAATTTGTCTTGCTTTTATATAGCATTATCGTTTGTGAGATCAAAATGATCTGTTTTACTTCAATTATCAATGGCACAATTTACCCCACTGTATTCTCTCCAATGGCACAACTTACCCCGCACCGGAGGCAATTCGTGCCACAACACCACTTTTTTTTCTAAAGTTGTATTTCTAAAACAGTTTATTTAAGATCCAAAGTGATTGTTCCCAGGGATGCGCAACATCCTAAACTATATGCACATATTTTAGTTGGAGGCATTACTGTAATCCCCTTGCTTTAAAGGGACCTTAAGTAAAAATTGGCACTACTTACTCCACTCTCCCCAGCGGTGGTGGACCATGTGGGCAACGCCGGCAACCAGGAGGAGGAGGGGGACGAGGAGGAGGAGGGGGGTCCGGGCCAGGAGAGAGGAGGAGAGGCAGGGCCTCCTTCAAGGAGGAGGAAGAGCGATGAACTGGTCGAGCTCCTCAGGGAGGACATGAGGCTGCAGAGGGAGGCAGACGAGAGGAGGGAACGCTCGAGCAGAGAGAGGATGGACAGACCGTTAATTATTTTCTTTTGGTCGGCCATCACTTTTCATTTATTGTTAATTTATTAGTTCTATTTATTCACCATTATTTCTATTTATTCACCATTATTGTTTATGAGATGTTTTTTATTTGAGTAAAATATTTTCACCTGTCATTCGTTGTCCATTCCATTCAGTATTCACAATTTTCATAATATGAACATAATATTAACAAGTCACAACATCAAACCTGTCTTCTTTCACTTTGTCCCATATTGCACCTTCGACATACTAAATATAGCTGTTATTCACCAATGGGTTAATGTTAATTTTGCAACGTTGATAATCCAATTCAGATTTGACACATCTTGTCGTTAATTTTTGTACACACAAAAAAATGTACACGTTTGATAGATTTCAACCAAAACAGACTTTAATGCATCTCTTAACTTGAACTGAAACATAACGACATTAACCCTTGTGCCCTCCTCAAATTTACTACCCTCTGGACACCTTCGTGGCAAAAATGTACACGCACAGAAAAACTGCTATAAAATCATACATCAATAGTTTTTTTCTACTTTTTGTTTCATAAATCACTTAAACAACTTCCCACTCATTCAAAACTACCAAACATTCAATCAGGATTTCATGCCTCGGCCTACAATGGGAAAATGGTTGAATCTGGTGGAATACAGTAAAAATGTCAAATATCACTACGTTTCTTCAAAATGAAATGCTGACATTAGATAATGCATGGTTTTATACTGTAATGGCAGTGAGATTAAAACATGTGGTTTGAATGGCAGTCAATGAGTATATGAGAATATTATAAATACTATGTCATATTGTAAATACTATGTATATACGAGTTAATTCTATTTCTTATATTGTTTATTTTTTACTTTTTATTATTGTTTAGTGTGATACTGTCCTTTGGCTGCTGTGACTAAGAAATTTCCCCATTTGCGGGACACAAAGGAATTCTGATTCTGATGAGGCATTCTTGGCCACGAAGGTGTCCAGAGGGTAGTGAATCCATAAATAGAGCATAAAAGACATGAGAGTAAAAGACATTGGATATCAAAATTTTACTAAAAAGAAAAGTTTCATAAAATTCATGCCATAAGCTGTAACACAGCCAAAATGATCACCAAATACAAAAAAAAAAAAAAATGAGAAAAATGTACAAAAATGCCCGAGGAGGGCACAAGGGTTAAACAATGATAAACCAAATCAGTTGTGTCAGGCCTGGACTAAAAGGAGGACTCAGATGCAGAGGAATATGCAGATCAAGCCGGTTTTATTTCTATGAATTGCTTCACGGCTCTTAAGAACGAGTGATAAACAAACCAGCTATAAACTCTAACTTCTCTGGGTAAATGACAGGGAGAACAAGCAAAAAGAAAAACAGAAAATCACTCCGAAGAGGAAACAAAAGAGGCTGACAAAACTGATCTACTCTGACGAGGATTCTTACCTATGAAAATTTAAACAACAAAAAGCGCTCCACACATGGGAGGTTCAGAGATTACAAAAATTAGTCTACTCTATTTCTAGGAAACAAAAATAAAAAAACTATGAACAAAAAACCACTCCAACAGAGGGAAACAAAAGGCTATAAATCAAGACTAGCTTAATACTGCTTTGGAAAAAACTACAACACAAAATCACTCTTCTTAAGAGGAGGAAAGAAAAACAAGAATACCAACTTTGACTCTGACGTAGAACACTTGACGAGGACATGGAACATGGGAGCTGGAGACACACGAACGAACATGATACTCTGGCACAAGACAACAGGCAGACGCAGACTTTAAGCACAAGAGGATAATTGGGGACCAGGTGAAAACAATCAGGGATCAGGGGAGACGTCAGACCAGTGACACAAGAGGAAGGGCAAGTGACCTGAAACGAGAGGAGAGTTACTTTTCAAAATAAAACATGAAATTCACAAGACAAAAAACCCAAGACGAGACACCCCTCACCGCGGTGTGACAAGTTGCAGTGATAGGCTGAGCAGGAGTCCCTGGCAGTGCTGCTGGGCTGGATGGGATGCCACAGTAAAAGACCCTGGTGTCAGTGGGACATCATCTGGGGTGGTATTCGGGGTGTTTGGGGGGTGTAGTCTCCACTGTCCACCAAGTCGTCCATCAACAGGGTTTGCAGGGCTGACTCGATCGACGGCTGCCATGCCACTAAGAATTGTTCAGGAAAGAGGCAAGAATTATGACTTCATAATGTGATCATTATATAATAATGATGACTGATTACGACGAACACAACTATTTACCAAACACTTTAAATAGGAATAATGCCTTTAAGATTATTTTACTTGCCAACTAAAGATAGTCGTGGCCGGGGATCACCTCCTCCAGGGCAGACACCTCTGCAGACAGCTGGTCCCGCCATGGAGCACCACTTGCTGCCTCCAACACGTTCTCTCCCTCATCCTCCGGCATGACGTCCTGCAGCTCATCCTCTGGGGGCATGATGTCACCTGCCCCCAGGCAGATGTTGTGCAGGACGGCACAAGCTGTTACGACCTGAAATTAAAGGGAATTTTCATCAATTTTGATTTACTCTGCTTCAGTACTCAAAGAAACAAAAAATTGATCCTGTTGTGTTCTGAAGTACCTGAGGCACAAAGGTGTGGTGCACCTCCAGCGCTTGCAGGAAGATGGACCTGAACCTGGTCTTCATCATTCCAAAGGCATGCTCAATGATAGAGCGTGCCCTGGAATGGACATTAAAGCGCTGGGCTCCCACACCTTGCACAGGCCGCTTGTAGGGAGTAATGAGGGGGAGTGGATGTTGGAGGCATGGGTACCCGCCATCTGCGAGGATGAAGTGCCCTGGAGGAGGGTAGATAGCCTGCCTGTACAGTGGGCTGTGCCGGAGTACTCTGGAGTCATGCACCGACCCTGGCCAGCCCACGTACATGTCTATGAAGCGGCCCTGATGGTCACTGCTACAAGAACAGAAAACTGTTCTCCTCCATCATACTGCAGGCAGTTTGTGACCATCAGGGCCGCTTGGTGGCTTGATCCTCACATGGCAGCCGTCGATCGCTCCAGCAGCTTTCAAAAAAGCTCTGTGTCTTGCCAGCCCTGCAAACCCCCGAGTTACTGCAGCCAGGTCTTCAGCGGTCTTTGGGAGGTAGATGACCTTGTGGCGAATGGCCACCACCTCCCCAGTAACTCGGTGGACGATCCAGTGGACGGTGGAGCGAGGCATCCCAAACACCCTTGAGACCACCCTGTATGATGCCCCACTCGCCAGCCAGAAGAGGAACACCAAGGTCTCTATTGTGGCACCCCATCCGTGTCTCCGATCTTGTTAGAGAAGGTTCAGCAGCACTGCCAGGGACTCTCTGCTCAGCCGAAAATCTTGTCTGGTGTCCCCCGTCCTCAAAAAACCTGTCGAGGACGGGAACGGCCATGTTGACCCTGCAGTACAGGGGTCTGGTCTGGATTTGGAAAGGAGGGGAAGAACAGGAGAAGGAAAATGGTTAATTAGACAATAGCTAGCCTCATTTAAGTTGATGAGATGATTCTAGTTAGTGTGAATGCCTCAAAGCATTCACACTATTGTCCTTCTGGAATTTATTAAAGTTGTTGTTATTATTATTATTATTATTATTATTATTATTATTATTATTATTCCGTACGTTTTTCAGCACGCTTCTACTCCTACCAATTTTGAGCTACAGAAACTATCAACTATCAAAATGTTCAGCTTTTTAAGCTCTTTCAGCCTTGTACTTTTCAGCTTTTTAGCTTTTCAACTTTTTCAAATATCCAGCTTTTTCAAAAAAAAATTAATATGGAAGCAAAATCTTCAAATCCTCTTCAAAACTGATCCACTTTCAACCTCTTCTTGTCCCTCATACTTTGAGCTACAGACACCATTCAAACTTTCTCCAAGTTACAAGACTTTGAACTATTGGGCATGTATTCAGCTTTTTAAAATCTTTTACAGTTTTGAAATCATCACAGTTTTAGTTTTAAGGGTGTTTAGCTCATCTTCTGGTTTTATAAAACATATTCAGCTAAGAAACTGTTCAACTATCAAAATCTTCAGCTTTATGTTCAGCTAGAGAAGCTGTTCAACTATCAAAATCTTCAGCTTTTTCAGCCCATTCAGCATATTACTAATCACCTTTTCTGCCTTTTCAGCTTTTTCTGCAAATTCTTGGCCATTCATTCTTGTAGTTTTATGCATTTCCGGCAAGTGTTTTCCAGTAGGCCTACATTCAGCAGATTTCCGAAATCACTTCAGCCTTCAACATTCACACTGTATTTTCGCAGGAAATGCAAATTTTTATAGTTATTAAATTGAGGTTGGGTCTGTCAATCAATTGTCACGGTTATATGGCATTCACCTGTGCCTTTCTACAGTTTATATGTCTAGCATTTCAGTATTGTATTGGCATGTTACTGACCCCTGGCTAATAATGATGATGATGATAACATTACTGTGGGTTCAAATGAAAATGTTTTACCTCTCCACGTTCCTCACTCAACCGGAGATACACCAGCCGGCGCTGGCTCCGGCGTCGACGGAGCAGCATCTCCTCTTCCTCCAGGATGAGGAATATTATGAAGAACATCAGTACTTCCATCGGGTCAAACATTTTCATCGGACTCTCTACTCGGGTTTTAGATTTCGCGGGCCTGGACGGCAGATGTAGTGACGTACGGGTGGGGCGGGAACATCTGGTGGCCAACCAGGAAATGCTCCGACGGCTAGACCGTCCCATTTCACAACAGTTGACGCGGCCTTCAAGGTCTCTCCGAAGGACCCGGCCTTCGTGGGCTGCAAAGGCCGCGTCCTTGAAGGCTGCAGCCCCTGAATTTGGACACAGCCACAGCCACACATCCACACATGATTAGCGCTGCACCAATGGGGAAGGGAGCACGGTGACTAACAGCTTAAGTGCTCAGTCCTGCACCTGTACAAAAGCAAGGAAAGTGCTAAGTGCATGTGCCAGAACTATTTTTAACAGAAAGAGAAAAAGCATACCTTAACTAGACTTGGCCATTCATGGCAGTGCGGGGTTGGGAGAGAGCGAGGAGAACCTACCGCTGGCTGTCTGCAGCTACATTTAAAGATGACCAGGAAGTGATCTAGCCTCGGCTGTTAGGAATCATTACTGATTGGAGGGGTGTAGCCGAGCTGCCAGTGGAGGGAGGGGGAGCTCTACCTATCACATATATATATACCGCAGCTTCCTTATGAGATCTTCTTTGAGTCATGTTTGTAAGTTGTTCTTATTTTAGTTAAAACTATGTTTTTGAGAGTCACTTTGAATGAAGAGGTGAAAGATGGAAGATCTGTGTTCTACAGTGGAGCTCCTGGTCAACCTGAGTGGCAGAAGATAGACTTATATTAAGCTTAACAACATCTACAGGCAGATGTGCTACTCAACTCTATTATCACTTGAAGCTCAAATCATCACATATTCACTTGTGAAAAAATTAACAGCAACAGCTCTTTCCAAAAATTAAAAAAAAATTACACATAGCTGGCTTATTCCACGGCCCTATGGGGTGAAGAGTTTAACTGGGCAATATTTTCTGCCAAGGAGTACTGACAAACTCTTTCTATCCACTCCCAATGAGTAGGAATTAGGAGATGGATAGATAGTATTTGCTGGTGTTTTTAGTCGGGTAAAACTTTGTTACTCAGTATAGGTAAACTAGAAAAAAAGTGTAGGTCATCTTCTGAAAAGCACAGAAAAAACAAATGGAAAACCACACACTTCTCTATTTTAATTTAAACTATTGGACTATTTTTTTTCACAGAGAGCTGTGCGGTTTTCCTGTTGCTTTCTCCTATACTCAGTAAGGGTATTGTCTAGTAAAGTGTGTTTGAGTGTGTGTGTGTGTGTGTGTTCTAGTTCATAGAATCGTCTAGTTCATGACGAGTATATACTTACCTTTGCGCTGGACCAGCAGTACTTAATTGAACAGGAGAGATGATTTGTCAACAAAAAAAATTCTTAATTGAAAATAAAATCATAAAAATGGGTTTAAAAAAGAATGAAATTTCACTCTGATATTTGTAGAAACCACAGATTAGTTTGCAATCTCTCTTTCATTCATATAGGACGAGTGTGATGAGCTAGAGCTTGGAGATGTTGCAGTGGCCCTCCTTGCAGTCATCAGTGACAACAACACAAGCCCAGTTCACTACCAGCACATGAAAATCTCTGTCGTCATTGAAATTGACATCATGGTCAACCTCCCCAGACTTGCTGATGCCTTCCTGGTAATGTTTGGATTCGTCTATGCACTACACCTCAGCTATCCTAAAGGACTGACCAACAACACCCTCAAACTGAGTATTTTCTGTTTGTTTGGGAGATCTTGAAGAGGAGTGATTTGTCTGTTGAGAAGAAGAGACACTTTGGGGGTATTTGAACTGTGGTTTTGTATTGGGGCACTGAATGTATAAATAAATTGTTTTGGTATGCTAAATTCTTGTGTGGGGGTCTCTTATTGCCTCCTGATTTCTGGTTTTTAAGTAAGGGGCCATGCACTGAAATACATGGGTCCTTTTTGTAGTGTTTACTTATAACTAAGCAAAAATTATTCTTTTTTATTTATTCTTGTCAGATTTTTACTCTGACTGGCACACCGGCACCGTCTAACCGCTACAATACATGTGTTGAAATTTGTCTGAAAAAGGGGTATGGGATGGGGCACTATTGAAGACATTTGCCCTCTAGTTCAAAGTGCTTTCAATCTGCTCTACTCTGCAGGTTTTCAGCCAGGTGGTCCAAACTACACAATGTGCCTTTGTACTTGTTCATGTAATGCTAATGTAACACTAATGTAACACTTGTACTTGACCGTTGAGGGCTGGGCAAGATAAACCAAAGTACACTGTGCATTTTATATTTGTTAGTGTAATACATTTACATTTCAGAGTTTTAGAGTTAAAGAGTTCATAAACGGTTTGTAACTTTGTAATTTCACCAAAGTTGCCCTATTTAGGATTTAGCCAGATAGCCATAAGTACATTGCATTTTAACAGGGCTACAACTAAAGATTATGCATTATCAATTATTCTGTCGATTAGTGTCTCGATAAATCAGTTAGTTGTTTGGTCCATAAAATATCACAATATTGGTGAAAAATGTCGATAACTGTTTCCCAGAGTTGAGAGGCTTGAATAAGAGAAATTGGAATTTCTTTTTAGAAATGGCTCAAAACCATTAATTGATTATCAAAATAGTTAGCAATTAATTTAATACTTGGCTGGTAGTTGACCTCAGTGTTATTGAGGCAATGAGTTGCCACCAAAATTTCAAGTTTTGAGTCATATGCTTTTGAGTGTGATTGACTCGTGTGTAATTAAAACAATTACCAAAGAGAGTAACAAATATTGAGTTTAGTTAACATAAAATAGTGTTTGTGTACTTATTTTTTAAAAGTTCAGTCAACTTAGAAAACTGAAAACTTTAAGCACTTTAATTTAACTGTAATAAAATGGTACATGTAGCATGCAATCCAAATATTTAAATTCTGAAAACAACTGACTTTTAAGTACATCAACTTTTTGAGTTTCGCTAACTTATTCGGATTTACAGTGATTTACAGGTTCTGTGTTTTCTATATTACATTGCAGTTTTTTTACTTGGGGAAACCATAATCTTTCAGGAAATCATTTCAGTATCCAATAAACATTTTTAAATCAAATAATTCTCTAAAATGATAGATTGATACTGTAAATGTGCAGACATTTGTCTTTACAACTTTATTGTGTTTTTATACATTATTTCTTAGTTAATGCACATGGATATATATATATATATATATATATATATATATATATATATATATATATATATATATATATATATAAGAGAGGGTAATTCCATAAAATAACTACTAAAAACCCTTAATTAGCAGAGACTGGCCTTAAATGTAGGCATTTTTTGAATGTATTTTGATGTATTCTGCTTGTTTTTTCACTATCCAATGAACATTTTTAAATCAAATAATTCTCTAAAATGATACTATAAATACTATAATTAATACTGTAAATGTGCAGACATTTGTCTTTGGTTTTATGAACTCTGTGCATTTTTATACATTATTTCCTTGCTATTGTACATGAAAAAACAATATTTTGATAGGAAATTACTGTAGATATAATGGTGTGAGGGTTCTGTGTCTTGTGTGTGTAGGGTTCTCTAAAAATGGGTAAAAACATTCATTTTTATTTTACTGTGTTTCTGAAATCTTAGTGATAGCAAAAACATGCAGTCTTTCCCTTTATCCTGCTTCTAGAACACAGAGTAGAATAGGACTCAATTTCCCAGAATCCTCTGTTTTTCCTGGTCGTACAAGAGTCGTGTTTAAATTAATACTGTGTTATATTAACTCTGTAATTCATGTATTATATTGTTTAAAAGTATTCTATTGTCTTTTAAAATTTGATAAAGGTTTAGTTTTTTCTGTTTAATAATAACTATTGTGTTTTTCGCGGGAGGAAGTATCCCAGAGTTCCCCGGGACACAGGAGAGCTGGCTGTGTTTTTTCCTCGGCAGAGAGAGAAAAAGTCAATGTTTGGAGACTTGAACTTAATGTTGGCCCAGATATTAGACTGCCCAGAGAGACTTAATCGTGCAGAGTATTCTTTTTCACGTATCTCAGTCGACTGTGTTTAGTGTGGACGAAGGCGAAGTTTTCATTTCTCGAGCCAGGACTGCGTGGTCTCCGCCATTAGCTCCCACATTAGCTCTGTTAGGAGTTAGCTCGGTGGCAAAGAACTAGCCTGCTGCGCAACACGGACTTGAGGACGTTTCCAGTCGACATTCGTGAGGGTCGAGAGGACGGAGCGGACGGCGGACGAGGTGACGCAGATAACGAGGACGTGTCGGACGGTAGCCTGGGCTACGGGAGTCGTCGCGGCGCTGTCTGGACATCGCTCTGCTACCTGGCTGGCTAACGCCATTTTGCATCTACAACGGGAGGTTGCGTGAGTACTTGACATTGGACCGAGAAACGAGTGCAGGATAGCGGCACGGGACTGTGTTAAAGCAGACTGTGAACTGTCCCGGTTTCAAAGTTTAACTTCTCATGACTGGATATATTTTCATGTGCACCAACGCTACGAATGGGCCCCAACGGTTAGGAAAATTATCCAAGCGCTTGGGTTAGACTTTTCATGGTACCATTATCATTTGTTTTATTTCTATGTGAACTGTGAAAATACTCTGGTACAGGTGTGGGTACTATTACTGTGTTTTGAGTACACGAAAGCACTCTCTTCTGATTTTTCTGATATTTCTATTCATTCAGGTGATTGATATTATATGTTGCACATTCAATAGGTGTGAATACAGTTAAAATATTAGGAACACATCTAATTATTTCATAAGTGAATGGTTTATTAAAGGAGAACCACAATTTGATTTAGTTTACAAATAAGCTAAAAACCTCATAGGTTTATTTTCATTAAAAAGGTTGAGTTTGAGCTCAAAGTAAAACATTTCAATTCATTGATGTGAGAGAACAGTAAGGTTTAAAAGTGAACTCTTGAGTAAAAATTATATCTACCTACATATTTCATTATTGGTGTGTTGAAGAAAACTTAAACTGTTTTATTGATCTAAAAGGGTAAGAGGATAAGCATTTTGATGCTTGAGGTAATAACTGTCTTGATTTAAAGCATACCAGTATTTTGTTTGTTGTTTTCTATTTACTATCCATTTCTGAAGCATTTCTACTTTAAAGGTATTACTCCAAAGATCTAGAAGGGTTTAAAGCAAATAAATATTTGTGTTCTACCTTTACATATTGTGGTTTAACATTCTTTTAGAGTAAACTATGTTTACATGAGTTCTGAGGGCTTACATGATTTTTGCTAAAACTTAGCATAGTAAGTTTTCAGTGGAGGCACCGCGTTATTTACATGATATTGTCCCTTTTTCTTTTTCCACTCAAGTGATAAAGTCCCTTGCTTAATTCAGTAGAGAAGAACCACAGCAAATTCACCATCTTTAGCTGAGCACCTAGGACCTGTTTTATTCTTATTGGGTGTGACCTCAGTGTAGAATTATAAACACTAAGGAAAAAGGGGTTACATGTGTTTTTGCCCTGTCTCCGTTTTCCCCGCCTCTTTGTTCTTCCCCCTCTGCAGGGCTTGGCCGATGGGGCTGACGAGGCACACCTGCAGCCATTCACTCATCACTACCTCCATAAAACCTCTGGTCTTCACCCTACTCCCCTGCCAGATAGTTCCGTCTTGTCGGTAGAGCTGACCGTGTTCGCTTAGAGAGTTTTTTGTATGCTGCCTTGTGTTTTGCCTGTAAGTGTTGACATGTTTTTTCCCTTGTGTGTTTTTTCAGTTCCGTGTACCTTGTTGCCTTGTTGCCTGAGTTCCTGTTTTTTGCCCCGTGCCTGAGCGTTTTCTTGCCGCTGGAGTTTCCCCGCCTGCCTTGCCGGATGCTTGTTGTTTTTTACTTGTGGAGCTTTTTGTTTGAATAAACATTTTTGCACCTACACGCCTGTCTGTCTCTGATTCGGGGTCCAACTCTCCATAGGCCATAACAGAATGGGCTGTTTCATAGTAACTTATAAATACCCTAAATTGACAGAGATGAACCTGAAAGGTATCTGATTTTAAGGTATTTTGATATGTCTGTTTTTCTACAGTATCCATGCATTTATTAATAATATCACTGTTTTCAGATGGATACAGTGAAATTACAGTAAATAACCGTATTAAATTACAGTATATATACTGTAATTTAACTGATTTGGGCTGTAAAGTGTTCCACATTTTTTTTTACAGTTTATTGCATGTAATTCTGTGATATGGTTATTTACTGTAATTTCACAGAATCCGTCTGGAAACTTTGCTGCCAGAGTTTTTACTGTTTTTTCTATAAACTGTGACTTTCACTGTAGCTCTTGGTTAGACTCACCCAGAACACCCTGGTGTGAAGAGCGCTGACCTTTCAGCTGAAATGGATTGACTCTTTTATTCTCTATTTTTCTATTTTACCATTTATTAAACAATACAAAGACAAACTTTTGTCAATTCATCTATTTTTTGTTCACTTCTCTACAAGGGGAAATAAGAATTTCCACCACACTGACCAGCTAGCTCCACTCTATGCTGTCTCATAATATGACTTTCTGCCTCAACAGGCAATATTTTTGGCTGATGCCCAACCTCTCTTTACACTCCTCTCTTGCATCGTGTCTCTCCTGTCACCTTCTAAACCTGCCCTGTCTTCATTGTCCCTGAAGTCAGAGTCTTGGTGGGACTGTATGTGGCTGTTCCACTACAACCAGAGATTGAACTGCTGGGTGGATGGATAAACTGTTGTTCTTCAACAAATAGTCCTTGCAGATTCTGTTAATGTTTTTGTTTGTTTGTTTGTTTGTTTGTTTCACATGTATGTTTATGTGTATGTTAAGCAAATACATTGCAAAAGTAAAACATCTCAATACTGAAACAGTTATGTAATTTTGTTGCATGTCTTGTCCATAGAAAAAAAGGAACATATTTGCCAAAATGTTGAAGATTTACTTGAAGTGCTGTTCATTAGGTATTTTATATATTATATTTTAAATATATTATATTTAAAAAGTGCATCTGAAGAGAGGAGTGTATGGGACCAGTCAGATCAGGTCTACAGAATCCACAGCAAAAAAATAGACGTAATAGATGTGATGTTTCATTTTTGCATGGTGTGAGCAATGTATTTGCTTGTTGAACATGTTTCAGAAAAAGGGTTAAGTAGTGTCATTATTAAACAGATGCACATGTTGCCCTCCACAGCATGATATCATCTCTGTTTTAGCAAGACTGAAAACTGACAAAAGAAGGCAAACATTATTATCATATATAGCCCTTAAATGAGTCCCAGCCCAAATTAGTCTGGCCCACCAAAAAATGAAATCCTGGCACTGTGCCTGTATTGATTAAACATTATTTTTGCCAAAAGATAATGATTCCTGTGAGTCAGATGGTCATTCTGTCCATCCAACACTTTGGTCCAAAACTGAGTCAACTACCACTGCTGGCCTAGCCTAGACTACCAAATTGAAATCTGCTTTGAATATTTGTGGGGATAAGCTCTAGGGATGTTGCTGATCACATTACCTGTTTCCTCCAGTTGTTGGAATATGTCACGTTATGTACAAGTGTAAGTTAGGTACAACATTTTCACATTTGTCCACTCACTAAAAAATGTACTGAATCACATTCATGTCCTTCAGAGGATGAATGTCCACGTTGGATCTTCAAGCTTTTCTTCTTCTTTTCTACAGCTAATACTCAATACTTGTTTTAACGCCATTTTCAAAAGCCAATAAAATTCAGCACAAGGTAATTGCAACAAAGCGTGTGCATGACCAACAGTGTTACAGTGATTAAGTGATCACCATTATACACCATCTCCTTAAAAAATGAATTTGTATGATGTTCTCTACATTTCTTTTTCTCTGTTAATCTAAAGCTGTTTTCTGGTGGAAAGCCCTCTAACATCTCCACATAAATATTCAAATGTTGATGCTGGACCCAAAGTGTTCAAAACTACATTTTTCACCACAAAGTCTATTTCTGTCATTATTACAAACTGACCAGAACTATTTATGTGACTGGCTATATTTCAGTACCAGTCAAAAGTTTGGACACACCTTCTTATTCAATGTTTTTTTCTTAATGTTTTATTATATTCTACATTGTAGATTAATACAGACATCCAAACTAAGAAAGAACACATATGGAATTATGTAGTAAACAAAAAAGTGTTAAACAAACCAGAATATGATTTATATTGTATATTCTTCAAAGATTCACATTTTGCTTTGATGACAGCTTTGCACACTTCTGGCATTCTCTCAATCAGATTCATGAGGTAGTCACCTGGAATGGTTTTAAATTAACAGGTGTGCCTTGTCAAGAGTTCATTTGTGGAATTTCTTGCCTTCTTAATGTGTGCAGAGGTAGGGTTGGTACACAGTTTTATTCAGTGAATAACCCTATTCGACTACTGTTCTAATCCATATTATGGCAAGAACCACTCAGCTCAGTAAAGAGAAATGACAGTCCAAGACATGAAGGGAACATATATACATATATATATATATATATATATATATATATATATATATATATATATATACATATATACATATATACATATACTGTGTATATATATATATATATAATATATATATGTATGTATATATGTATGGTCGGCATCCTCCTCCTGTAAGATTACTTTTGAGTTACATCATTCAGCATGAAAATTGTAGTTCATGTCTCTTCTATTAATTGAGGCCTTGTTCTAAGTGGAAGGCAAACATTCCTTTACAGATATGAGCTGACTTTGTTTTCAACTAAGAGGCGCCTTGCAGTCTCCCATCTCCACCTGGCAAGGAGGACGTTGTTTTCTTTTCAATAAAGCCGTCAAATAGACGATTCACAGGAGACCCCCTCCTGTTATTTACAACTAACATCGTCTGCCCATTTACGACCATGCTTTTCTCTTATCTGTGACATTCCAATCTGTAGAGGTTTCTGCACTCATTCAGATTTCAACAAAGTTTTAATTAACCATTAAGCCAGAATCTCATCTTCTTAATTATAACAAATGTATTAAAACTGATTTTTCCCACTGTACTCTGCAATGAAATTTGGCTGAGATCAAATTGTGTAAATGTAAATGTGTAAAAATGTCCTGTGTTCCGTGGAACCACAGTACCCTCTAATGGTGAGTCCTGGTATGATTCGGACAAACTTTTTAAGGACCTTTTCCATAATACGTTTTTGGATTATTACCAGTAAATGTCTCTGATATGCCCTGTTTAATAAGTATTATGCTAGAACTAAAATAAATATGTATAACTGATTAATTCTACTGTATAATCAAGTGTGTTTAGATGTTTTGATCAAGTTTTAATTCCTTTTTGAATGTTAAGTGTTTTTAATAATGCCATATGATTTCGTGTTAGACAAAGTCCACATATTAAGCCATGGTGAAATTCTGGGAAAGGTGAAACACGATCTTGAAACATTAAAATGATAGTTTAGTTTAATTAAGTTTCTGTGAGTTTAGACTTATAATTTTGTCGAAAGTGTGAACGCTGGCAGCCCGCCCACTTGGGTCCCGCCTGCCATCTAGCTCACGCTCACTCTCTTGAAAGCTCTCTCTCTTGAAACTCTTACTCTTACTCTCTTGTAACACTTCTTTTAATTTTCCGCTCTCTACTTACTTTTGCAGCACGCTCGCTTCAAGACAGCGATCTCCACAGAATTGCTCACGTGTTGATTTTTCTCATTTTTATAATTTTACTGTATTGATTCACTTCCTTTAAGTGCTTCAACTTTTGTTAAGTTTCTAACAGAACAAAGTTCTGCTTTGATTTGTTTTATATCGTTAAGTATCGTAACCTGATTTAGAGATAGTGAACTTAATTTAAATGATCTTGTATTAAGTAACGACGGAAGATCTGCCTGATCAACGTTTCATCCTCAGTTATTTTAGTCAAGAAGTTAAATTAGTTTACAAGTCAGAGCCTAAGAACCACCACTCAAAGCGATGAAGAAGACCATCATCTTTATTAAGATCATCATCATTGATAAAGACGTTTCAGTAACGGGCTGTTTCAGAAACCGTGCAAGCGGTTTCCAACGAAAGAAAGACTTTGTGCCAAGCCAATCGGCTCTGCCCCCAACACTCACAAGCGGTGCCATTTCTGCTGGGCATTGGACCAAGACTGTCGCCAGCTGAGTACTTGACGAACTGCGCTCTTCCTCCAACATCGGAATGAGGTCGTCACCCACTGTGACACCGGACAAGCTGCGACTTCCCTCCGGCTATTGGACCGAGACTGCCAGTCCGCAGTTGAGCTACGAACTACCGGAGACGAAACCCAAAGCCTGTTGACTTCCCAACTCTTCAGAGAAAGTAGGCTAACCATCACTCATACAGCTGGATTCACACACATGAAATACGAGTTGGTGTCTTTGGCTTTGATTCAGATCTTTTGAGAACTCTCGTAATATTTAAATGCTTTCACCCAACCCGTAATTTCACCATCCGCACATATTTCACTAATAAACTCATTACTTTAGTTATTACAGACTCCTCTGATACCTGTTGTCATTCGTTTAAATTGCCATTCCATTTATTTACTCTGAATTATTTAGTCAATAAACATATTTAACCGTATGTTGTTGTCTGTGCAGGTTTGTTTTTAATGTGGAGAACCAATGGAAACTGTGTAGAAGTCACTGCTTCAGTTATGAGATTGAATAAATTGATTTGAAATTGATTAGAATTGTTCCAAATTAACCATGTCCAGTCGAATTTGATTAATTCCCTCCGGATTATTCAAATAGATAAAACAACGGAGGTGGTGCCCCATTTACAAGTGTTTTATAAATTGCCAGTGATTAATAAATTACATTTATTAGTAGTGTATCTCCTACAAAATATAGGATATATTGATATTAAAATATCATTAGGATTCTGAAATTCAGTCCATAAATTTAACAGATTTCATCCCATTTTGCAGCATTAGCCTGAAATCAGACTAACATGATGTTGATAAGTGTGGTGATTTATCCTGATTTGGTTGATGAAGTATCCTGGTGTCAACGCTGACTGATTATGGAAATCAACAGTAAATTGTTTTTGAACGTGGGCCACTTCTCCTCAGCACTCCATGAAGGGCACAGGGAGGTGTGTGCCATAACTCACTGCCTTGATGTCAGACTTGTAATGTAATTACAAACCCATCTGTCTCTCATCGTATGACAAGCGCAAAATGTCCAATTATGGTTTTGTTTAAATTGTAATTAGTTCGGCCCAATTTGCCATCCTCCAGCGTGCTGCATGTGCCTAATGAAAGGGAGATGCATGATTCTGTGCTAAAGAACCTGAGAGATTTCTGCTCACTTCTAGATGCACACTCTGCTTTTTAAGCAAAGCAATAACTAATGGGGTTACAGTCACATTCTTAGTCATGCTTCACACTTATTAGTATATTTCCTTTAAACTGTTGGAGGCAGAGACAGTTCTGGTGCCTGAGGCCAGACACCGCTGGTGCCCTGAGGGGACAGATTTTTTCATAATTTTTCGTAATTTACTGATAATTAATTAAACTTTAGTCAAACCCTGGCATACATCCACAGTAGCCTCCCTGAGGTGAATCTGTTTCTAATCATATTTGGACATATATGATATGAAACACAAGAATGCTGTATGACTCTATTATCCAGGGTTGGTATTTATAAAACTTCTAACAAATGGTCCTAAACTTTGACTTGTGAGTAAAAAAAAAAATCGAGACTATACAGAAGCTCAGAGTAACTCAAACACTAAGTGTGATTCTTCAGTACTGACCACAATGACTTCTCACTGCTGAAATATGTCATCATGTTTACCAACAGTGCCCTCCCTTCAGCAACAAAACAGCGAAAAGCAGACCTCTAGATATAATTGGTTGTGCAGCATTACTTCAGACATCACAACCTCTACTCCCTTTATAACAGACACTCAGAAGTTTACTTTGAAATGAGCAGTAAATTGAGATTTAAGACACCTTAAATAATGTTTGTGTCATCACAGACAGCTATAGAGTCACACAATTATACTTTATAATATTAATAAGTAATACTCTTTTTGTCCAGTCGTGGGGATTTTGAGGGTATTAAATAGTGCACACATTTACACACTCAGTATCTGGACACTGATACAAAATACCAGACTGTATTTAGTGCACTATATCAACACTGTTTTGAACCCTTCTTTAGCAGTCAGTTTAAATGATCAAACCTCAGTTCTTAAATGTCAGGAATTGGCATAAAGAAAAAAAAACCTTTCACCATTAGATCCAGTATAGAAATCCAGACTCACCAAACTGTTTGAAATTTACTGGTTGGTGAACCTATTATGGCATCCTTTAGTTTGATAACATATTGGCGTAACTATCAGAAAAATGAAGTCGTCCACATTTGCAGTCGACCCTGTTCCAAACTGTTTAAATTAAACTTTCAATGTTTCTTTCGTAAAACAACAGGAATAATCAGCATATCTCTGCAATTAGGTACCTTTCTTTCTGCTGCATTGGTATGTAGCAGAATCTTAATGATTTTGCACTCGTTTTAGGGGCACCACCTCCGAAGAGGAAACTTTAAATCAAATCAATAATTTCTTAAGTTATCAGTCAAATCTATCTAAAAGTGTGACTTCTCGATTAAATTGATCCACATTCTCCACCTCAAAGGAATACACAGAACCACAACTGGGTCCAAATGAAAATGTTACTAAGTAGATACTAACACAAATGATTTTAAATGATGGTCAGACATGAATATTTACCAAATACAAGCAGTCAAAATGATGATAGTGAATTGAGTGAGGAAATGGGGAATGGTGGAGGAAATAATCTGTTCGCTTTGGATTCTGGTAATTAATATTGAACGAAAGGCAGTGGAAAATTCGGAGGTTGAATTATTGTCAATATGACTATTATTATTATTATTATTATTATTATTATAATTTTGACATCAACCAAGCCATGAGCAGTTGAGAGGGTGATTTAGCCTACTTTTAAATGTGAAGACCACTCTGGAGTTGAGAACTCGGTCAGGACTAAAGTACTGGATGTGATGGACGGAACCCCCTCATGTGTGTTCTGGTCCCAGAGACGAAGTGTGGTTCAGTCGAACAGTTCTGCCAATTCTCTTCTCAACATTGGTTTAGCGTTGGAAGCAGCTTGGCTTTGTAAGCGGAATACAGGCAGGCTGTCTGTTTGGATCTCAGGTGGTTGATGGCAAAGTATTACTTTGGTTCTATTTGCTTTATTCGGAACCCCGCAAGGTTGTATAAACTGGTAGCAAGGTTATAAAAACATTTAAAAAACCCAATTTGTTGTTGAAACATGGTTATCAAATTAGGAAAAAACAAAACTAGCACACAAAACAAAAAGGAGCAATAGGTACACGAGTAACAAGAGGATAAAAAGGACAAGAAGATAAGCAACAAAAAAACTAAGAGAATAAGAAAGAATAAGAGAGAGAGCAGTCTTTGTGTTTGGAGGATACGGGGTGTGGTTTCTGGTCGATCAACCAATCAGGACTCTTTTCTGTCCTTTCATTGTTTGAGACGGTAATTTCTCGAAATTCTACATCATTAAAACATGGAGTTTTGCAAGCTGAAAAATACATAGTTATCCACCGTGACCCATTAAATATCAAGAACAAGTAATATGTGAACAAGAGAGGAAGATACAAAGAAACTAAACTTTTAGGTGATTGAATTAATCTTTTAGGTAAATAGTTGTGAAGAATGTTAACGTCATGCTAATAACTGTTTAAACAAAGATTAAATAGTTCCTAACTATATGACTAAACAATAACAGGATTCTACAACATTTCCTTCACTTATCGTAAATAGGATGTATCCTGTGTACTCAGCCTATTATGTAGAACGGCAGCATTAATTATCCAGATATAGTCAGTAGATGGCAGTATTGTCACATGTCAGAAATACAATGAAAACCTTAAATGAATAAATCCAGCTTGGAAGGTGTTAAAACACTGGGATTTCCTTTAACATGAACAATAATTTTAACTGAATGTGATGAGCATAATGACAAATGAATAAAACAGTCACTTCATATTGATTTTAAAGGTTGCAGCAAGCAAAGGTAGAAGCAATTAACATTCAAAGCAGTCTGTAATGCAGGCAAATTTATGATCTTGGTTGTTATCTGACCAGGCTCCCCTGTAAAGGGAAAAGGGGGGTCTTCAAAGTTTCATGCGTTCCATGGCAGAGATTCACGCTGAAGCATTAATTACAATTTGTTTGATGATCTGGTGGAAACAGGCTTCAGTTGGGAGACATGAAATGTGGGATGTACTGGTAGGGATGCAGGCAGCTTGAGGCGGACGGCAGTGGGGTTGATGATCTCGTTCACCTCAAATGGACCAATAAAGCTCGGGGCCAGCTTGCTTGACTCCACCTGAAGAGAAAGGTCATGGGAGGAAAGCCATACCCTTTGTCCCGGTTGGTATTGTGGGGCTGGAAGTCGGTGACGATACGCCAAACGCTGACTTCGCTGGGTGGAACGGGTAAGGGCATCACGGGCAGACTGCCAAATCTCTTTGCAACGGGTGACATTAGCTTGGATGGAGGGGACTGCAAACTCACCCTCCTGGGCGAAGTGGGATGATGGGCCGTGATGCAGCGAAGGGCGGTCTCCAGGTCCTGGTTGGCTCTTTCTGTCTGTCCATTTGACTGAGGATGATAACCTGAAGTGAGCCTGGAGGAAGCGCCGAACGCCTTACAAAAAGCCTGCAAAACCTGACATGTGAATTGGGGTCCCTATCTGAGATGTCTGAGGGAAGGTCATGGAGCCGGAAAACATGGTGGGTGACAAGGTCGGCGGTCTCGGAGGCGGATGGGAGCTTGACCAGGGGAATGAAATGAACCAACTTGGAGAAGCGATCCACTATCGTGAGAATAGTGGTGTTTCCATCAGAAAGCGGGAGACCCATAACAAAATCCACAGCAATATGAGACCAACATAGAACATGACAGACTGTGACAGGTGTCCCACCAAGCCCCTATTGTAAATCCGTCTGAAATATTAAAAGCTGTTCTTTAGAAGCGAGAAAACTCTCCCTTCTGGATTGCATCATACTGATAGGTTTGTGGCTGCAAAGTGGGGGGGAAGAAATTGTGTTCGTTTGAGTGTACCCCAGATGACCTTCCTGTGCGATGCAACAGTGCTGAGGTGGGTCCATTACAGGTTAAAACTCTGCTGAAGAAGCCTGATATGGACATTACTCAAGTCAAGGCAATTTTATTCATATAGCTCTCTTGCTCTCAACCCAACCGGTCTAGGCAGATGGACGCTCACCTTGAGTCCGAGTCAGCGCCAACGTTTCTGCCTGCTAAACAGCCATTTTTTCTTGCCACTGTCACCGAGTGCTTGCTCATGGGGGAATGTTGGATCTCTGTAAATTGAAAAGTAAGGTCTTAACCTGCTCTAATTGAAAAGTGTCATGATATAACTTTTTTTGTGGTTGGTATTATATAAATACATTTGACTTGAATTGTCCTGAGTTAGAAAGTGAGTGAGTTTACCATACCGCTGTAGCCACTTCTCATCTCTGCAGACTAGTGGCTGCAGGCCACATTGGCCACTGCTGAGATACATCCCTGAATCTCTGACAGAACTGTCAGGAAGTTCGGTTGTAATGTGCAGAAATACAGGCAAAAAAAGGAACGTGTCGAATAAAATGATATCTGGTTTTATCTTATTTTTACTGTCTACCATGGGTCTAAACTTTTGTGCATCACACTTGCATCTCGTTAACCTTCATCTGGCAGTGTTCTAGGTGACTAGCAAGACTTCCTATGCCTAAAAATGTCCCTGGAGGGATGATACTTCTATTCATCTTTAAAGTCAATAAAACCATTCAAACAAAAAGATTTCATGTAATTGTCTTATTTATTATTGATTTAGGTAAGAAAAGAAGGTGGATTTCCTAATCTTTTTTCTCATGTTTACTCTTCCTTTGGTGTGTGTGCATTTTGATGCAAATTAGGAGCTTTAATTGCATACTGTAAATATTATCAGCCTCAGAACTCCAGGGGATGCTTCTTAATAGATAATAGACATTGATTTCATTCTCCTCTCGCTGCAGATTGCTCGTCATGTGACACAGGAGAGAAGAGACAGAGCAGAAGTCTGTATTCAGGCCATGATTAGCCTGTAATCAGCAAAGTACAAACTGATTATTAGCTCTCGCACTCAGCTGTCTTCAGGGAATCTGCTTTCTAACCGTCTTTCTTTTTCTCTGTATTTCTGCCATTGATTATAACATGCTCCTCTGATTTCCATAGCTGTGGCAAGGGCACTTTTTCTCTGTGTGGCAGCTCAGAAGCGTCCATATCTCTCCTCCTCTGACCTCCTCTGAATCCCTGAGGACACATGATTGCCTGTTAGGATGTGCTTTATGACTGTGGTTTATGGGTTTGTCAGTATTGACTTTTTATTGGGTCAGTCAGTCTCGTCAACCTGTGGTACAGTTGATGTTTTGTTCTATTTTTCTCTTTAGGATGTCAGCCTTTAAAAATTTCACTGCAACCTGTATCTACAGTCCCTAAACAGGCTGCTTAGTAACCTGTAGTTGCGTTAAATTCCTGAGACATTTAAAGACGTTTTGGGAATACAAAATTGTCAATTTAAAGATTACTTGAGCTATAAGCAGCATCAGTTTGTACATACCAGAATGTTGCTTGACATCGGCTGAGCCCTCGTGTATATACCACAATGAAGAGAAGCTTAATTGCAGCCTAACAAAGAAATCCCCGAAATCCTGTGTCAAATCAGTATATCATCCCCTTTATGTCAACCCCGTGTCAGACATTTGCAACATAGTGTGTGTGTTTTTTTTGTATATTTATTTGTATTTGTCCTTCACTAAAGCTGCATGGGGACATCGAGTGATTTATGAACTTACCCAGTATCCCCATTCCCTAAACAGGTTCAAGTGATGCATTTGTGCAGGATTATCATAGTCTGTGTTCACTTATGTTTACTGACTCAAATATTTTTGTAATATATGACTGAAAGACTATAGTGACACCAAAATGCTGTGACTTCATATTAATGATCCCTCCATAATGCTTAATCTGGAGAAATAAAAACAGGAAGAAAAAGCTGGGAAGAACAAAGAAAAAACTAAAATAAATAATAATAATGAAGTCAGTGAGATTCTGATTCACATAGAGATGCTATTACCAACTTTGATGAAACATTTTCTTTTTGTTGTGATTGAATTCCCACTGTTTGTTTCCAGTGTGAAAGCGACAGTCAACAGTGACTTATTTTAATTTACTAAAGTAGTCCAGTTACATTACACACATAACTAAAGTTACATACAGTTGCAATCAAAATTATTCAACCCCCATTGCATTTTAGGTTTATTGGCAAAATTTAAAATTGTTCAGGTGTTTACCATAAACAAATTACACAAGAACAGTTTAAATAGTTAAATAAAACTAATAATACAAAGATTTTATCCAAATTCAACACTAAATCCTACGTTCAATGACTACTGCAGTCTCAAAAATATTCAACCCCCTGAATAGAATTCCTCATAAGAGCACACATTTGCAAATCAGGTGTGGTCTCAAGCACACCTGATGCAAACAATCAAGGGCTTCATTAGTTGCATCAGGTGTGCTTGAGATGGAACACCTCAAATACCTGGACTGTTGATGGTGACATTTCATTGCATGTTAGAAATATGGCTAAGTCAAGAGAATTGTCCAAAACGTTCAGAGAAGAGATCATTGCCTTGCACAAACAAGGAAAAAGGTACAAAAAAATAGCAAAGGCACTGAATGTTCCTAGAGATACAGTTGGAAGCATAGTTTGCAAGTTTAAAGTTAAAGGAACAGTGGCTACACTACCTGGATGTGGCAGAAAGAGGAAGCAGTCCTGAGGAGGCAGGTGGTCAAAAACCCTCGACTGACTGCAAAAGACCTGCAGCTAGACTTGGTGGCAGCAGGCACTGAGGTTTCAGTTTCCACAGTAAGGCGCATACTAAACACTGAAGGGCTCCATGCCCGAACTCCAAGACGTACACAACTACTGACCCAAAAGCACAAGAAAAGTCAGCTCCAATTTGCTCAAAACTATATAAATAAGCCAAAGAGGTTTTGGGATTCTGTTCTGTGGAGCGATGAAACAAAACTGGAACTTTTCGGGCCTATGGATGAGTGGTATGTCTGGAGGAGGAAGAATGAAGCATACGTTGAAAAGAACACCCTGCATACAATGAAGCATGGCGGTGGCTCAATCATGCTCTGGGGCGGCTTCGCTTCCTCTGGCACTGGAAACCCTTCCAACAGGACAATGATTCTAAGCATACCTCAAAGTCGACCAAGGCTTGGTTTCAGAAGAAGTCCTGGAAGATACTAGAGTGGCCATCACAGTCGCCTGACTTGAACCCCATTGAAAATCTCTGGTGGGATTTGAAAAAGGCAGTTGCAGCACGCAAACCCAAGAATATTGGTGAACTGAAGGCCTTTGCCCATGAGGAATGGGCTAAGATTCCTCAGGAACACTGCCAGAAGCTGGTTTCTGGCTATGCATCACACTTGCAGCAGGTCATAACAGCAAAAGGGTGCTCTACTAAGTACTAAATATGCTTGTCATGAAGGGGTTGAATAATTTTGAGACTGCAGTAGTCTTTAAAAGTGGCATTTTGTGTTGAATTTGGAGAAACCACTTGTAATATTAGTTGTGTTGAGCTATTTAAATTGTTCTTGTTTGATTTGTTTATTGCAAACAGCTGCTAGTTTGTACATTTTGCCAATAAACCTAATTTGTAGTGGGGGTTGAATAATTTTGATTGTAACTGTACATGTAAGTAACATAGTTATTTTAAACCAAACCAAAATGTTTTCCTGAACCTAACCAAATATTTTTACTGCCTAAACCTAACCAAACTGAGAGTGTACAACAAAGGTCTGGTACACCTGTTGCTGGCATGCTGCAACAGTCATGTTGTTTTGGGAAGAGTGATATATGTCATTTTGCGAGTCACTGGCAATCAACCTATTCAGTCCTATGTCTGAGAACTGAGAAATTTCATTCTGTTTCACATACAGATTTCTTCAGCCTGACATTGTATTCCTATTAGCTGATTTCTTGTTGGATGTGGAGTTATCTTGTTTTGCCCTACAACCGACTAGTCATGTAACCATCCTGTCAACATTTTTTTGTTTTGCATGAGCAAATAATGCAAAGTTTTCCCCAGACAATCAAAGAAATATGCAGATTTAGGAGTTCTTACATCTGTAAGTCAACTTGCAGATATATCAGTACCCACTTGCTGCCGTTTTTCTGTTATTTTTTATGGATGTAACAAGGTAGCTAGCTAGCTGTACAAAACTCTGATTGGTTCATTATTTCTCTAACTGGGGGAAACATCCATCAATAAGCACAACACCAGATCAATTTGAAACACTGAATAAATGGAATATGTAATCAATAATTTAGAGGTCTGGAACCAGGCTAGGAGGGCAAGTTTGGTCACCCAACCAGCCCAACGATTTACTACTCAATTTTTACATTTCACCATTGTTACCTATAACTCCTTAAAGGCAGAAATACTGAACATACAACCAGTATTTTGTCATTTTAGCACATACAAGGAGAAATTTGAGTGAGGATTCAGCAACAACTTTGATCAGAAACACATTTGGGGGAAACAAGTAAGAAGTATGGTTTAAACAAGACAACAGAGTTCAATTAGTGCTAGCCTTCAGCATACAACCAAACCCTACTGCTCATACTCAAACCCCATTGGCTCAGACCGTTGTGTCAAACCATGGACTGTAATCCATGTCAATGTATCAAACCCACCCCATATAAGATAAAAAGTTGTGATTGTCTCAGAGCAAATCAGTTTGGCTGGAAATATATCTGAATGGGTGACAAAACACATCTGGCAGTCCAAATAAAACCCAAGCTTTCAGATTTGTCTGGTTCTGGATCCTCTCTTGATCTGAAAATGCTCTGAATGAGGCCAGTTTCAGGTGAGCAGGCAGGAAATCAAGTCTGTGCTCCATCTTCTTTCAGTCTATTGAATCCGTCTCTGCAACCTCCCAAATCTTGACTCGTGGATTGATGACAGCTCAAACTTTTTGTGCCAGCACAATATTTTAATCATTAATAAAGTGCCACATTCCATGACTCATGAGTGTGCATGAAAAGGCAAAACCACAAGCCAGTTTTATCTTTCAGAGAAAACATTCACTTCAAGTGCAGAATGATTACACAGAGTCACCGGCTTTTTCTCAGCAAGCCTCCACATTTTTATAAGCTAGACCTGGAGCTGTGAGAGAGCGGGTCAAGAGTCTCATTGATCTCAGTCTCATAGGTGGCTATATTTTGTTCAAAGCCCTTTGGCGCAGAGTGTGCTTCGATCTACGGGTGATTTATCAAGTCTACAGTGCCTGTGCCTCGCTGCTAGTCACAACACACTGCCACAGTGATTAATTATGTGCTTGAATGGCAATAGAGTGTAAGCTTGTACATGATGTGACAAGAAGGGTCAATAACCAGCAGTCATAATGGGTCCGCAGGGAGAGGACCTCCCGGCATGAAAATATTTTACGGCATGGGTGGCTAGAGACGCATACAGAAACATGACATTACCCAAATATTTAAATTGAGCAACATTATAGTTTGATTGTATTACAGACAACAGCAGTAGAGGCATCAGTTAGAGAGGCCCACATCCAAGAAGTCACATGTTTCTGTTAATGAATGTGTTATTTCTTTCTTTTGTAAGTTTTGACATAGAGCAGGGTGATAATGTCATATTATCTTTTATCAACTTTCAGTTGAATGGTCTTTGGATTATATGATCATATGTCTGCCTGGAACATGTGATTTGAGGATCTTGGAGTGCAGCACAACTCTAGTCTTTAATGAGGCTTGTCTGAAGAGGGACACAGTTACACAGTGTTTAATACTGTTGCCTCACAGCAGGAAGGTCCTGGTTCGAATTCCGCTGGGGCAGGGCCTTAATGTGTGGAGTTTGTATGTTTTACCCATGCTTGCTAGCACTATGTAGTATTAACTGATACTGACTTAGCTAGCAGTTGTTCTTACAAAATGCCTACTAAGAGCCATCCTCCCCTGGCTTATTCATATTTTTGCCTAATGGCCATGACTCCCTTTGTACATAGTGGCCATAAAGGGCATTGTCAACAGAGGCTTGTTATTTTACATTGGAAACATCGTAATGTACTGTATTTCCATGAAGGGTTAAGGAATCCAGTCCCATTAAATGAGAAGCAATGATTTCCTGTAGGGTATAACTGATTGATTAAATGCTTCATTATAATTTCACTAAATAATATGTCCTGAACACATATGAAAGTTGATATAAACTTGATAAACTTGACTTGAGTCTTTATAGCAGTTCTTGGTTATGATTTTATTTTATTTCCTTTTTTGTATTTAGCAGGATGGCTCTGCAGGGTCACTGCCAAAATGTGTGTGTGTGAACCTGAAGCCTGGACTCCGGAGTGTCAGGTTCCTGTTGAGGGTTTTTGCAACACCCTGTGCTGGAAAAACAACCTCACAGTCAAAGTCAGTTTGCTGAGGTCAGTCTTTGAGCAAACCTTTCAGTTAATTTCTTAGAAGATGGATTTGATTTTTCACATCCATATGGATATATGGATGTGAAAATTAATTACTGTATATGATTACACACCCTCATTCTTAATTGTACCACATCATGAATTATGACAACTAAAATTAAACCATTATGGTACCATCTAGGATATACAGTTGCATGCAAACAATTATTTTTTGTCTTTTAAAATAATACATTCATAGTGAAGCTTGTCAAATATCAGATATCCGTCCACCCCTGCCCAGTGTCCTGCTGGCTAACGTTCAGTCTCTGGACAACAAGCTTGATGACATGAGGGCTCGGATTCGTTTTCAGAGGGACATACAGGACTGCAACATATTCTGCCTCACCGAGACGTGGCTCTCCCCTGCGGTGCCAGACCACGCCGTTCAACCAGCCAATACATTCTCCGTGTTTCGGATGGACAGGACGGAGGAATCGGGAAAATCAAAAGGCGGTGGAGTGTGTTTCATGACCAACAACAACTGGTGTGACCCTAGAAACGTCTCAGTGTTGTCTCGTTCCTGCTCACCTAACCTGGAACATCTAACGCTACTCTGTCGCCCTTTCTACCTGCCCTGGGAGTTCTCCTCGGTTCTCACTATCGGAGTTTATATTCCACCACATGCGGACATGGACACTGCTCTTTCCACTTTTCATGACACCATCACCAAACACACCGCCAAATACCCGGACACTGCTATTTTAACAAGGCAAACCTCACTCGGGTTTTGCCTAACCTGTTTCAACACATCTCATGTCCAACCAGGGGAAAGAACACTTTGGACCACTGCTACACAACATTTAAGGACAGTTATAAAGCATCATCTCTCCTGGCTTTTGGGAAGGCTGACCATGCAGCTATCTTCCTCACGCCAGTGATATATGTCATTTTGCGAGTCACTGGCAATCAACCTATTCAGTCCTATGTCTGAGAACTGAGAAATTTCATTCTGTTTCACATACAGATTTCTTCAGCCTGACATTGTATTAGCTGATTTCTTGTTGGATGTGGAGTTATCTTGTTTTGCCCTACAACCGACTAGTCATGTAACCATCCTGTCAACATTTTTTTGTTTTGCATGAGCAAATAATGCAAAGTTTTCCCCAGACAATCAAAGAAATATGCAGATTTAGGAGTTCTTACATCTGTAAGTCAACTTGCAGATATATCAGTACCCACTTGCTGCCGTTTCAACACATCTCATGTCCAACCAGGGGAAAGAACACTTTGGACCACTGCTACACACCATTTAAGGACAGTTATAAAGCATCATCTCTCCTGGCTTTTGGGAAGGCTGACCATGCAGCTATCTTCCTCACACCAGTATACAAACAGAAGCTCCGGCAACACGAGTGGTCAGACGCTGGTCCGCCCAATCAGAGGCCATGCTTCAGGACGTGCCTCATGACTTGCTTCATTTCCACACTGATAGACGATATCTGTCCCATGGTAACTGTTAAAGTTTTTCCCAATCAGAAACCATGGGTTGATTGGTCTGTTCGTAAGGCTCTGAACTCATGCACCGCCGCCTACAACGACGGTCTCAGGTCCAGCGACATGTCAGCCTACCAAGCGTCATCCTACGAGCTCAGGCGAGCAGTGAAAGCGGCTGAGAAGCAATACAGGGACAAAGTGGAGGCTCAGCTGTGCGACGGCAACAGCAGAAGCATGTGGCAAGGACTTCGGACGATCATGGACTACAGAGGAGGTACGAACACCCCGGCAGTCGCGGACCCCTCACTGGTGGAGGATTTATACTCTTTCTACGCTCGCTTTGAGAACAGTAGCGTTAGCGCCGCTAGCATCACGGCTAGCATGGGTGACTCTACCAAGGAGGACGGCCCCCTCTCCCTCTCAGAGCATGATGTCAGAAGAGCTCTGAGACGAGTGAGCTGCAGGAAAGCAGCTGGCCCAGATGGCATCCCCGGGAGGGTGCTAAAGTCATGTGCTAACCAGCTCGCTCCAGTGTTCACCTCCATCTTCAACCTGTCTCTGGCTCACTCGATCATCCCCACATGTTTCAAGTCGTCCACTATTGTCCCCGTACCCAAGAAGACCAACCCAAGATCTGTGTTGATGAAGTGCTTTGGGAGACTCATTAAAGACTTCATCAGTTCATCACTACCCAGATCATTGGACCCCCTTCAGTTCGCCTATTTTCCCAATAGGAGTACTGATGACGCCATCTCACATGTCCTCCATTCCACCCTCTCCACCTGGACATCAGCAAGGGGAACTATGCACGTTTGCTGTTCATTGATTTCAGCTTGGCGTTTAACACCATAGTTCCCCTCAGACTGGTCGCCAAGCTCAGGGATCTGGGGCTGAGCTCTTCACTCTGCTCCTGGGTCTTGAACTTTCTGACCGACAGACCACAAGTGGTGAAGATCGGGAATTGCACCTCCAGCACCCGCACCCTCAACACCAGCACCCCCCAAGGCTGCGTCCTGAGCCCCCTGCTCTACTCCCTGTACACCCATGATTGTACAGCCACACACAGCACCAACTCAATCGTGAAATTTGCGGATGACAGTGGTGATTGGCCTGATCTCCAACAACATGGAGATGGCTTACTTGGAAGAGGTGGAGTTGCTGACATCATGGTGCAAGACCAACAACCTGGACCTGAACGTCACCAAGACCAAGGAGATGGTGGTAGATTTCAGGAGGGAGAAGCAGAGGTCCCATTACGCACCACTACAGATCTATGGGACCCCGGTGGAGAAGGTGTCCAGCTTATAGGTACCTCGGAGTTCATATCTCTGATGACCTAACATGGACAACCCACATCATCTCACTGGTGAAGAAGGCTAGGCAGCGCCTGTATCACCTCAGACGGTTGAGGAAATTTAAGATCTCCACAGGGCTGCAGAAAACCTTCTTCTCTGCCGCCATCCAGTCTGTCATCTCTGGAAGCATCACTGCCTGATACGGCAACTGCTGTGCCCAGGACCGGAAATCTCTGCATAGAGTGATCCGATGTGCTGAGCGCATCACTAGAACTGCATTGCCCTGCCTTCAGGACATTTACACCAGGCCCTGCAGGTCCAGAGCGACCAGGATCGTGACGGACATTCACCACCCCATGAACCATGAACTGTTTGTGAAGCTGCCTTCTGGTAAGCGCTTACGCAGTGTCATGGCCAGGACTGAGCAGCTGAGGAGGAGCTTCTTCCCTCAGGCCATTCGGACAATAAACTCTCATAAACCAACATAACACACTCAGCACACACCATATATCACACACATGCATGCACACCCTGCTACTTTGCACACGGTTCTTTCTGTAAATACTTTTGTCTTTTTGTTTATAATATGTATATATATATACAGTCATGGAAAAAATTATTAGACCACCCTTGTTTTCTTCAATTTCTTGTTCATTTTAATACCTGGTACCACTAAAGGTATAATACAATGAACACGACAAAAAATGCAGCTGATCACATAATACTTTATGTCCTATTTGACATTCTTAAGCTTAATTGTATTCCCAGGGTATATAAGAGGCCATTTCATGTCATAAGCAGCCCTGCACATGCAAAGGCTTAGAGTGGTTTCCTGCTTACATTCAAGCCATAGCACAACTCAGAAGTTGTCAGCTCTCACATAATGCCTAAAACAAAAGAATTATGTGAAGCCACAAAGGCAGCCATCTTGGCACTGCTGGAAATTGGCATGAGTGAGAGACAGGTAGCAAAAAAACTAAAGATCTCCAAGACAGCTGTTCATTACAACAAGAAAAAACAAGCCGAACACGGCACTACCAAATTGCTACCTGGCCGCGGCAGGAAACGTCTCTCTACCCCACGAGATGACCGTGCACTCGTCCGTTCCTGTGTCAGGAATCGTCGTCAGACCTCCAGGGACCTTAAAAATGAGTGGGCACTGTCGAGAAATGTGACTTGTTCGGCAAGGACAGTTCGAAACCGACTTGTTGAAGCTGGTCTGAAGTCACACAGAGCACGGAAGAAGCCCTTCATCAACGAAAGGCACAGGAAGGCCCGGTTACTCTTTGCTAGGGATCACAAGGATTGGACTGTTGATGATTGGGCTAAGGTTCTCTTCAGTGATGAATCCAATTTTGAGTTGATGCCCACTCCAGCTAACTTACTGGTTAGGAGGAGGCCTGGAGAAGCCTACAAACCAGACTGTCTTGCCCCTACAGTAAAACATGGGGGTGGATCAGTGATGATCTGGGGTTGTTTCAGTATGAGTGGAACAGGGCAAATGCAATTGTGTGAAGGGCGAATGAACCAGGTCATGTACAGGGCTACTCTTGAAAACAGTCTTCTTCCATCAGCTGGAAAACTCTTTCCTGCCTCGAATGACTGGATTTTCCAACAAGACAATGCCCCTTGCCACACAGCAAGGTCAGTTAAAGCCTGGATGGAGAACCACAACATTCGCACCATGCCTTGGCCTGCTCAATCACCAGATCTGAATCCAGTTGAAAACCTATGGAAAATCATCAAACTCAAAATGGAGAACCACAAGCCCAAAAACAAAGCAAATTTGTTTGAATTTGTGCAACAGGAATGGGCTGCTGTGACAGCAGAACAATGTCAGAAGCTGGTGGAGAGCATGCCAAGATGCATGGCTTCAGTCATCAAAAACAATGGTTACGCAATCAAGTACTAACTCCTGTGTGTATCATGTGTTTAAAGCAAACAGAAAAGAAAACATGGAATGCTTAAAAGCAGTGTTTTTGGCAGTACAGTGCCATAGCTATTGATGTAAGAACTTAAGTGATTTTGGTTACTATCAAGAAAACCATGGAAAATGGCTAGATATCAGCTCTTAAATTAAACTCTTACGAGCTATTTTTGTTGTTATCATTATATTTGTCCAAACAAATGTACCTTTAGTTGAACCAGGCATTAAAATGAACAAGAAATTGAAGAAAACAAGGGTGGTCTAATAATTTTTTCCATGACTGTATATATATATATATATCTATATATATATATATATATATATATATATATATATATATATATATATTTTTTTTTTTTTTTTTCTATTTAAATTTAAGTCTTATTTTATTCTCTTTTCAGTTTTATTTTCTTATTTGAATTTTATTTTCTGGTTGCACTTTTTTTGCACAGTAAACGGAGTGGTTTCAATTTCATTTCACTGCTGCTGTACTTGTACAATTGCATGTGATGAATAAATCTTTGAATCTTGAATCTTGAATATCACCTCGGCCTTTATGTGGGAGATCATGAAGCAGTAATGTTGTTTGTCTGCATAGCACACCCATGCAATGTTTAGGTATCTCCACTTTCAAACAAGAAATTTGGTAGATGTTTGCCCACAGTAAAATAATAGGATCACATGCCTAGCATGTCAAGAAGTTGCAGTTAATCATGGAATTGAATTGATATTTGCAAAATCTGTTCATTTTTTTATATTCTATTAAAATAGTAATAGTATAAGTGAGTATGAATACACGACCTTGTGTGTCAATTTTTTTAAAAGTCTGACATGCTGATTCTGATTATGGCTGATTCCAGTTTTCTCAGATTTATAATTATAAGAGCATACTCAAACATTTTTGTAACTTTCTTACAAATTTGATTGTATAGTTGTAATAAAACATTTCAAAACAACAAAGAAACAATTACAATTACATTTTCTACAAACTGCACCAGGTGACAGGACATTCTCTCAATTAAAGGAATCTCAAAATCTTCTGCTCCTATGTGTCATGTTTTGCTTTTCATTTCCTCTCTTAAATACCATAAAATACTTATGATTGATTGATTGATTCATGCATCTCTAATATAAGTATTTGTTTTAAGAATTTGGAACTGCATTATTTATTTCCTGGGTGCTGCAGCACATTTTTTTTGTATTACTAGACACAAAACCAGGATTACTCATGTTTCTTTCCCAGTCTGATTGAGACATGAAAGTGACACTGGATGCAAACTTTGGCAAAGCCCAGGACAAGTGTGGTTGAGCTTTTGCATGGGACCTTCATGTTTTTTGCTGAAAAGGCTGTAGAGGATTACCTGCCGCAGTAGGTACTGAATGAAACGGGCAACACGTAGCGCGCAAAATTTAAATACAAACACTGCTGCGGATCGTAGATACGGATACGCTGTCAGCGGACAGCCTGGCTGGCATCATGGACATCAGACAGTTCTTTAAAAACAGAAGGGATCGAGACAAAGAAGCAGCAGGGAGCAGGAGAAATGTGAATGAGAGGGAGAGGGAGAGAGGTAGGTTTAGCTTTTTTTGCTTTTTTTGCACTGAGCCAGATGTTAATGGGAATCATTTCGGGAGAGAGCTCAGCTAATGAAGGCTAGTTTATCCACAGGACGTTAACACACTGACCTACCGTACATTGCTCTGTCGGCTGGGATCGGGCTGTTTTTAAATACTTAGAACAGAAGACATGCAGGTTCGATATTCAAATTAATTCATTAACACTCGAAAAGGAGTGGGAGTAAGATAATTTATTTAATCCCACCCGTTTCTCACCAATAATTTAACACAGAGTTTTTGAATACTTCCTCCTGTTTTTTAACATGAAACCAGAACAATGAACAAAACAGCCTATACCAGATTATAATAAAATTATTCCACAGTATTTGCATTATCTAATTAACCAAATTGTGAGTGAAAATAGGAATAATGTACATTCATGGTGGTATTACCACGAGTGAACACAATCAAACAGGAAAACTCCCTTATTGTGAGACTGTGAGAGTGAATGAGGCTAAGCCTAGGCAAAAACTGTTATGTTTTTTAAAAATTTTTTTTAAATATTGTTGTATTTATAATGCTGTTACAGAGAATGAGGAGCAGAGAGGTGGAGGAGTAGCAGGAGAAGATGTTATAAATGTATATAAATAAAATGTATATAAATGTTCCTTTGAATAGGTATGTAGCCTAGATGGGTAAACTGTGGCCCAAAAAACTCTGTTTTAAATAAATATTCACATAGGCTACCATCACCATAGTGCATTTGTCTGTTTGGCATTAATATAGTGAGGATGTGTTTGTGTGTGTGTGTGTGTGTGTGTGTGTGTGTCTGTGTGAGTGCGGGGGTCTGGGTCTGGGTCTGGGTGGGGGCCTGTGCCCCTGTAAAGCTGCAGGCCTAGCAACGCCCCTGCTAAGACCCACAACACTGAACTGTTTTGCGGCTGGTCCCTAGAGGAGCTGCGACATGCCCAGAAAGCTGATCCAGATATTGGACCTATCAGCGCATGGATGGAGGCCAGCGAAGAGCGCCCCCATGGGTAACACATGGGTCTCCCCATGCAGTCCAGCCACAAAGACATACTGGAGCCAGTGGAAGCAGCTCTACATCCGAGATGGAATACTGGTTAGGTGGATCTTCTGCCTGGAAGACAACCAGTTTTATCCACAAGTTGTGCTGCCTTGGGCCTTCCGGCCTGATGTTATGAGACAAGTGCATGAAGGGCAAGTTGGTGGACATTTTGGTGTGGCACTGTGGCCCGGCTGCAAACCCGATACTTCTGGTACCAAATGAGAGAGGACGTTGCCCTCTGGTGTGGCACCTGTACCAGCTGCACGTCCAAAGCCAGGCCCCTTAAGACACCACAAGCCCCCATGGGTACTGTTCAAATTGGAGCCCTCATGGAGCGCATCTCCTTGGACATCATGGGGCCACTGACCAAGACAGAGCGCAACAACTGTTATGTGCTCGTGATACCAGACTATTCCACAAAATGGGTGTAAGCCTTCCCTCTACCCAATGAGCAGGCTGTAACTGTGGCTGAAGTACTGGCCTCAGAGTGGGTGTGCCGTTATGGAGTGCCACAGACGCTGCACAGTGACCCAGGCTGAAACTTCGAGTCTGAAGTGTTCCAGAAAATGTGCACGCTGTTCGGTATCGAGAAAACGCACACCACACCTTTTCTGACCTCAGCCTGATGGCCAAGTTGAAAATTTCAATGCCACCGTGCAAAAGATTCTGGCCACAACAGCCAAGCGTTGCCACTGGGACTGGGACCTCATGATCTCCTATGCTGTAGTGGCCTACAGAGCGACAAAGCATAGTGCAACTGGTTTCACTCCCAACTTCATGATGTTTGGCCGAGAAGTGAGTGAGCCAGTAGACTTGGTAGCTGGCCTGCCTCTTGACCCTGACACAGCCCCTTCAGCCCCTGAGTATGTCCAACACCTCTGAGAGTGCCTGGAGCTGGCGCACTAAATCACCAAAAACTCTCTTGGTGAGTCTGTGAAATGTAGACAATATGACAAGAACTGCTGCCGCACACAGTATCAGATTGGTGATGCTGTGTGGTACCTCAATCAAAGGCACAAGGAAAATCAAGAACAAGGTCAGGAAGTTCCTCCCGTCGTACGAAGGACCATACTTCGACCTGGGACATCTGGACGGTATATCGCATCCAGAAAGGCTGGAAGACCAAAGTGAAAATGGTCCACCATGACCAGCTGAAGCTACCGCTGTCGTGACCCACTGGACAACGCCTGGGCCATGGAGCAGACTCGGAGCTGGACGCCAGTGGAGGTGTCACCCCCAGCCTTGGACGTGGATCCTACAGACCTGGGTCTGTCCCAGCTGTTCTCTGATACTGAGGAAGCCGCCAGCTGCACCTCATCAGATCCAGCAGTTGACATTCCTGCAGCTGCCGCTTCACACCCCTCCACTTTTCCTCATCTGGACTCTGCTGCTCCTGGGGACCCTCAGGATAGTGGGGGTGGTGTGGCGGAGCAACATTACCAGAGCCATCACTCTCAGAGACCTAGCCGCCAGCGAAGACCACCCGCCAGGTATAGTGAGTGGGTTTCCAGAGTTTAAAGGACCATTTTCAGGGTTTCAAATAGGGTCAACTGTTTTGCTACTGTTCAAGCTAATTGATACTTTTATATGTTCATTTCTATATATATATCTATATATATATATATATATATATATATATATATATATATATATATACACACACAGTGGTGGTCAAAATGATTAGAACACTTCAATTCAATTCAATTCAAAACACTTTATTTGTCCCCGAGGGGCAATTTAAAAGGCACGAGGAGCAGCATCATTAAAAAAGGACAAACAGAATATCAACAACATAAAATCTCAACAACATAAAATCTTGGCATATTTAAGATTTTTTTTTGTTGTATTGGCCATTCAAATACCCATAAAACAAATGAAATAGCTATAAAGTCATCATTATGCTCTATAAACCATAGAATATAGCCATCATAAGGAGATTTAGTTCATTTTCCTTACAAAAAACAAGCTACAAGGCCTATCCTGCTCATTAAGTTATGGGTAACATCAGGGTTTCGTCACTGAGGCCACACCACCAACTGGTATAAATTCAAAGCCTCTAGAAGTAGTCTTGAAGCCCATGTTGCTCTTTGAACATGGCTAAGGTGAAGAAGGAGCTAATGAGTGAGCAACGGGTTCGAATAAAGGCCCTTTTTGATGCTGGCTGGAGTTACCACCGTATAGACATGGACTTGAGATGCAGTCCAAGCACTGTAAATTACACTTTAGACCGCCATGATGCCACCAATTTACACCAGAACCGAAATGGGAGAGGTAGAAAAAAAGAAACTTTCAGATAGACAAGTGAAGCATCTCAAAATTCTCAGGACCGGAGAAAGACCTCACGAGAACTGCATGTCGAGATCAACACCTCAATGACTAATTGTGCAACAGCCATTAGTCATTGTGGCCATTACTAGCCATTATTCATATTGGTCATGCCTTCTGCAACTCAAGCCTTTGAGTTGCAGAAGGCATGGGATAACATTAGTGTTGAAATTCTCAGGAAATATATTGACACTATGCCAGAGAGATGTGCTGCTGTAAGCATCCTCCTCTCTGACACCACCATCAGAGACTCCAGCTCCACTCCCATAATGTCACTGGCCTTGCGGATCAATCTGTTCAGTCTTTTTGCGTCAGTTACCCTCAGCCTGCTGCCCCAGCACACAACAGCATAGAGTATAGCACTGGCCACCACAGACTCATAAAACATCTTGAGCATAGTCCGGCCTCAGTCATCTCAGAAAATAGAGATGACTCTATCCCTTCCTGTCAGTGTTCTTAACCCAGTCCAGTTTATTATCAGTGTGGACTGGATGGAAACAGGGGTCAACGGCACCTTGGGCTCACCTCACCTCAGGCTCATGCTGAAGACATAGTGAAGTACTCCACATAGCTGGGAGGCACAGGCTTTGAGCACCTTGGGGCTGAGACCATCAGGACCCGCAGTCTTGCCCGAGTGGAGTCTCACCAGCTGTCTCCTAACGTGGTCAGCTGTGATGCTCACTGTAGAGGTGACAGGTAGGGGAGGGGGAGGTGTAGAGTCAATTGGTTGTAGTATGTAGTGAGTTTGGAGACCAGGGGAGGAGGAGTGGGGAGGGATCTCACAGGAGGATGAAAGGCTGTAAGGAGGAGGAGGGGGTGGAGAAGGTGGTAGTTGGTAGTTGATTGATGGTGGTGTTATCAGAGGGTGCAGGGGCCTCAGTATCAAATCTGTTAAAAAACAGATTGAGTTCATTGGCCCGGTCCACGCTGCCTTCAACTCCTCTATTGCCAGCTGACCTGAATCCAGTGATGGTCCTCATTCCTCTCAAGCTTCCTCCGACCATCTCCTCGCTGTCCTTGTGGTCGCAGGCTGGCTCTTCACCAGAGGCACATAACAGGGGTTGAGGTGCACCAGGTTGTGGTCTGATCTACCCAGTGGGGGGAGGGGAGAGGTGCTGTATGCATCCTTCACATTAGCATACAGCAAGTCCAGGGTCCTCTCCTCTCTTGTAGGACGGTTCACATACTGTGTGAAGTTGGGCAGCGCTGTATCCATGGTGACGTGGTTGAAGTCACCCGAGATAGCAATGAATGCACTCGGGTGTTGAGTCTGTAACCGGGCTATGGCGGAGTGGATGACGTCACGCGCTGACGTCGGGTTGGCAAAGGGAGGAATGTAAACAGTCACCACAACAACATGTGAAAACTCTCGAGGCAGAAAATATGGTCCAACGGCAAACAGTTCAATGTCCGGGCAACAGATACACTCTTTGACGGTAATATGAGCAGGACTGCACCACCTGTTGTTAACTAGAGTGGCAAGCCCCCCTCCTTTACGCTTACCGCTCCCGGTGCAGTCCCTGTAGGCCTTAACAGTCTCATAGCCCTCGATGGAAACGTTGTCATCGGGAATGTCCTGGTGCAGCCATGTCACCGTAAAGCACATTAAACTACACTCCCGGTACTCCCTCTGACTCCTGGCTAGCGCCATTAGCTCCTCCATCTTGTCAGCTAGCGATCTCACATTACCCATGATGAGAGAGGGGACACTCAGCTTAAATCTTCTCTTCTCCGTAAGCCTCATTGTCTCGACCTTGCTCTTGGATTCCGCTGCTTTATTCCTCCCCTGCAGCCTCTGTGTGTCCTTCTCCATATCTCTTCGGGGATGTCTGTTGATCTGGACACCATGCTGGCCGGCTTCATAGCAAACAGCTGATCCCTCATACAAACAATGCGGCCGTGTAGTTGCTGTGCAACAATGGCTTGGCTGAGTAAAAGAAGTACTTTCACAGCAAAAAGAAAGGCCAAAACTCTCTCCACCAGCGTGTTTGGAGAGGGCATGGCTTAAGTATGCGCTAATACAAAAAAGTCAAAACAATATTTTAATAAGAAGCTAAAAAGTAGTAAAGTATAAAAAGGAACAGGAGCGACCGCAACAGGCTGCATGCACGGTGGTGCATGCGCACTACTACATTTATTTTATAAATAAATAAATAAATCACTTAAGTAGCTCTACATTCTGACAATCATCACTGGTGTAGAGTGTTTTGACAGAAACATTGGTCCTCCACTCTGCAGTAAACAGAAAAGCCATTTTCTATTATCCTGTTTCCTCTTTCACCCAATCAGGAGAGATAACTCCACAAAATTATTTTCCATTAACTACCAAGCAGGGAACGAGACATGAGAAATGAAAACTACTTTTATTGAGTTGAAGAAATTTCTATTTTCCTCCCTCCCTATTTCTCGCGTATAAATCCTCCATTCAATGGAAAGAAATTGCATAAAAAAATGCCTATTTTTATGGAAAGAGTTGTACAATCCCCTGACACAGGTTGTTGAGGTTGTAAATTGAGCTCATTCGATGGAGTGTATCCACAAGCACCATTGTATCTCAATACCCTACAATGCTTGCGCTAATTAACTTACATAACAATTCTGAATATAACCTCCATATATGACTAGCGAATGAGCAGCCAGCTGCCACAAGCCCTTTTTATAAATCACTGGATGTATGAGCCTGTATGGGAAATCTGTGCACCCTGGCACGTTTCCCTAAACACAAGCATGATTGTACAACTCATTCTCAGTCATAGTAGATTGAGTGCAATAAAAAATGAGCGCGTTGTTCGCTCTATCATTTGATTGGACATTGTACATGCTTCTGTGATTGACCAGCAAGCAGCATTCAAACGCAACTTGGTCGTGAACTTCAATCTCTTATTTCAACTAAACAGTGCGCTAAAATCCGATTCCGGATGCAGTTCATGCAAGGCAAGGCATGGCAAGTTTGTTTGTATAGCACATTTCAGACACAAGGAAACTATTAAAAACAAGTAGGAAGACATTAAGAAACCAAAAAAAGTTAAGAAATAGGAAAGTAAGCTAAAATAGAATAGGTCTAAAAGAGACAAGACTAAAGAATAGAATTCACAGTGCAGTTCAAAGCCTTGAAATTGCTTCAGTGAAAGGCTGTGGCAAACAGAAAGGTCTTCCGCCTTGATTTAAAAGAGGTGAGAGTTGGAGCAGACCTGCAGTTTTCTGGGAGTTTGTTCCAGATATGTGGCGCAATAACTGAATGCTGCTTGTCCATGTTTAATTTTGACTCTAGGGACTGAAAGCAATCCTGTACCTGACAACCTCAGAGGTCTGAGTGGTTCATAACGTAGTAGCAGATCAAAAATATATTTGGCCCGAAACCATTCAGTGCTTTATAAACCAACAGGATTTTTAAATCTATTCTTTGACTGACAGGAAGCCAGTGTAAAGATCTAAGAACTGGAGTGTTGTGATCTACTTTTTTGGTTCTTGTTAGGACTCGAGCAGTAGTGTTCTGAATCAGCTGCAGCTATCTCATGGATTTTTAGATAGTCCTGTGAAGATAACGGCCTGGACAAGTTTTTCCAGATCCTGCTGAGACATAAGTCCTAAATCTCCTGGATATATTCGAAAGGTAATAGTGGGTCCATGATTACACCGAGGTCTTGGCTTGGTTTATAGTTTTCAACATTACAGATTGAAGCTGAGCAGAAACTTTTGGTCATTCTTCCTTGGCTCCAAAAACCATTATTTCAGTCTTATCTTTGTTTAACTGAAGAAAACACTGGCACATTCAATCACTGATTTGTTCAATGCATCTACTCAGCATTTGTATGGGATTATAGTCCCCTGGTGATATGGTTATGTAGATTTGTGTGTCATCTACATAACTATGGTAACATATTTTGTTTTTTTTTTCCATTATCTGAGCTAGAGGAAGCATGTAAATGATGAATAGTAGAGGCCCCAGAATGGAGCCCTGGGGTACTCCGCTTGTCAGATGTGTAATTACCTATAGACACAAAATAGTCTCTGTCATTAAGATAGGATTTAAACCAATGTAGCGCTGTACCAGAGAGTCACACCCAGTTTTCCAGTAGGTCCAGTAGTATATTGTGGTCAACCGTGTCAAATGCAGCACTGAGATCCAGTAATACTAAGATGATGTGATGAATAGTCTACAACAGGGGTCCTTCTAAATTATCGCTCAAAGGTCTGCATCTGATTTTTATTGAAGGTCAGGGGTCTGGATTGATTGGCAATTCTGCCATATGTACAGGACTAACAGAGGATCGAAATGTCGTTCCCTCAGACCCACAGTGTGAAAAGAAAGGACAAAAGATAGAAAATATGTATAAAATAAAAATAAAATAAATAGATAATAATAAAATAAGTGTAAAGAGGGAGTTCAGAGAGTTCAGCCTCCTGACAGCCTTGTGTATGAAGCTGTTGCTGGTGGAGGAGGTACAGAAGCTCTGGTACCTTCTCCTGGAAGGCAGGAGACTGAAAAAACTGTGTGAGGGGTGGGTGAAGTCACCCACAATCCTGACTGCTTTTCAGGCTAGGGGGCTGTTGTAAATGTCCAGGAAGTGGGGAGTGATGCACCAATGACCTTTCCTGCTGAGTTCACTATGCGCTGCAGGGTTTTGCGATTTGAGGTGGTGCAACTTCCAACCCACACAGTGATGCAGCTGGTCAGGATGCTTTCAATGGTACCTCAGTAGAAGGAGCACGTGATGGGTGTCGGGGCTCTCGCTCTCCTCAGTTTGCGGAGGAAGTAGAGGTGCCGCTGCGCTGTCTTGGCTATTGATGCAGTGCTGTTGCTCCAGGAGAGGTCATCCGTGATGTGCGCATCCAGAAATTTGGTGATGCTCACGCTCTCCACAGCAGGGCCGTTGATGGTCAGGTAAAGGTAAATGACCAACTCCTTGTCTTCTCCACATTTAGGGAGAGATTGTTATCACAACACCACGTGGCTAGTTGGTTCACCTTATTTTGGTAGTTTGTCTCCTCGTTGTTGTTAATGAGACCCACCACCGTTGTGTCATCCACAGACTTGATGAAGAGGTTGGTGCTGTAGTTTGGTTTGCAGTCGTGCGTCAGCAGAGTGAAGAGCAGGGGACTGAGCACACATCCTTGAATGGGCCCCTGTGCTGTGTGATGACACACAGTGTGATGGTGCTCGATGTTTTGTTGCTCACCCGAACTCCTTGTGGTATCCCAGTGAGGAAATCAAGCAACCAGTTGCAGAGAGAGGTTTTCAGCCCCAACTAGTCCAGTTTGTGTATTAGCTGATGGGGGATGATGGTGTTGAATGCTGCACTAAAGTCTATGAACAGCATTCTCACATAAGAGTATTTTGTGTCCAGGTGGGTAAGGGCAGAGTGGAGAGCAGAGGAAATTGCATTGCCAGTTGACCGGTTAGCCCGATATGCAAACTGAAAGGGGTACAGGGAGGGAGGGAGGGAGGATGGATTTGATGTGCTGCATGACTAAACTTTCAAAGCACTTCATGATGATGGGAGTCAGTGCGGCAGGTGGTAGTTGTTGAAGAAGGATGAGGATGTCTTCTTTGGTATCGGTATTATGGTGGTGGCCTTGAAGCATGTGGGGACGACAGCCCGGCTCAGAGAGGTGTTGAAGAGCTGCTCTGCACAGTTCATTGCACGCGACCAGGTATGTTGTCTGGACCAGCAGCCTTGCGGGCGTTGATCTTGGAAAAAGATCTATTCATGTTGGCTGGGGACAGCAGGGGCGGAACTTTCTGTGCAGGTGTGGTGCTTTGTGCTTCAAAGCAGGAAAAGAAGGTGTTGAGGTTGTTTAGCATCGAGATGTCACTGTCGAATGTCTGTGGTGGGGGTTTGTAGTCTGTGGTGGTCTGAATCCCCTGCCACAGGCTCCTTGTGTCTCTGCTGTCCCTGAAATGGTTGGTTATCTTTTTGGCATATTGCCGTTTGGCTCTTCTGATGCCACTTGACTGGCTGCATCACTGGCTCTGAAGGTCATATTCCGGGCTCTCAGGAGTCCGTGGACCTCCCCTGTCAGCCATGGCTTCTGATTGGCCTGTGTGGTGATTGTCCTGGTGTCAATCATGCCCTTGATACATTCGGTGATATAAGCCAGTGACAGTCTTTGTGTATTCCGTCAGTGGTGTGAAAGCAGTCCTGGAGTGCTGCGGTGGAGCCTTCTAGCCAGACATGGACCTGCTTCAGAACTGGTTTGGTGTTTTTCACCCACGATCTGTATGCAGGCATTAGCATGACAGTGATGTGGTCAGAGAGGCCGATGTGGGGGAGGGGAGAAGCCTTGTATGCTCCTTTGTGGGTTGTATAAACCAGGTCCAGTGTGTTGTTTCCCCTTGTTGGAAAATCAACATGTTGCTGTATGTTTGGAAGCACAATCTTAAGGTTTGCATGGTTGAAATCCAAAGCCAGAATCAGAAATCCATCTGAATGGGCTGTCTGTTGCTCACTAATGGCATGATAAAGTTCACTGAGTGTCTCACTTCTATCATTGTTGTTGTGAGTGGGAGGAATATAAACAGAGACTAACAGAATGACTGTAAATTCCCTCGGCAGAGAGAAAGGTCGGCACTTCACGATCATAAACTCACCCAGGGGTGAACAGTGTTTACAAACCACCACAGCGTCCCGACACCACGCGTTATTGATGTAAACACAGAATAACAAAATAACATTTAATTTTGAATTAATTAACGTCACATCTTTTACATCTCAAATTTACTAATTATTTATTTCAAAATGCAGTGGTAAAACAACTTGAAAAATATAGGCTGCTTGTTGTACAAGAATATGTGTAACCATGTGTAATCATATGTGTTTACCATACCCATACACTCCCCAATGAACTCATATTTTTATTATATTCTAGTCAGGTCAAGTCAGGTTGAGAATATGGTCATAAAAAAGCTGTATATACGAAATATATTTAAAACCTGGTAAAGTCGAACTACTAACTATATTTCCTGTAGAGGATCTATTTAAAGACAAAGACAATGAAGACAATAAGAACAGGAAAAAAGGGTCTTCATCTCCATAAACTTGGATTAGGGAGCATTTCATGCGGAAACCTATGTTGCACATCATATCTGGCTGATTATGACTGTAAAATCATTGTATAATCTAAGTTTATTAAGTTTTCATTTTAATATATTTTTTCAAGTGTGCTGTTAATAACTGCCAACGATAACTGAAACATGGCTAATATTCATTGTGGGAAGGCTCTATTATGGAGTCAATACACAATTTAATTTGTACTGGTTGAAATTGTTGTAGCAGTAATCCTAATTTACACAAGGAAAACACGCACTCTTCTACAAATGTATCATTTTACAATATAGTTAGTTATAACACCAAAGTTGACTATACAATAAGAATTATAGTACAATCATTTATAAAGTCACTGAGACAACTTCTCTAAAAGTGTTTATTGTTCAAAAACGAACAAGTCAAGAAAAGCAACCACTTTGTTGCAGTTAGACTAATTAACTGATCAGAAACATGCATCATAGATTCTGACCATTTTCAATGAAATCATGAGAGCAGTTTCAGTGAAACTGCTTAAAGTTGTAACATTTTGGGTAGCACTGAATTATGGTGACATTTTGCAAAACACAGAAAGCTTGCTCAAATTATAAATTAAATACTAGGAAGCAGCGAACCAGCCCTGGTCATCAGTTACATACATACAGCTCTCCAGTTCTTGCCATCATTCTCATCCTCATTATTTATCATCACCATAACCATTGTATACCAGTGTTTGTATGTGTCACATAGGGTGGACCTGAGACAGGCAGATGTTGTCTGAGATGATGTAACTGTGCGTTGCAGGATCAATGTCTGTTACATGTTGGTCAAACATCACAGTGGCACATTGTGGCTTTCTTTCAAGCCGTTTGAGTCACTGTACGAGAGCAGCTTTTCCACCAGTCTGTTGTATCATCGATGGAAGGGCACAGAAAGGCATGCTGCTGATGGAGGTGGTCATTTACAGCTCTCTTTACTGGTAAAGCATAAGCTTTGTCTCAGCTGTCAGAGTCTTCATATGTAAGGAATTAATCCCCTTGCTTTTTTAGACAGGAATCTGGAAGAGGACAAAAGAAAACAAAGTGCAATTTCATTTTACCAGGTGGTTACTAAAATGAATGGCATGTAGGTATTAGAGTGATTGCTATGTGGTTATGTTAGCTGGTAACTATACTTAGCAGGAGGGGGACTGCTCTTTCCCTTGATTCAGTTGCAGATCAGTCGGCCTCGCAGATCAGGGTCAACATCTTTAAGGGGTAGACTGGAAAGTCACATGAGATTTTTGCCATCTTCTTTCAATGTAGTGTTTTTTTCCAATTTCAGCAAAAAGTTCTCAATTTTACAGTGCTAAGTAAATAATACTTATACACTTGATCAGAAAAAACAGACAGGTACTGCTTACTGACTCAGTTTCATCCTCCATATATGACTCATGAGTCTCGCAAACAAGTATAGCACAACAATTCTGTAGTTACCATCCAGAAAGCATTACAATGGTACTCCTGACCAAAGTTGTAAAGTTATAATTGATTATTAATTACACCATGTTCAATTACTGCAGCTTTTTAGTGTAGCAGACACAGCTCAACCAAGTTACATTCCTCAACAAGGTCATCTTAGGTACACTCAAACATGATTCCTCCCCATTTAACTGCCACAAAGCGACAGAAAGTTACCCACTCCCAAGGAAAGACGAGCTTAAAGGAAAAGTTCACTCTAAAACAAAATTCAGTGATTATCGACTCACCCACCTGCTGATGAGAAGTCCAGTGTAGTTTCTTATTCCTCTAAGTGCAGCTGGAGACCCGCAGGGGTACCCTCCGGCAACAATAATCCATATAACGAGCGTGGCGCCCGAGATGAGCGTGGCGCCCGAGACGAATTTACTTGAAACGACGTCATTTAGTAAATTTTTCTAGCCTAAACAGTCACTATGCTATATCTGCCTGGAGGCACGCTCCGCGTTCACGTGAGTCTCCCTCACAGCCGATTGCACTACGGAAGCCGCGTTGGACAAGATGAACGAGACTCGCGATAGATACACACCGGTATTTACTTTCTGCTTTGAGCGACCGAGCGACACACAAACACAAGAGGGATCTGCCTGCACTAGTGATTTGAAACTTTGACACTCACAGCTGGATGTAAATACCAGTGTGTATCTATCACGAGTCTCGTTGATCTTGTCTGGCGTGGCTTCCATAGTGCAAACGCTGTGAGGGAGACTCACATGAACGTGGGAGCGTGCCTCCAGGCAAATGTAGTATAGTGACTGTTTAGGCTGTAAAAATTTACTAAATGACGTCGTTTCAAGTAAACTCTGGATGTCGCCACTTCAGGACACTTGGATTGCAGCGGACGAGCAGTATGGAGGAATATTACAAAGTTTTTGTGTAGTTTTATGGACCCTTTCCTCTTGGGCACAATTGACGCTCGTTATATGGATTTTTGCTGCAGGAGGGTACCCCCGCGGGTCTCCAGCTGCACTTTGAGGAATAAGAAACTACACCGGACTTCTCATCAGCATGAGGGTGAGTCGATAATGACTGAATTTCGTTCTAGAGTGAACTATTCCTTTAACACCTCAAACTGATTAACAATAGAGGCCTGGTGAGATTACCTGGGGCCAAAAGGACAAATTACACTCCCACAGGCTGGAGATGGGGTCTGTGCTACAGTTAGGAAGAATCAGACCTCATCTTTGATTGGTATTGACTGTATTTGTTGAATGGCTGTGGACAGCAACATCAAACAGACTGCAAGTAATCCCTCTCTACAACAGCCAACCCGTACCAACTTGATGGAACATCAAATGCTTCTACCTTTGCAACACCCTTTAAAAATCAGTATGAAGTAACTGTTATGTTACCATTATGCTCATCATATTCACTCAAAATTCTTGTTTAGGGTAAAGAAAATCCCATTGTTCCAACACTTTCCAAGCCTGAGTTATTCATTTAAGGTTTTCATCACATTTCTAATGTGTGACAGTACTGCCATCTACTGACCATGTATGGGTAATTGTTTCTACATCAACACGTATATAGACCTATATTACAATTAGTCAAGGGAATGTTGTAGATTCCCGATTTTTTTAGCAATATAATTAGAAATTATTTAACCTTTTGTTTAACAGTTATTTGCAAGAAGTTAATGTTCTTCCCGATAATTTGCCTAAAAGGAATTAACTCAAATGTTTGGTTTCTATGTTCCTTTCTCTTTTTTTTTAAAATACTCCCAGTTCACATACTGCTTATTTTTGCTATTTCAGTGGGTTATGGTGGATGACAACATGTATTTTCAGCATGCAAAACTCTGTTTTAATAATTTAAAGCTTCAAGAGTAAGCATCTCAAACAATCAAAGGAGTAGTCTCCTGAAAGGAGGAGACTCCTGTTGGTTGACGGACTGTAACCACACCCCGTTTTCTCTAAAGACAAAACCAACAGGAAATGTCTGCTTTTTCCGCTTTCTCTCTTATGTTTTTGTTCTCTTGTTACACTTGTTACTCGTGTACGTTTTTGTTCCTTTTGCATTTCTTTTATAGCTATTCTCTGACTTATGTGGTTCTGTAGCCTAATTGTGCCTTTTTTTTCTGTGCGCTAGTTCCCATTTTTCTTAATTTTACCAACCAAGTTTCAATGCCAATTGAGTCTATTATCATTTAGCTACCAGTTTATACAACCTTGCGGTTTTTCCTGAAGACTTTGAATGTTTTGTGACAAATCTTCAAAGTTATCTGGCAAAGCCAATCACGCTGCAGGAGACAGCGGTCTGGTAGGACCCATTTTGCTGGTAACAACGTCACCCAGAGCCCGCTGTGAAGGGGTTCTGTCCACTGCATTCCAATGCTGTGGGGTCCCGACCCAGCTCCAAACTCCTGCCTGGCCTTTGCAGCTCAAAGTAGGCACTAACCATCTTCTCAAACTAGTCATGACTGGGTTGATGTCAAAATAATAAATGATACTAAACAATAATTCAACCTCCAAATTTCGTATCTTCCTTCAGTATTAGTTAATAGAATCTGCATTGAACAGATTATTTCTTCCACCATTTAATTCACTATCATTATAATTCATGTATACGGTAAATATGCATGTCTGATAAGTCATTCAATCAGTTTTTATCAATAAATATTTTCATTTAGACCCACTCGTTCTGTGTATTCATTTGGAGTGGAGAATGGAGATCAATTAATTTAGAAGTCACACTTTTAGATATTTGACTGTGCATTGTGTACCTAGTGCCTCCCTGACGACTGAGGAGATGTCCCCCTGAGTGAGAATCAATATTTTCTGCTTTGTCCAAGCTTTTCAGAAGCTGCACCTCTTTGTAAAGACAGATTCATTATGAACTAATGTTGACCAATTTGCGGGTGACCAGCTGAACTCTAGAGGACATAAAATTTATATAAATTAAACCAACAAGCACAGTGGTTACATTGAACTACCAGCACTGCATTTTGACAGGCTATAGAGCCTTGGTTAGTTGATTTCCTCTATCCATAATACAGGAGGGCATCAGTTAGCAGGTCAAGAAGATGAGATGAAGTCATGTCCTCTGTGACTCTGGCAAATATTCTGAGAAAAAAACCACAGCCTCACCATTCCTTTCCAGTCTCTGAGCCCAAACCCATAAAGGCTTCTGGTGCTGTACTTGACCTTAATTATCACACACACTGACTCAGAGCATACTCCTTCGGTATTGTCCTAAACAGTGCAGCTCTAAAGCATGTTAGAGATACCAGTAGGAACATTTCTACTGCAACCAGAGAGTGAATGATGGATGACACAGGTCACTGTGTCACATCAATGCTTTCTAAGGTCTGCAGCAGGCTTGCTGCTACACACTGATAATTCAAAATCTTAGAATGACCTCTTTCAGGATGTATGCTTGCATCCCTAAAATAATTCTTTCTGGGGGTCTGTGTAGTGGGTGATATAAAAAGTATTAAGTAATTTACTCTCACACTTTGTTTCAAATATAATGTGTAAGTGTAATGCCGCTAGAAGGAGATTCACGGTCCGTGTAGGAGAGCAGAGCTATCGCTGTTGTTTCCAACACAAGTTATGTCTTCCCCTGCTGTGAATTATTAATAAAAACACATACTGACTTGAGAGTGGAATAGTCGCTGTCGTTTCTCACTCAAGTTATGTCTTCTACTGTTCAGGGGTACAACATTTTGGAGGCACTGCTGGGATGAGCATGACATGGGCTAACTTTTTTAGTTGAAGCTGACCCAGTTGTAACTCATTCGCTCAACTAAGCCAGTTCGGCGACATGAGGAAAAGTAGCAACAGTGAGCTGTGGGATTTCTGAGCACAGCCTGTCTGCTATCTGAGGTACATTGAAGCTACCAGGAGAGCTAATGCCGCTACTCGGAGCTAACGCAATCGCCGCCTGCTGCTGCCCCCTCCCCCCCTCACCTTGTGGAGAATGGAGTCATCGGAGCTAGAGAAATTGCAGTTGGAGGTAATACAAGCATTATGCACGCTATCAAGGGACCATCTGGTGGACTTGTGGGATTTTTTGATTATTGCTGGACCAGAATTTGAGCATGTAAGTGGCAAGAGCAGGTTGTCCCTTATTTCGCTGATAAGTGGCCACCTACAGAGAGAGGAGTTAGAGAAAGAGGAGGATAAAGGTATGGCTGAACTCCTTTGTTTCAGAGAAAAAAATGATGAATATCAGATGGTCAGTGAGGCATCTCCAACTGTGTCCCAGTGTGGTGAACAAGTTAACATGTTACAAGTGGAAAGTGAACAAGCACAACAAAACACTGAGCAGGAAACACAGCAAAGTCAAGCAAAAGGGAAGAATGAAGAACAGACTAAATTAATCAGAGAAATTGAGGCCCTACAAAATAAGGTGTCAATGTTGCAGAAACAAAATGAGGGTGAGAAACTTGCAAGTAGAGCACAGATAACTACCACGTACAACAAGATGCCAGCTCTTCCCTCTATCCCCTCTCAAGCCCCCCATTCATGACATAAGGATTTTAAAATATCTGGACAAATTGGTGAGCCTGGGCAGAAAGACTGCCTTACTTTTTCCAGCCTAGCCCGCCAGATAGAACATGGTTTAAGCAAGAGTTTCCCAGATGTGGAGATAGTGGATGCTGTGATAACAGCCATTGCTCCTGGCATGCAACTCCGGAGCTATCTAGAAGGGAAAACTAACCTGACATTACCAACACTGAGACGAATTCTCAGGTGCCACTATCAGGAAAAAAGTGCAACAGAATTGTATAAACAACTCAGTTCTGGATCAGGATTGAAATATGAACCTGGGCTTGTCCAAAACATGTTCCTCGACATCAGTAATGACTGGCCTGCTGAGTGATAACATCAAACATGATCTCCAACCATGCCTTGAGTTGCCAAATGTTTCTGATGAAATGTTACTGGAAAAACTGAACACTTCCTGTACCTGTGAGAACGAGAGACTGGACAAGAGGAGAAGGGTAACACCACAACCCGCTACAACCATCCACTCTGCTCAGACCAGTGACAGTTATGCAGAGAAGAAGGAGAAAGTAAACGTTCAGCAGAAAAACAGTAAAGTACAACCAGACATTCTAGCTGAGCTCAAAGAGATGCGGTCCAACATGACTGTCCTCAATGACCTGAAAGCAGAAGTTTCTCTAATTAAAGAGTTCATGCAGAACCCCCAGTGTTCACCTCCACCATGCCCAGGTCAGCTCGGGGGAGGATAAAAAAACAGTGCTTTTCAGCAAATAACAGTCCTGCCACTGCCACAAATGTCACCACAGGGTCAAGGGTCCATGCTAGGTTATGGTCCACAAAGCAACCAGACTCAGTATTCACACATTCAACACTCAGCCCTCATTCCCCACAACAGCCTCCCGGCAGAGGAGAAGATGTTTTGGCTGTCAGCAAAACAATATGGAGGACTGTCTACATTGTGGACTGTACTCCACTTTTGTTGGGTCATTTGTGGTTGCAGCTTAATGCTATGGTCTACGATCTGAGAAAGATTTGAAAAAAGCATCCCCCCCCACACCCCTCCCCTCTGTGCTCCTTAATCCCTCCCCTCTGAGCCTCCCACGACACACCCCCTCCTGCAACAAGCAACAAGAGCGACAAGCCGGCAGAAACCAAATACAGTGCCAGCTTCAGTAACAATGTCGGATTCACAGGTAAAGTTATTACAATGTACGTTGAAACTAGCGTAAATCTTGTAAATGTCCACAGCTAAGCTCCACAGCCAAGCTAGCGTAACGTCATTAGCATGTTACAGCTACGTTACATTACAGCCAGGTAATAAGTTACTATTTATCAACAGCTAAGTTAGCCACTTCTAAAAGTTATTGAGGGCCAAGAGACTAACAGATGCTGCCGTCAGCTTTAATCACAACGATCGCTACCACATTGTGGCTGAAAAATAAACCTACATGAGCCTCGGACCAGCTGTGTCCCAGCTGTTGTTTGAGTAGCACCAGACCGCGACACAAACGTGCCCGTAAACCGTAATCTCTTGTTTATGACAGATAAGACACACAAATACACACATCGTAACGCATATATGATAATCCATCATATTGATTTAGCAAAGGCTTCGTTGAAAACAAATGGACAAGACCGGGAGGAGGGTTAGCAAAACAGCTGAGTAGTAACCGGGCAAGAGGTTTTTATGGAGAAATAAATCAGGATGAATGACTCCCCAACGTGAAGCGGAGGGTTTGTTACAGCATCCACAATAAAGACGACGAAAGATTACCTGTTCAACAAAAACGCCGCTGTATCAGAATAGCTTTAGCTTGCATTACTTGCTACTTCATTTAGCTGCCACGAGCAAATACATGCTGATTTGGTGTAAACATGATAGCAATGTTAGCTTGTTGTTAGCTTACAATGCTAACATAGAGGCTAACGTCTCCATCGAACAAGTAAACAAGTGTTGACAATACTGCAGAGACAGAAATTGTCTCAACGCCGTCTAATAACACAGAAAAAAACTAACGGCAGCTTTCACGGTCATAAGCCAGCATCGGCATGAAAGTTATCTGTGTGACAACATCCACAATAAAGACGAAAGATTACCTGTTCAACAGAAACTCCGCTGTATCAGTATTGGGTCCATATCTTCACGGACCTTTCGCCACCGTTCAAACGATGACCCGATGTTTACTTGGGTTTGAGACCTCTTTGTTTCACATCTCCGCTTTGTGTCTGTCTTTTCAGTGACAGACTTTCGCTTTCTTTCAGCCTTTGTCGGTGGGGCAAGCAGAGGCCACTTGCTGTCGCTCTGCTTTCCCTCAATACCTGAACTGCTCAGGGCAAAACAAACCTCTTGTCCGCTTGTAGTTTCAAATGCGGGAGTGGGTCGGGACGAGGCGTGACCAGGAGCAGGAGAGTGAGCGAGGGGAATGGATGGGAAAATTGACCAATAGGAGCCATGCGGGTCGCATGGCTCCTATTGGTCAATTTCTTTGCAGTTTTGCAGGCGCTAGAGAGAATGGATTTATTTGGTTCCTTTTACTCTTCACATTGTGTAGGTCGTACTATTGGGCCATAACCACCATCTAAATAATGTTAATAATAATGATCAATCTTTCAAATCGTAGACCATAGCTATAAGTGTAAGCTGGCAACATTTGTGTGTAGTACTGACTACACAGTGACGCCTTTTTGTGTGGTGGTTAGTGTATTTAATTACAGTTAGTGTGTTTGGGATGGAGGCACTCCACAGATCAGTGGATCTTGAGTGGTGGGTGTGGCTTCCCAATTCATCTGGTCACTTTGTTTCTTTTGTTACGATCTCCATTACAGTAACGTGGTTGGAGACCACAGGGTGTCCATTTTGTGTCGTGGTGGTGGCAGTTCGCTTTTGTTGGGTCACTTGTGGTTGCAGCTTAGGGGTAAGCTGGCAACATTTGTGTGTAGTGGTGACTACACAGTGACCCTTTTGTTTTGTGGCTGTTGCACTCCACTGCTGTGTTGGTCACCTGTTGCTGTTTTGTGGTGTGTGACCACAGTAATTGTGTTTAGTTTTGTGTTCTCTCCTCATGGTGGTAGCCATTTTGTTAGTGGGAGTGGCACCGACTGCAGTATCGCTTTTATGTTGACTGTGTGGTTCAGCATGACGGACTTGTGATAGCTGAACACCCTATTGCATCTCTGAAATTGGACATTTCTTTGGGGGAGAAATGTTCAGTTTTAAGGGGGGAGGTGTTACGACCCCAGAGGTCGAATAAATGTTTCTATTGTCTCTCTGCTTAAATAACCCTCTGTTACCTGTGTGTGTGTGTGTGTGTGATTGGTTGCAGGTGTGTTTGAGTGATTGTAGGTTGTCCAGGAAGCTGATTGGTTCCTGCCTCGAAGCCAGGAGTTTAAAGGCCGGCTCTTCCCAGTTCCTGTGGGCTCTCCTCTCTCAGCCAGACTGCCAGCATGTCTATTTGTGTGTGAGATGTGTTTTTAAATAAAACCTTTAAAAATGCTTCTCTGCTGGTGGTGCTTGGCTGATGGGAAGAGGGGAGTCTCATTTTCATGTTGCGCTAGGGTTTCCCCTAGGCCCTGGTCGTAACAAACTGCATAAGGAGTGATGTCACAGGGTTTTCCCCCTTCTACCTCCTGTTTGGGAGAGCCCCCCGGCTTCCTGTTGATTTACTCATTCGACTAACACCAGAGACTGGAACCACAGACCACCAGCAATACATGAAAAAGTGGAAAAATGGGATGCAGGAAGCGTATGAAATCACCAGAGTGAATGTAAAAAAATCAGCAGAGAGAGGCAAAAGATACTATGACAACAAAGTTAGGAGCTCTGTGTTGGAAGAGGGTGATCGTGTCCTTGTCAGGAACATGACTCCCAGAGGTGGAACAGGCAAGCTCCGCAACCACTGGGAAGACTGTATCTACAAAATGGTATGCCAGGTAAGCAAAGACCTCCCAATCTATGAAGTTGTTCCTGAGCAAGGAAAAGGGAGAGACAGTAGGATCTTGTACCGGAACCTCCTTCTTCCATGTAAGCACTTACCATTGGACGTCCCACTCAAAGTTGCTAAACAGTCAAAGAAAAAGAGCACCAGAAAAAACAGAGAAGAAAGTAATGCAGCACAATCTGATAGCAGCAGCGATGCGGATGACTGGCATTGCTACTCCCAACACATCCTCTCCCTGCAACGCAGCCTCAAGCAGCTGACATCACCGATCTAGTCTAGGGAGGAACTAGAACCGCAGAGGGAGGAGGATCAAGGTGGTTCACACTTGCTGGACCAAAGGAGCACCTCAAATCAAGTGGAAACTGCTTTTCCAGGTGAGGTTGCTTTGGAGGACAGCATGCCAACACCCCCCTCATCTGGCCTGAGTAGAAATTACAACGAGGCTGAGCAGACTCCAGGGAGGCCAAGGAGAGAGAGACAGGCACCAAAAGTCTTCACCTACAATTAACTGGGGAAACCAGTTTGTTACAGTATTGGATCTCCAGCCCATCAGACATTTTGGTACCAGCCCCTGCCATATGGACCTGAAACAGCAAAGACGCAGTGGAGGAACACTGTGCCATTCCTCCACCACCAGCCAGATCCTTACATGCATACTGAAGAGCACACATTCGTACATGTCATGGACTGTTTCCTGAACAGCACACATTCATACATTTCATGGACTGTTTCCTGAACAGCACACATTTCATGGACTGGTTTTGAAAAAAACAGTATTTTCACCCATGCTCACTATTTTATGGACTGTTCTCACAACAGAATACATTTATACAGGTATTTGAAGAACTGCTTGAGATACCTAGCATGAGGGCCAACAATCTGTAGACTGTTTAGAAGAACCGCATACGCTACAGTAAAAGTTGGGTGTGTAAACGGAAGGCTATTGCTTAAAAGTAAGATTTTATAGCACAGGATGCTATGGACTGTTAACATGCAAATGTGTTTTACAGTATATTCAGTTTGTGTTAAATGCAACTTGTATAAACGAGGAGTAGGTTTACTGTTAAGTGCGTACGCAAATGATTACAAATGGCCAGCATGTGTTAAAATGTTTAATCTCAGAGTGTGAAAATGTTCATAAAAGTTAACCCTCTAGGCGCCAAAGTCGCATTATTGCGACAGGCAACATTGCTGAATAAAACGCCCATATCTTTAAATCTACTACCTTGTGCTGTTACTGCTTGCTACCACTAGATGGCCACTAGATTCAGCTTCAATCCTGACGTCATTTGTGGGTGTGTTTCTATGCAAAATATCTGAGAAAAAAAAAGTTTGAAACCCGACACCAGCTGTCAGAGCAGCAGCGGCTGAGCGGCAGATCGGAAGAGGAGAGAGCAGCGGAGCGGTGGCAGGAGCGTGCTGGACAGATAGAAAGACAGACAGCGATTTTTGTAATAAAAAACAAAATGCCCAGAGGACTTTACAGTGCGGATGAGGTGCTTGCACAGATCTTTGCTGATCGCGATTCAGAAGGGGACGATCTGCCCTCTGATGACGATCGCTCGTCAGAGACGAGTGACTCTGACGATGCTGCAGCTGCACACACTGTCAACAAGCAACACACACTGATCACGACGAGAGTTACTCCTATCAGATTCCTGTTCATTTACTCTGAGGATGAGAAGATGAAAAAGATCTATGAAAAAATGAAATGAAATGAAAAAAATCTACTGTGTAAATATGTTCAGAATTCCGTTTTACTGAATTTTACCTGGTGATATACAAATTAGATTAGTAAATTTACTCCAATCAAACTGTTCCTTTATTTTGAGGATGAGATATAAAATATAATAATATATAAAAATGTATTATATTTATATTATTATATTATATTACATTTAAATTTAAATTTATATATTTTTATATTTATATATAAATGAGATATATATATATATATATATATATATATATATATATATATATATATATATATATATAACAATATAAATATATATTTTTTTCTGTGTAAATATGTTCAAAAATCAGTTTTACTGAAAGTAATGTAATCCAATATGGCTGCCACCTGGTGACGTCACAATATGCAAGTTAGATGAGTAAATTTACTCCCATCACAAACTTTAGGTCATTATGAATATTTTTTCTCATTTACACTATGGATTTATCTCTCACCACTTCCAAGCTACAGCCTTTTGAAATCTTAAAATCCAAACGGAATATTTTCCTAAATAAACTCTGGCGCCTAGAGGGTTAAGATGCTTGGCTAGGAAGTATTTATTTTGCTACAGATAACCATAGTAAACTTCATTTTGGGTGCAAGATGTCGGGGCGACATCTGTTTTTGAGGGGGCGTGTGTAGTGGGTGATATAAAAAGCATTAAGTAATTTACTCTTGCACTTTGTGTCAAATATAATGCTTGTGTGTTCGTGTAATGCTAATGGTCGTTTCTCACTCAAGTTATGTCTTCCCCTGTTCAGGGGTACAACATCTGCAGCAGCCTTACTTCTACACACTGATACTTCATATAACTGTAGAAAGGTGTGCAGCTACACAATGATATACAGTATCACATAATTGTAGAATTGCCTCTTACAATTTGCAAGCTTGCATCTTCATTAAGATAATACTTCTGAGGCCTGCAGCAGGCTTGCTGCCACACAGATGTTCTACCATGGCATGGCTGATGCTTTGTACGAGTGATATCTTTCGCTTGATGTTGGGGCTCCATTGTTTTGGGGGTCTTCTGCATTATGCTCCCTGTTTTGGCTTAGCATGCTGCTGTGTCAATTAAGGGAGCATCTTAAGAGTGGGGAATACAGCTCCCTTCTCATTCACATCCCTCAGATGCTGCCACACACTGCTGCCTCTGGCAAGTTCGCCACCACTACCCCAGCCTCCACCTTTTCTATTTCAGAGTCCTATCAGGGCTCAAGGTTGAAACAACTGCATCTATTGTCTTGCTCAAAGCTCACTCTTGTATACCCTGGGGGTCTTCTGCATTGTGCTCCCTGTTTTGGTTTTGCATGCTACTGGGTCAATTCGGGGAGCATCTTAAGAGTGGAGCCATCAGCGCCAGACATAACTGTATTTCCATAAGTTGCAATAAATGGTTAATCCTATGACAAGAGTGTTCCTGACTGAAAAAACAGTGCAATAAAGGCTGTTGGGCCTGTGTGATACAAGGCAAATACAATACAACGGGGTGACCACTACAAGAAACTCGGGCTCTGCTGAGCGATTGTCATTCCGTGGCAGCTAGGCGGTGGAGTGTTCATTGACTATCATCACTGGTACTGGTGAAGGCTGGGGTGGGCCCTCTCTGATGTCTAATCCATGGGGATGAGACATATGTATATGTTATATGTTGACTCAATATGTTGCCACCATTGGAGGCGGATTCTATGTTAACATCAATGATGCTTGCTACTCAGAAGGCACACTCACACATTTAGAATCACACTTTTGAAGAAGCTAGAAAGTGGGACTTGAGTTTTTATTATGCCACACATGCTGACACAAGGATTAAAAGGATTACTGAAAGAACTAGTAGAGTTCCTCCATTATATCAGGGAATTTTAATCCATGAAATCTCACTATCATAAAGCTTAATTTTTAATCATGTGTCCTACAGTAGAAAATAGAATTTGTTAGGTCCCATGGTGCCTTTCATTACAGAGATGATTGATCAATAGATGGGTTCAGCTGTTGCTCTGAGTAGACTGACTTGGTCAAAGCTCATTCTCCCAACAAGAATTCATTAAATGCCTTCATTTCAAACTAATATTTAACACTAAATCAACACTTCCAGCTGCACTTTTTAACATCATGATTGCATATGTTTACAAACACTTGTAAAGAACATGTCTATCATGGCAGTTTTCAGTTCCAATGATTTCTACAGCTCTCATTTTTCTGTGATGGAATGAGTGGAACACATACTACTTTGTCACAAAAAAACATTCGTGAAGTTTGGTTCAGTAATGAAGTTATTATAGGTCCTCTGAAAATGTGACAAAATCTGCTGGGTCAAAAGTATACATACAGTAATTCTAATATTTAGTTAAATGTCCCTTGGCCCTTTTCACCTCAATTAGGTGCTTTTGATAGCCATCCACAAGCTTCTGGCAAGCCTCTGGCTGAATTTTTAACCACTCCTCTTGACAGAAGCGGTGAGGTTTGACCAAATTTGTTGGCCTCCTGGCACGGACTTGTTTCTTCAGCATGGTCCACATGCTCTTGATGGGGTTCAAGTCAGGACTTGGGAAGACTATTCCAAAACCTTAATTCTAGCCTGATTTAGCCATTCCTTGATCACTTTTGATGTGTTTTTGGAATCATTGTCCCATTGGAATACCCAGCTGCACCCAAGAGCCAATCTTCTGGCTGATGATTTTAGGTTTTCCTGAAGAATTTAGAGACAATCCTCCTTCATTATTCCATTTACTTTCTTTAGATCACCAGATCCACTGGCAGCAAAACAGCCCTACAGCATAATACTACCACCATAATGTTTTTTTCAGTAGGTATGGTGTTCTTGGAGTTAAAGGCCTCACCTTCTCTCCTCTAAACATATTGCTAATCATTGTGGCTAAACAACTACATTTTTGTTTCATCTGACCACAGAGTTTTCCTCCACAAGGTTTTTTCTTTGCCCATGTGATTGGCAGCAAACTTCAGTCAAGCTTTGAGGTGCCACGTCTGGAGCAAGGTCTTCTTTCTTGCACGGGAGCCTCTCAGCTCATGTTGATGCAAAACACACTTGACTGTGGACACTGACACCTGTCTTCCAGCAGCTTCTAATTCATTGCAGGCTTTTTGGTGGTTTTTGGTTGACTCTTGACCTTCCTGGCCAGTTTTCGCTCCCCAGCAGGTGATAGTTTGTTTTTCTCCTGACCGTGGCAGTGACACAACTGTGCCATGCACTTTATACTACACTTTCCTGACTAGTTCAAAACAATAATGCGGTCTTTCAGATCAATGCTGAGCTCCTTAGACTTTCCCATTGTAGTAATTGTGGCTGAGTCTAGTGGGTGTATTAAACAATCCCTATTAAAATGGGCCCATATATCTGCTAACTGTTGCTAAATATTCTGCAAAGCATTACCAAATCTCATTTAAGATTAAAGTTCAGAGTGAGACTCTTTTTACTTTTTTATGGGGATTACGTTAGCACACTGCCTCAAGGGGTTAAACAAAAACAACATCCGTCCGACAACACTAACACGGTTCACAGAGCACCAATATGTCTTAAGATTGGAAGTTTAAAATTAGATTTTAAAAGAAAGAAGGAAAAGTGGATAGTTGTTTGTGAGGTCTGTAGAACAGCGATTAAGTTCACTAGAAGCAGTATGGTTACACTTACCTGGAGAGAAGGCAGATAAAACAATGCAAGTACTGAGGAAAACGTGGTTGCTTGTCCAGAATACGCATGACAAAGACATCAGACAGTTTCTCCTGCTACGACTTAGCGAGGTCTAAAGTAATGATGAGGTAGTCATTTCATATTTCTGCCCCTAACTGCGAAAGTGAGGCACCTGGGCCTGGCTGTGTGAGGCAGTTTATATTCATATAGCCTATATCAAAATGTTTGTTCATGCAGCAAGTCTTTTTCTGTCTGTGTTGTTGGGGCATTACGCAACATTCTGAGGGAATTTAGGTTTGAATTAGGATATCAATAATAATTAAAACTGCAAGCAGTGATGAACGGGCCCTCGACCCACGTACGTCGGGCCGTGGCGCCGCCAGAGGGGGCGCGTCTAGATGTCTGGTCGCCCATTGCCTGTGGAAAGGTTCCTACCTAAATGGGATATGTGTCACACAAAACGCAACAGTGACATCTTCAGTGACTTCCTGTGTCCAGTGGGTGGCGCTATGGATATGAGACAGTAGTGATGCATAGTCATATTCATATTAAAACCCTGTACCTGTGTGACGAATTTGGTGTTGATGGGAAATTGTATGCTTTAAAACTGAAAATGGCCGCACGCAATCCAAGATGACCAACTTCCTGTTGGGGCGAGAAATTCCACAAAAGTAATTCCTGTCTAAATCGATGAGACCTATGAGTCCTGCAAATTTCATGAAGATCGGAGAAAGTTGTTGTTCACATGAGCTGGCGTTAGGGGGCGCTATAGATTTGACACAGTATTGATGCATAGACGTATTCAGGGCAAACCCCTGTACATGTGTGAGCAATTTGGTGTAGATGGGAAATTGTATGTTGAAGTTATAAGGACTTCCTGCTTAATGGCCAAGGATGGACTTTGAATCAAAATGGCCGATTTCCTGTTGGACTGAGGGTATAGGTGTTAATTCTTGTTTTGTGTGTCTGGTCATGATACATATGCATACCGAATTTCCTTCATGTATGTGCATGTAGGAGGCGGGGCTACAAGTTTGAAATATTCCAGGGGGTGTTATGGAGCCATCTTTTAACTTAAAAGGCCAAGACCCATATCAGATATCAATGCTCGTGACTGGTGACGCATGTGCAAGATTTGGTGTTTGTAGGACACACCCATCAGGGGGCGCTACTGAGGTGTTGTGCCGCACCTGAGGGCAGTTCTGGTATGAAATTAAAGCACTCGAGTTTGAACCTATGTGGCAAATTTGGTGAGTCTGCGAACATCCTAAAGTACTGTAAACTGTGTTTGAAAAATGAAAATCGCCGCACGCCATTCAAGATGGCCGACTTTCTGTTGCAACAAAAATTCCAACAAAATGAATTCCTGGCTAAATCGATGAGACCTATGAGTCCTGTAAATTTCATGATGATCAAAAATATTTTTTCACGGGCTGACCCAACGTTAGGTGGCGTTATGGAGTCCACTGGCCACACCCACCCCCAATCATGTTGAATTATCACATTTTTCACCAGATGTGACATATGTTCCGAGTTTGGTGAGTTTTGGGGTATGTTCAGGCCGCCAAATATGCGATCGTTTACGAGGAATAAAAAGAATAGGAATAATAATAATCCGTACAGATTCAATAGGACCTCGCACTGGTCAGTGCTCGGGCCCTAATTAATGATTATCAGGGAAAATTAATTATATTAAGATCTAATTAACTACATTAGATCTGTGGGAATTAAGCAGTTTTGGATTCAGAAATCAATGTATGGTACAGAACATATCAGACTGTGACAGGAGGGGAGATTCCCCTTCACCTGAGGTGTGGGGAGTTGTCAGGGTTAGAACAGGTCAGGAATTCATATGAGGGGCAATTTTCTTTGCCTAAGACCCCGTCCTGACATACAGCGATGCGAGCGAGGAAAAGTGATTAGAATGTGTACTTTTCAATCAGCCTGTCCTGACGTGTCGCGAGCAATATCGCTCCGTCCAGCGATGTCGCTCAACCCTGAAAAAATCACTCGCTCTGTCTCTATCTGGACGACATTTTGCGGCAGTGTCCCGCCCCTAAGCACTTCTTATTGGTTGAAAAGTACACGCTGCTTCCTGTTGACAAGCTAGTTAGCAGAGAGAGGAGAAGAACCAACTGGCAAGCATGGACGAGGAGAAATTAATTTTAATTGTTAAGCAATATCCTATGATTTATGAACCCAGACACCCGCACCACAAGGATTTGAATCGGAAGGAGGCCGCATGGTCGGCAATTGCCCGAGAGCTGGGCGTTTCAAGTAAGTACTGTAAACTTTTATAAATCCATTTGCTATGCTAGCTATAATTTTCCCCATGGTTCCCTGTCCCATATCAGTGCACGCTAGTGTGCTGTTCGAGTATTGCCAGCTAAATTTACCAGACCTTAGTTCTGCCGTTTGTGATTATTTATGTCATTGACAGAAATATTCATGAACATTGGATGTGTATGTATGCTAGGGCTTTGACTTTTGCCCAAAAATCATATTCGAAATTCGATTGTTTATTAATATTAATATTCAAATATATTCGACTATTTATTAATAATATTTTCACCATTAAATACCTTCAGTAAGACCCTAATGTCAATAGGCAGGCAATGATGTTTTCAGAAGAAAAACACACTGTCACGATGTTTTTTTTTTAATTTAAAGTCAGACCTTGGGTTAAACACAGGTTTTATCCAGTCCTTATCAAAAATAAATAAAAATAAGCCAGTCAGGCTAAGTACTGAAAAGACAAAATAAATAAAGGTAGGCCCTATTTGGTAGACCTATTCAAAACAAGCACATCCTACTAGCCATTACAGCCCATTAACAGATTGTTTCGCTCACTTATTCTACCAGCCAGCCATTACTGACACATTGTTTAGCGATCTGACAGCAATTGCCAAGAACAAGGCACTTTGAGATGTAAATCGAAGTACATCGTACACCCGCTCCCATATATCACGCTAATGGGCCTCATAACTTCGCAAACGAACCGTGTCAGCAAATCTGTCTCTCTATTTTGACGGGCATAGGGAAGGCCTCGTGAAGGAGATAGCATGGAGTCGATTCTGGCCTGCCTCGCCCCCGATCCCCCCTCCTCTTCTTCCAGCTTGCCGGGATGTAGTGTTGACAGGTGGGCTCTCAAGTTGCTGGTTGTCGCGTGGTATGTGAGTTTGGTCTTACACATTTTACATATCGCTTTGTCCTTACTCGTTATTTTTCCCTGTTTCTTTGGGAACCCAAAGTAGCGCCACACGTTGCTTTTCAAATTCTCAGGAGTAAAGATTTCAAAGTCCTCGTCAGGCGTGGTTGTTGTAGGCGTTGGCGCGGCCATTGTTTTGGTAAATACTAAAGGCGCGTACCAGGACGCTAACGTCACCTACAGGAGCCCAGATGACCAATAATACCCTTGCTAATGAGCTCGCGATTCACAACTTCACCAGGCGTGAAAAAGCCTCGGAATCTGAATTGAAAACAACGTTTACAAACAAACACATTAACAAAAAATAATGCCCATAACAGGTTCGAATATTAAGGGCTGCCTAATATTCGTTCGAATATCATTAATTTTTTAGATATTCGAATTATATTCGAATAACGAAGTTTGGAGTTAAAGCCCTAATGTATGCACAGAGGTGGTGGAGTAGTCAAAAATGTTACTTGAGTAAGACCATTGATACTTTAGAACAACATTACTCAAGTAAATTTAAATTAAAATAAATTTAATAAATATATATTTAACTGATACATTTTTAATTAAAATCGTCATAAAAAGTACAATTTATCCAAAAACTTGAGTAAATGTAACTAGTTACTATCCACCTCTGTGTATGCATTGATTTGATGCTCATTTTTTTGTTATGTTATTTAGGGAAAAAAAGAAAACAACAACAACAGTGCAACAGCATGTCATACAGTGATTTTAATACAACGAATAATGAACAATGACAAAAAACAATCACACAATGCCAATGTCACTATATAGCCAAGTCCATGTCACTTTACGGCACCATTCTGTCCTGGAAACCTAGCCTGCCTGTTTCAGAAATGAAGTAGTCGGCAAATCTCTCCCGCACTGCCATACCCCCCTGACCTGCTCTGTTGTGGAAATGTCCAACTTCCCTCATTCCACCCTGTTGCTCTGCAGCTTCCCCCAACCAGCACTCATCATCCATGGCATTGCTCAGCATGTTGTGCAGTGTGCACGCTGCCATCACCAGGGTGTCCACCCTCTCTGGTTCCATTTGGATGGGCCGGTAGAAAATCGTTCATCTGGAGGAAAGAATGCCGAAAGCCTTTTCTACAGACATGCGTGCCCTGGAAAGCCTATAATTGAAAATGGCATTTCGCCTTGGGAGCCGTCTTCCAGCATAGGGTCGCATCAAGTACAGTTTGAGGGGGAAGGCGGCATCTCCAACGATAGTATAAGGCATTCTTCCCAAATCCTCCGCACCAGGTAGGAAGGCATCATCTGGGACCTGCAGGGTTTTTTCTGCCATCCCTCTTCCCAGTGCAGAGCTGGCGTAGACTCCACCATCGCTAGCTCTTCCGAAGTCACCCACTTGTACAGCCGTAAAGCGGTAATTGGCGTCAGCAAGGGCCAGAAGCACGATTGAGAAATGCTTCTTGTAGTTGAAAAAGAGACTCCCTGATCTTGGAGGTGCAGTAATGGAAATGTGCTTCCCATCAATTGATCCTAAGCAGTTTGGGAAATCCCATTTCTCCTTAAACTGCTTAGCAATCGTCTTCCATGCTTCTGCTGTTGGTTTCGGCAGGTAGACAGATGCCATTCTTTTCTCTATTGCGCAACATGTTTCAGGTACAATACAGGTGGAGACTGTCTCCAGTCCGAGACGATAGCTGAATGCCATGCTGTGCATTGAGTCCCCTGATGCCATGTATCTGTAAAAAAAAACACTGTTAATTTTCAGTCAAAGGTAAATCAATCTCTCTCTCTCCCTCTCTCTCTCTCTCTCTCTCTCTCTCTCTCTCTCTCTCCAGATGTGGAAGCAGTAAAGGCCAAATGGAAAAACATAAGGGACACGTATGTCCGAAATGTCCGTGTCAGGGCATGTGCTCCAAGTGGATCAGGAGGAGGGGCTACACCCAAGGAGTACAAATACTATCACATACTGGCCTTCCTGCAGCCTTCAGTGCAGCCAAGAAGGTAACATTCTTTTCCACAAGTAACAGAATTGTGTATATATGTGTAGAATTGTTTTTACGTTTCCATATTTTTTTCATATATTTTTTCATTAATATTTTCTGTAAATGTATTGTTGATATAAAGGAGTTTGCCTTTAACAGCAATGCAATTAATTCAGTTCCAGGGGAGTCCAGTGAGGAGCCAGTTGCTCGCCCCCAAGCATGTACAGGCCCCCGTGCTACTATAAGCACACCCACATTCATCAGAAAGAGGAAGAGGACCACCCCCACCCCCGATGAGGAGCTGCTTGCAATGCTGAGGAGCCCCATACCAAAAGATGATGAAGATGAAAGCTTCGCTCTCAGTCTGGTTCCTGAGCTGAAGAAGGTTGTCACCAATAAGGGACAACTTAAACTACAGGTGTTGTCAATTATTGTAAACTGGGAGCAGCGACAGCAAGGAGCTCCATCCACTCCACAGCCACCTTCCTGGCCACGACCAGATTTCCACCCTCCACCTGCTTCCTTCCACCCTACCCCACCCTCTCTCTATTCTATGCCACATGACCTCCCTCACGGGACATCAGCCTCATCTACCTCAGCAGCACAGAGCGAGGGCTCTTGGTTTTCTCCCTTCTCACATTCTTCACCCAGATCACTTGAATAGAACAAGTTGTTGTTCAAGTTGTGTTTTGCCAGTGCAATAATGTTCTTGTTCCAAAGCACTACATTCCACATTTGCTGGAAAAAATACTTTAAAAAAAATCTGAAAGTATTAGTTAAGTAGTAAGTACTACGACTAAGTAGTTAGGTAGTAAGTGTAATGTCTAATGTTTACATTTCTATGTGAATAAAAAAAAAACTGCATTTCACACAAGTATTTGTGTTACTTACCGAAGTGTTACAGCAAGGCGCTGTTTGGGCTCTATTGGCTCCCTCCAGGTTGTCCTCTGCTTCCTCAGGTCCTCACCAATAAAGGACAAGATGATGTCCATCTGGGTGGCACTCATTCTGAAGTAGTTGTGAAATCTACTTTTATCCAGATGCAGTTCTTGGACCAGATGGTGAAACGCACCTTGCTCTCTCCTCCTGAGGTTGATTGGGTGCACCCACATCTTCTTCCTGCGCCGCAGGAGCAGCAATGCAGCCACTTTCCTCCTCAGTGCATGAATGTACTTGGGTCCTGTTCATATTAGTAATGTACAAATTATGAATATAGTGAGAGCTATTGTAAAAATTGTATAATATTTTAAACTATATTAACATTGATGTTTATATACACATTGCCGATCTACAGGTAATATGTGTCTGCCTATTGAGGGCTTGGGTGTGTGCAATAGGAAAGTCAATGTCCTCAAACCACGCGTGACTATTATAGCATAAGTAATTGACTTATTCCCTAAACAAACTTGCCAGTTAGCAATTATGCTATGGATTGACTTAATCACCAATGGGCATCATAGAATTGCTACAGTATGTAGCTTAGTTTTCTATAGTAGTTCTATGTTTAAGCACAGGTAGGTATTAGTTACATTTACCTGAATAACTTTATAGGTAAATTGGACTTTATGAGTAATTTTAATTAATAATTCAAAAATACTTTTTTACGTTTACTTGAGTATTACTGTTCTGAGTAACAGTAACAATGCTCTTGAGTACAAGTTTAGCTATTCAACCTGAAAAGAGGCAGTGTTCTTCACATTTTATTTAATTTGCACTGAAATGATAAAAAAACCCTCACTCATTCCGTCCAAGATGTCAATAACGGCAACCAGGAAATGTCAGGAATCTAAAAATAGCGCCAGAAGTTTGCTTACGTCCCTCGATAATTTGATTGGTTTGGATTCTGACCAATAGAATATACTCGCGACAAAATTGTCACGTTGCATATCAGGACACCTTCGCCCGAGTTTTCGTCGCCGTTTCGCTCGCTTGCTGTATGTCAGGACGCGGTGTAAGGTGTTCACAGGAAGGTAGCTAGGATGACATGCACTGTCCAGTGAAACATCAAAGGGTCACTGCCCTGGGGAAGGCATGATCAACACAAACACCAGAGGGTCATTGTTTTGGAGAAGGTGTAATTGACAGCTTTTTATAAAGTATGTAACCACTGCTCTGTTGTATATAAGTCAAGACAATTTGGAAGACTGCAGAGAACACTGTGGGTCTTCTCTCCATGCTGAATGTATTAAAGAGATCTGATTCATCACACAGAGTCTAAAATCCTTCAGAGAATTAGCAACTCTCTACCTCAACAAGGAAAATGTCATCGCCATTTTGGTGACGAGGATGGGATGGATGCTCTGTAATTCCTTCATGGTAGTGGACTTTTTAAAAAAAAGAAAACAAAGTGTACCTAACTATACAGCAAGAGGCTGTTGTAATCTCAGTATAGCATGTGAAAGAACTGATTATTGACTGATTTGGTGTCTAGTGTACCTCATTTTATACCTAATTTTTACCTCATCTACGAAGGTGTGTTGCTTGGAACAAATGTGTCATTAGTTAGTTACCCAAAACTACTGTGTGCTTGATAAGATCCAACCATATTTTGTGTGAATGATAAGCCCATTGGAGGTTTAAGCACATCTGTCACAGTGAGTCAGTTAAAAACATGGGGAACAAAACCAGGAAATTAGAAGCTTTATCTGAACCCCTTACAGGCCTTGCTAAAATAATGGCAGACAAATGGGGAAAGAATGTGGTTGAGGATGTTCCACTTTGAGAAACAAAAGAAATAGGGCTTTACCTCCTCCATATGCTGTCTCCATATGTGTAGCTCCTCCTCCATTGAGGACACTTTTTCCACATGAGGTCACGTTTGGTGGATACCACCCTGTAGCTAACAAATTCCAGAAAGCTGACTCCCAAAAAGACACAGACTAACCTTGCTTCCCCAATGAAGCCTATTCCTCCACTAGCAGCTCCTTTTGACTATTGGCTGTGGAGCCAAGGGGACAGAGGGGATGTGTACCAGATGCCTATGATGACAGTTCCAAACCCCCTGTCGAGGCAAACAGGGAAGCAGACTCCAATTGGGATCCAGTGTTTGTACACAGGCCATGTCAGCCGAACGAATTGAAGGTGGTTGCAGGGGAACTACCTGACACCCAAAAGACTGGAGATGGGTGGGCCACAGAGTCCTGGACAAAGATGGCAGTCTCAACAGAACAGCAAGGGCAGAAGGAGACTGGGTCCACATCTGACGCTTCAAGCAGAGTACAACAGCACTGACCAAAAGAGCAGCCTATTTGATGCTGCAGATGTGAAGGCTTGGGCATATGTCACATGATTTTCCTATCCCTGAGCTTAATCAACGTGACGGGTGAGATCCAGAAGAATTGTGGCCACATGCACCACCTAAAGGACTCTCTGTTCATTCTCCAGGATTCCTGTTGACACAACCATAAGAGACAGCAGAGGCAGGTCAAAGCATTGAGCAGCACAAATAAAAAGCATAATTAGACACAAAAAAATGACAAACACACACACACACACACACAAAGTTACACTCATTGACTGCTAAAGACTAAACATTGCTTCCAACAGTATCTGATAGCTTGAGGGTTCTGAGCAGGTTTGATTTTGGGAATATAAAAGATGCAACTTCTGTTACTGTCCGAACAAAATCAACTTTTAGACCATGTAAAAGACAATATCAACTCAACCCCAAAGCTGTTCAAAGCATTGCTCATATTATTCAGGTCTGAAATTCTTCAGAGAATTAGCAACTCTCTACCTCAGCAAGGAGAATTTCACTTGCAGATTGCCTTGGGAGCACCACCCTTGAAGAAGGGAAAGATAACCAATGCATTGATTCAGTCTCACAAATTATACTTAACTGTGAATTTGGAAGTCTGATAATTAACTTATCAACCAAACAACCAAAATTACCCTGTTAACAGCTAGTAAATGTTGAAGGATTTTGGAGTTCTCAGAGTAGAGGTTGGCAACATTCACTCTTGTACACTATTAAATAGACCATAATTAGGTTCAAAAGCCTTTAATTTAACAAACGATGAAAACACACAATCTAACTAAATGTACTATATTCAGGAGTGTGTGTGTATGTGTGTGGAAGAGCTGAACAATGTGGTGGCTAGGGTTCGAAATGCCATGCTGCATGGCATGGACAAAGGAAAACTACAAAACTGACAAAGGAAACTACAGCATGGCTGATGAAGGATGGAATCAGGTCCAAGATGGCATCTCACCATGTTTCTTTTAAAGGAAAGAAAGAAACAATGGTGGTGCTTACACAATGTGCTCACTGATATCACACAGGTGTTATATGGCCACGGCTGAAAGACTGTGTGTGTGACGTGGTGCCAGGTTGGAGAAAATGGTTAGTTGCATGCAAAGACGCTGAGTCTGTATGGAGCATAATTTAACTGACGTCAACTTACCAATACCTGACTATGCAGAGATCACATTAACACTTAAACAATGAACAAACCGCGTAGACTAGGCACATATGCATTTCATCAACAAATGGAAGCAAAGACAAAGCTTACATGTGTTCAAGACAACAAAACATTTTTAGACAGCTCTACTTGTTGATGAAATATAAATATGTGGGCATGACGTAGAAGACCAAAACTGAAACTAATCCCTATGTATTGATCCACTCAACACTAGAATCAATCTTCAAAAGGCATACAGAGTATTGGTAGTATAGATATTTTGGGATTGATCCATCCACCCCCAGTGAGTAGAAGATAATAGTAATGTGGACATTAGTGACAGTACAACCAGTCATTATTTGCATAGCTGCTTTCCTCAGTGTGGTTGCAAAATGACATTTGTACTTTGCACATTTGTGTAAAGTAAGGAAAATACTTAGGGTTGCCTGGTCATTCATGAAGTCGATCAGATATACTTAATAAAAGACCATGGAACCCCAAGTACCAGCACTTTTATAGAAATAGCTTATTTATATGTAGCCAGGTGAACAAGAGAACAAGACTGTTTTCAGACGGATAACTCTGCCACGCTGTGGACAAAACTGAACAGCGGGGTCAGCGTGAGTGGCAATTAAGTACATTTATGAACAATATCATCACTGTGTATGCTGTTTACATAACTGTTTGCATAAATTGTGTCCATTTTTATGTGTTGGGTGAATTTAGAGGGGAGATAGAGCGCATTGAGATCAAGGTTTGTGACTTGGCACGCGGGCTGCACACGGGAGTGAGAAAAGAGCCACTACTGTTGTCTAGTCTAGAGTGTCTTGTAACTAGAGTACATGTCTAGGACACAGAAATAAGTGTTTGAAGTTCATAAGCTAAGTTGAGTTTTGCCGTCAGTGTGACGTACAGAGAGAGGGAAAATATTTTGTTTGTTTTATACTGATTACCTCAAATCCTCAAATTTGCAGTGTTAATGCTGTTTCTTTTATAAAGTGCAGTCGGGGAATAAAAGACCCACAATAATTATTTCACTGTGTCCAGTCTCCTCATTCATGACCTGGCCACACATTTTGGTGTCAGAAGTGGGATCCCCTGTTTAATTTTGAGATTTTAGCTTGGATAGGGACAGTGAGTATCTAGACATCAGTAGTGGTGAAGAATGGTCCAGATTTGGTGCCAGAGGGTGTGACGGCTGTTGAGTGGTGTCCCTGGAGAGTAGCTCTGGCTGGTGTTTCAGGATGAGAGGGTCTCTGCATCATTGCCGTGGACAGCTGGAAAGGGGAGTGACTGGCGTCACCCTTTGCGAGACTGCTGGACGGAGCAGCATTTCAACTGTGACTGTGTTATTTTGTTGTGATAAAGAAAAAACTGAGAACTGAAAGAGACTATTCAGAATGTCAGAGGATGAGGATGCGGCTGCAGGACCCAGCCATGGTCGAGATGGCCCAGCTACATCTTTGAATGGCGATGCTTTAATGCAGCTGCAGTCACAGATCCTGGAACTGAGTAAAAAACATGATGCAGTAATGTCAAGTATTGCTAATCTGGGTGATGTTCAGAAAAGGTGGGGCATATGGCTAGACAGTGCACAGCTCCACGTAGACCAGTAAACCAGTCTCCTGCTATGCCTAGTCCTGTAGCACGTGGGAAACGGGAGCCCTCCATTGCTATGAGCCGGGCAATGCGAGGCAAGTCAGAAGTTTCGAAGAACCCTTTAACCAAAGCTTGTTTTCTAGAACATGCTGTAGGCGAGTGCCCTGAAGTAGACATTCAGATAGCTGGTGTTCCCCTTAGGTGCTTGCTTGACAAAGGAAGTAATGTAAACACTTTAACAGAAAGCTCCTTTAGAGACCACCTCCATGGAGAAGATGAAGATATGCATTGTACAGCTAAGTGGCTTAAAATAGCAGCAGCCAACAAGTTACCACTAGCCCACTTAGGCTATGTTGAGCTAGACATACAGGTGATGGGACGTACTATCCCTGAGTGTGGTTTCCTGATAATCAAAGATGGCGACATCACAGAACAAGGTTCATCTACACCGGGCATTATTGGGATGAACATTGCAAAACATTGCAGACAGCTAGTGCTCTCAGAGTTTGACACAGCTTAAGAGGGAGAGTTAGATTCTATGTGGAGAGAGGCCTTCCACAGAGTACAAGAGGCAGAGTTTGTTGAAAAAGCATCCACTGCTCGTGTAGCAGGCAGACAGAGAGTTCATGTACCTGCTTCATCCTGTGCCATAGTCTATGCAAGGGGAGTATTCTGCTTGAGCCAGGGAATACTCCACTGCCTGGTGGGTTGATAGTTGTCCAACAGCCATGTGTTTCCACTCCAAGTGATTAACTTATCAGCGGAGAGTGTGTGGTTGCCTCCTTAAACTAGGCTAGGTATTCTTAGCCCGTGTCAGTGTGTTGAGGGTGACCCATGTGAAGTGAGGTTTCAGTGTTTTTCCGCAGACCATGAGGAAGTGACAGTTAACCCTCTAGGCGCCAAAGTCGCATTATTGCGACAGGCAACATTGCTGAATAAAACGCCCATATCTTTAAATCTACTGCCTTGTGCTGTTACTGCTTGCTACCACTAGATGGCCACTAGATTCAGCTTCAATCCTGACGTCATTTGTGGGTGTGTTTCTATGCAAAATATCTGAGAAAAAAAGTTTGAAACCCGACACCAGCTGTCAGAGCAGCAGCGGCTGAGCGGCCGATCGGGAGAGGAGAGAGCAGCGAAGCGGTGGCAGGAGCGTGCTGGACAGATAGAAAGACAGACAGCGATTTTTGTAATAAAAAACAAAATGCCCAAAGGACTTTACAGTGCGGATGAGGCGCTTGTACAGATCTTTGCTGATCGCGATTCAGAAGGGCCCTCTGATGACGATCGCTCATCAGAGACGAGTGACTCTGACAATGCTGCAGCTGCACACACTGTCATACAAGCAACACACACTGATCACAGCGAGACTTTACTCCTATCAGATTCCTGTTCATTTACTATGAGGATGAGAGGATGAAAAAAATCTATGAAAAAATGAAATGAAATGAAAAAAAATCTACTGTGTAAATATGTTCAGAATTCCGTTTTACTGAATTTTACCTGGTGATATACAGATTAGTAAATTTACTCCAATCAAATGCCTGTTCCTTTATTTTGAAGATGAGATGACAATATAAATATTTTTTTTTTCTGTGTAAATGGGTCAGTGACATATACACCAGAAAAAAGTGTTTTTTCAAAAACTTCAAATAACAGGCATAAAAATGATTGACTTTTGTTCTACTAACTCTCATCTTTATAGAAACATATGTTATTTTTAGATTTTTAATTGGAATCAGAATTTGTGACAATTTGTTGTATTAGTGCCTAAAATCGTCATATGGTGTGACATGAAAATAATTGTATATAAAATGAAAATGGAATATACCTTTCTTAAGTTACTCACTTTGTCAAAGTCCTTTATCATAACTAAACTGTGATCCATTATAGTTTTGTGAAAATTAATTAAATTTGTGTATTATTTTCTAAATCATTGCTCAATGTGAGACCTATGTCGTCAGTCTTTCAACGTATTTTCTATTTATTGTGACAAACCTTGCTATAAAATTATAAAAATATTTGTGACTCTTGCTCAAACTATTTTCTATGTATTCCATGAACATTTTCACATTTTATCATTAATAAAGGTATGTTATTTTCACAATTTGGAATGTCACACCACATGATATAGTGTCACACCATATGATCATGTCGCCATGTGTCAATGTAAAACATGTATGAACCTTCCTATTGGTGAGTACTGATCACTCATATGGCAGGAAATATTAATTAAGGTTGAGATGAGATGAGATTCTCTGCATTTCATAACTGCGTTCCTCTTAGTTGCACTGCCTACAGTGTTCTAGTCCAATGATATTTTAGATATCATGTATTGCCAGGCTTCAAGAAATCTGCCCCAGGCCTTTTGAATCAACAATGAAGGCACCCTCTAAAACCCTCCCTCAGACCTTCCTATTGGTCAGCGAATGGAAACAGACCGTTGTCGTTAACTTTTCTTTTCTTTGCCTCAGCAACTCCTCTCTCCTCGCTGGGTGTCATTATTTGCCTCAAGCTGACAAAAGAAAAGTGAATGTATGGTTTAAGATGAAGACAAAACATTGTTTAGACATAAACAGCATTCTAAGGTTTCTGTGAAGGGGTCTGCTGTGTCTGTCTGATAAACTAGAAATCTGTATCACCGAATAAAACTAAACTAAACTAAACACAATCTATTGTGGATAATTACAGCTTTTATGTGATGATGGATGCAAACAAATGTTTAAAAGGACAAAACATACATTGGACTTTGTTATTTATTGTTATATCTGCAGGAAATTACAATTCGTATCATATGGTGTCACAATCAAATCATATGGCGTGACAGGCAGACATGTCACACCATATGATAAAGTGTCACACCATATTATGTTTTCTGCACTTAGCACAACCTTGAGTCTTGTAGCTACACATTAACACGCTAACAAGATGCTAGCTATAACAAAGCAACATAGATTTACATGTAATTATGACAAAAAAAATAAAATTTCTTTTGCATTTCTATGAAAAATGTGTCACACCAAAAGACATCTGGAAGTGGGACTTTTGTCAGAGTGCCAACAAAATCTGATTTATTGAAAACATAAAAATGATAACTCACCTCAGAAACCTGTCATGGTCTGGTATTAATAGTACTGAACAACCTTGCTGAAGAAGGACCTCTCATTCCCAAGGATGTCAAAACAGTTGCCCGTTGAATTATCCCAAAATAGTGTCACACTATGTGATTTTGATTTGTGTGACAAAATCTTTTTGATCAGAACTGACTCAAAACATTATGCTTGGACTTTGAAAAGAGTAGGCTCACGAATAGACATCTGTATTATTTTTCTGTATTGTTTTGAGAATTTTTGCATTTATTTTTCTTAGCTTTATTCAAGTTCTTACTTTGAGAAACAAGTGCCGGACAGTCACACCATATGAGTTTTGTTATGTTTGGTTGAAAATTCTGAAAAAATGAGTGATGAACTGTTTTAATGTTGAGTATGTTTACATAAAGCATAATCTTCTGCACAATATTGAGAGGGTTTTTGACAACTATATTTTATATTTATACATGTTTGACACTGAAGACAGCAAAACTGCCATGTCACGTCACACACCCAAATATGTTAAAAATCAGTTTTACTGAAAGTTACGTAATCCAATATGGCTGCCACCTGGTAACGTCACAATATGCAAATTAGATGAGTACATTTGCTCCCATCACAAACTTTAGGTCATTATGAATATTTTTCTCATTTACACTATGGATTTATCTCTCACCACTTCCAAGCTACAGCCTTTTGAAATCTTAAAATCCAAACAGAATACTTTCCTAAATAAACTCTGGTGCCTAGAGGGTTAACCAGAACGTTGGGCAAGACTCTGACCGTGACATACAGAGCTTACTGGACAGACTCTATGTAGGAGGTACACCGGAACAGCAGGCAGAGCTAGGAGCACTTCTGATGAAGTATGCTGATGTGTTTGCAGTGAATGATGAGTACCTGGGGTACACTGATAGGGGTTAAACATGAAATTCCTGTGGTGGATGAGACACCAGTCTCTCGGCCGTATCGGCGTATACCACCTAATCAGAACCAGGAGGTGAGAGAGCACATTTCTGAGCTGCTGAGAAAAGGGGTGATTCAAGAGAGTTCTAGCCCCTACGCTTCACCATGTTGTATAAAGCCCTTCCATTTGTACTAGCTAGCGTAAATTAAAATAGAGCAAAACTAGCTAATAATGCTAGATAATGAAGCTATCTAGCTGCTAAGGATATTTATTAATCATCAGAATTTCAAGACTGTTAACTTATTCGGCCAACTTCTGCTGCTGCTGCTGCTGCTGGTGGAGTGTCCCTCCTCCTACACTCTAGGTGTTAGACATTGTACTGAAATTCTATGACTAATATGGACAAATAATTACTCATATTGTTGGGCATGTGTAACTATTTAATCATAGTGCAGCATCTTTTATTTTACTAATGCAAAATCACAAGTAGGTAATAATGCGTTATGTTGAACCACTGGTGCAAATAGTAGTGTGCAGGCTGCAGCTACATGTTTTTGCTTGTACAGTAATAATCAGGCTAATCTACTCTATAACTGTCCAGATGCAAGGTCATTTTTGCAGAAGCCTCCAAGAGCTGCTGGAGAAGGGCCATCTACACCACTCTGCATGTAAGTTCAGAAAATGATTTGTGGTCTTTGATACACTGCTATGTTAGTATTATTATTTTTATTGTTGTTGTTGTTATTTTTATTATTACTGAATGTTACAGTTAAACCTTGTCACTAATTAAATACAGGTCTTAGTCAAATTAAGGGCATTTAGGGCACCAAAATGGCCATGCTACTACTACTTATACTACTACTGCTACTTCTACTTCTACTCTGCTACTACTACATGAGGGTTTTTCAGCAGTGTAGTGCCATGCATTATAGTTTTATGCATTTCAGGCAATTGTCTTCCAGTATATTCAGCAGTTTTTTCGAAATCACTTCAGCTGTCAGCATTCACACTGTATTTTCACAGGAAATACAGATTTTCTAGTTTTGCTTTAGGTGTTTCCTATAAATACAGACAGGTAGAAATGGTCTTGTCTAGGACATGGATTGGCGCTTACAGTCCTGCTCACCATTATTGGCACCCCTTCATTTTTTGCATAACCTCTACAATATCTTCAGAAATAAATGGAAATGTACCAAATTTCTATCATCAGGATCTTTAAATTGGAGGTCCAAAGTAATTTAACAAAGAAAATTGTTTTTTCAACTTACATGTAATTGTAATTTCAAAGAAGAAACAGAAAAAACAGCATGTGCAGCAATAATGGCACCCCTCTTTAATATTTGGTTGCACACCCTTTGGCAGTGATGACAGCCTCCAAACGTTTCTTGTAGCCATCTATAAGCTTCTTGCACTTCTCAGCTGGTATTTTCTCCCACTCTTTCTTTGCAAATTGTTCAAGCTCTTGAACGTTTGCAGGTTTCTTTACCCCAATGGCAGATTTCAGCTCATACCAAAGGTTTTCAATCGAATTGAGATCAGGACTCATGGCTGGCCATTTTAAAACAGTCCATTTTTTTCTTTTCAACCATTCCTACGTGCTTTTGGATGTGTGCTTTGGGTCTTTGTCTTGCTGGAGGACCCATGATCTTCGACTCAAACCAAGTTTTCTTACACTGGGTAGGACATGTCGCTCTAAAATCTCTTGATAATTCTCCGATTTCATGATTCCTGTGATACGGTCAAGGCCTCCAGTACCAGATGCAGCAAAGCAGCCCCACAGCATTATGGATCCTCCACCATGCTTAACTGTTGGTAGGGTGTTCTTTTCATTGTAGGCTTCATTGTGCCGTCTGTAAACAAACTGTTGGTGTGCATTGCCAAAAAGCTCTATTTTTGTTTCATCTGTCCACAGAACATTTTCCCAGAAGGATTGTGGTTTGTCCAGGTACTCTTTGGCAAAATTAGTCATTCCTTTTTCTGTCTTTTCCTCAGCAATGGTGTCTTCCTTGGCCTTCGCCCATGAAGCCCTGTTTGGTTTAGTGTGCGGCGTATGGTACTTATTGAAACCATGACCCCAGACTGTTCCAGGTTGGCCTTCACGTATTTGGATGTTTGACGTGATGTTTTTTCCACCATTTGCACCAACCTTCGAAGACTTCTCTCATCAATTTTTCTCTTCCCCCCACGTCCAGGGAGGTTCTTGACAGTTCCATGTGTGGCGGGCGGTTAGGAAAGCGACCAGCGAGCTGGTATAATTGAGGAGGAGCCAACAACGCCACTCTGGGAGTTTCACCCAGAGAATAATATTTTACCGCTGACAAATTGATCACTCAATAGCACATAGGTTCGTTATACTATGAGGCAAGAGACGTAGTTCCAACAACACAAATTTTTATTTTAAATACACAATATTAATAAAAGGCCAGAGCACAAAATCAACAATTACTGAGGGACAAAGAAAATAGGGGAAGCTGAGGCTTACCAGTGGGGAGGTGGGCCACCAGAAGTGCAGTATCCAGGAGGAGAGTCACCCCAATCACACGTGGACACACATCCACATACACACACGCATACGTGAAGATCACACCCGGGGTCGACAGCACAGCACACAGGAGGGGACACCACCACCAGAGGACACCAATCCCCACCACCTTAGGCTTTCAACTTCTGAACCAAAAGGAAACAAAATACAAATTAGAGGGACATCATTCATGTGAATAAACACTGTATCACACTAATTAACTGCTGGAACAATAACAAAAGAAATAAATTGCAGTTAACAGAATAAACACAAAACCAGGTTAATTGTAGGGGACTAAACAGCCAGGTATGGTTAAATAAGAAAAGAACGGAAACTAAATAAGATAAAGAAAATAAACAGACTCAATCACACAAAACAATATTAACCAGGGTTAACGGCAGCAAGCCAAATAGGAATTAAACAAAAAGATGGAGTTAAGCCCCACTGGCAAACTAATGAAGTGGCCAAAAACAAATAAGTAGGGACTAAATGAACAATTGGTTATCAATGAACGAAGTAGCAGCAGTTAGCCCTGATGAGCCAAGTAGCAGTAGTTAGCCACGACGAGCTAACAGTAGGCAAAGCAACAGCGGAGTTATAGGTGAGCCGAGTAGCTGCGACACTTCTGGCTGCTGAACCCAAACTCGCGGTCCCGATCCGGCTGTGCTTATGAGCCAGCTGAGGGGGGGCAGACGAGAGCCTTCATGTGCTATTCTGCCCTGAGCGAATACCTATAACAACGACAACAGCTATTTAGCTACTACATGCTAAATGATGTCACAGCGCACAGTATATGAACCTACCAGCTGCGATCAGTGAGAGCGTAATGGCTGAGGAGGGGAGAGGGTCCACGGCGTCTACAAAAGCACATGCAACTGGTTTTAACACCACACTAATAAAACCAATAAATAACAAGGCACGAGCAAAGACCGCTCTCCTACCTGCTACAGCAGCGGGCGCACCGGAAATGAGGTACACTACGGCGACAGAGGGAAAGCAAGGAGGACCACTACCTGCCTTTATAGTATGCCTGCACACAATGATTGGCTGTCGATCACTGATCAGTTTAGAATGAAAACACACAGAACCATGCACAGCAGAGCAGAACTCAACAAGGCTCTGTTCTGCTACACATGCTTGGCAAACTTCTTAATAACATTACGCACTGTTGAAACAGGGATACCAAGGTCTTTGGAGATGGCCTTATACCCTTTGGAGGTCTTGTGTTTGCTAATTATCGCACCTTCTGATGTCCTCAGACAGCTCCTTTGTCCTCACCATTTTGACAAAGGAACAGGGGATAACAGATGGCTTTTTAAAAAACGGAAGTCATCATTCGTTGGCTAATTCATGTCACATGGGCACAGACAATTTATCACACGTGATTCTCATTTGTGATTTACCACATTTGAGTCACAATGTGTTTCCATACTGAATTACAGCAAAGGGTGCCAATACCAGTGACACAGCAAGCTTTAAGTTTTTCTATTTTTTCCTCCCATTGTTTATTGTTTTAAATTGTTGTTTATCATTTGCTCTCAAACACGAGTTCTCTGTAGAAAAGAAATGTTTCACTTGATTCATTTTTTTCAGAAGATATTCCACATTATGTACTTAAACTTCATGGGTGCCAATAATGGTGAGCAGGACTGTATATAGCCAAAATACCCCCTTCCACCCCCCATCCATCCAAATCCAGTTTCACCCAAATCAGTGAATAATGTTAGAAATGTGTGTTTTTGTACAGTCATCAGTGAGGCCTGGTACACTGCTCGCTCACCGCTTAATGTCGAAGTGTCCTTGGGCAAGATACTGAACCCCAAACTGCTCCTGATGTGCTGGTCGGCACCTTGCATGGCAGCCACCACCATCAGTGTATGAATGTATGAATTACTGTAAGTTGCTTTGGACAAAAGCATCTGTTAAATGCCCTAAATGTAAATTTGCATTCCCTTGCACTTTTTAACACAAAAAGGTAATGCAATATAATTACATTAGTATTGCTATAAAAAATTATCTCCATGACCCTTCAGGAGCTCCGCAACAATGTGACTGTGGATGTGATCTAAAATGGTTAAAAAGGTATTTTTCATCTCAGCTTGACTTTTACATTGTTTTTGTTTTTTTCAGCCTACTATTCTTTCACAATACAATGGCAATCGTGATTCCATCTGGCCTAGTGGTTGGTAACAGATCTCCTGATCTTTAATTATGGTTATGGGTGGTTTCATATGTAAAGTGATACAGTATATATGCATGTATGTATGCATGTATAGTGAGATCATGTATTTGTTTGTATAACGGTAAGGTAGTAGCAACAATGATGGCAATTAACAAGAATCCGCATAAACAAATAAAGCAACTGAATCAGTATTTAGACCAACATGTTACCACCGTACTAAACTCCAGATGAATAAACATTTAGATTTGCAGAGTTTTCTATTTCAGGCAGGGTTAGCCTTCACAGAAATTAATAGAAACCGCTTTTCTTTCTCTTTGTTAGGTTGCTTCTCATTTTAATGACCCTGGTTTCATGCCAATTGTGTTAATTTCCTCAATATGTAAATTTTGTTAATGTGAACCCCCCTTTGACTGGCAAAACTGTTGTGAGTTAATGAACCTTTTGTAATTACAATTGCTATAGCAACAGCGGTACCTGCGCCTGGATGATATTACATGCAGTCTGTTTTCACAGTCAGCAGACACAGGCAACCAAAGCCGATTAAAAACATCTCATAATGCAGAGACATTGCTTCGGAGTGCAAATAGGTGGGAGCACAATGCATCGTTAGCCTCTGAAAAACGAAATACTAATGCCATTAAGCCCACAGAATGCAGCATTCCACCAGGCACAGTATTTTCACTTTAGCTTTTCATTAGATCTTGTTGTCTGGAAATGCTCGGCCTAATGAAATCAACAATGAGCCGAATCAAGACTTGACAATTTGGTTCAGAATAATACAAGAATCGCATAGAACCTCGTAATTACTGAATTGAATGTGAGATATGAAAATGAGAAACAGATAAATGATGGCCTGATTAACCACTCTACTGAGAGATGAAATAAAATGAGGAAATCAGACAGTGAATGAGAAGAGATGCTCTGTATGTCCACTCAGGTCACAGTCTGCACATGTATTGACTATATATTACAAATCCCTATCCTGTCTTGAAACAGTAAGCAAAGCCTCTTAAATTTTGTATTGTAATTCAATCAGTCATAAAAAAAAATCACATTAGACAGTCATCTTAAAACTCCCAAAGATCATGCAATCACTATGATCCAACAAATAAAAAGTATCTTTTGGTTCCTATCATAACTTAGTTGTTCACAGTTTAGAAAACATCAGCAGAAGGCCAAGGTCAAGAATAAATAACAGTGTAAACTTACATACTACATATAAGTATTATTTTTTTTTATCCAGCAGGTTGTTAACTGTCACCACTTGAAGGTAAAACTTAATGAAGTAGTTGATCAAGGTAGCAAAGTTAGCAATGCTAACAAACTTATTTGCAAGCATGTTTACTGGCCAACCACCACTGGCTGTGGCACCTATTATTATTATTACAGTGTTATCTTATAGAGATCACCATTATCTGTGTATTTCATTGTGTTATTTCATGTATTTTTTTATCAAAAAAAAAGTAATACAGTAAAATTTATATGTATTATATAAGTATATATAAGTATATATTCTGCTGATGTTGTTGATGTCTAAACTGTGAATAACTAAGTTATGATAGGAACCAAAAGATACTTTTTAATTATCTTTTCTCTCTGACCTCTCCCACTGTATAAAACCACATGTGGCCAGCTTGTTGGTGGTAATATGTAGCAAAGCAATACCATGGGTCAGAGGTGTGGGGGAAAGAAAAACATAATTTTACATATTTAAAAGAGCATTTTGCAATCTAGTTTATTCATTTTCCCCTTGTTCACCTGTGCTACAGCTTTATACCAGTGTGACTCTTCAAAGGCTGTACTCGCCGTGCTGCACCACACTCACTTTTGGTGCATCTAATTAAATAAATAAAAAATAAAAAATGTTCCTACATCACTGAATTAACCAAATCATTTCATCTGTTAGTGTCACCATGTGATTTTTATTTTCTCACTCCCCACACACATTATATATCTTTTGATAGAGGAAACAGATCTCAGTGTTCCTCCTCTCAGACTCCCCTCAGTGAACCACAGAAGGAGGCACAGTGATGGAGAAAGCCCAGCAGCTGACAGCCTGTCATAGAGTCAAACTCGGTGTCAGCAGGCTAACACTTTCCCATTGACATTAATTGCAGGTGACAGGGCTAAGTACAAGGCTCCACACAATGACAATGATGACTCTGGAGGAAATTCTTCATGGTGTCCCCTTCGTCTGCTGTGACAGGAGTGATTATGCAGACTAGGAGCTTGTCAAGACCGCATTATTAGACCTTGACTGACAGAAGCGACCTTAAAATTGGACAACAGACAAAATACATATAATAATAACATAATCATAAACCTATATAAATAATATATTTATAAATAATAAATATAAACATACTATCCTGTAGCTATACATATTACTTGGTAAGAAGATGAAGTAGACTTAGTAGTACACTTACTTTGGGCAGAAATACTTTAATAAATAAAAAATACTTATTTTTACTAAGCCACAAAATTCATTTTAAATTCAGCTTAGTTCATGATGGCATCCATCCACCTTGGAATGTGCAGTATTGGTCCAGTAATTTCTGCCACTTTGGGTCTCTTTATAAAAAAAAATAAAAAGATTTTAAAAATCAGACAACGTTTGCTGAGTGTTGTAAGGGGAAGGAGCAGCGGGGTTGGGTGCAGAGTCAGACCTTCTGGAGGAGTAAACACCTGGGGTCACATTGGATTCTGCTCTGATCCAGAGCTCAGAAATTACTTTTAACTTTTGGGATTAAAAAGTCGATTTATGTTTAGGGACTGTGGAAGTATGACGTATTAAGTACGAGAACAATGACTGATAATTACACCGATCTACGCAATGAAGGGATGGGGAATGGAAGAGACAATAATATATGTGATATACATCTCCCATGTTGTTGAATTTGTGTCTGTATGTATGTTTGCATATGTCAAATAAAAAATAAGTTCAAAAAAAAAAAAAAAAAGTCGATTTATCCTCACTTCTGTTTATCAACCTGACTGCAGTAGTGATCCACAGAGGTGACCTCCATTGTCAGGTGTTTATGCACTGTAATGTTGGTTGCTGACTGGAGCTGAAGGGGAAATGTACTTTACTTCATGTACATAATGTTACAGAGAAGAGAGGGGAAAAGAAGAGAGAGAATAGTCTCTGTGAGTGCTGAATTTGGTGAGAGGTTGCCGTTGCTTGTTAGTTTACAGCTAATGCACAGTCAAGTAATCTGGCTGTTGACTGTTGTTGCAATGTGAAAATTGAAAGTGAGCATATTATTAAAGCTGGGGTTGGTAAGATGCAAAAACCGTCACGCCAAGGCTAGATTTTGAAAGTATCCAGCCAAAACATCCCATCCGCTGCCCTCAGTCCTTTCTCCAAAGCCACTCCCCCCAAACTATGAACGCGCACTGTCCGACGACTGCCGAATATGACCAAAAGAGTCCTCACGAGCAGTGGGAGGGTGTATTGGTGCATTGTTTTCATCACAACATCTGACTACGAGTAGCTTCCTCATGTCTTATTCACCTGTAAGTAAACACCTAATATCATATTGAAAGTAAACAATCAACATAGCCATTGCTTGTACTGATAGCTGTCAAGCTAGCTTTGTTAGCATTCAGAAATTGTTTTGAAAGTGTATTTTGATGTTGTAACTTATTGCTGGTTAGCTAGCAACAGCTGTCTATGGTAACGTTAGATATGGCAAAGCTAAAACAACAACATTAGTGTGGGCCTGCTACATGCTTTTTGTTACCCTCAGTAATTCACAGACGAACGTGAATATTGTATTGGACTCATGATAATATGATGTTTTGCATGTTAGAGCTTCCATGATGAGAGCATCGTTGACTCTGATGACGAGGATATGCCAGAGTGAAGCACATCATCACTTCAGAGAGCACGACAGGAGGGCAACCAGCAGTGTCCGAGGAAGTGGAGGCAAAGGCTGTGGACGTGGGAAGGACAGGTTAAGGAGCAGATGTTCTCGGAAAAGATGAACATCAATAAACACAGTAAGTAGAAAAATGTAAAGAAAGATAAAGGGCTGGTACTTCAAGTCAAAAGCATGAATAGATAAAATGAAAAAAAATGTTGTATAAACTGGGACATCTGTACAGTTTTGTATTGACCATTGAAAGTGTATATGTTCACAGTATGCTGAGGACAGTCGAGCTCTGTTCCATAAAAATATCTCATCATGTGGCTCATCTGTTGCTTTACAGGCCAGAATTCAAGGACTACATTTGGAGCAATAACATCAAGTGCTGGAACTCTGTCGTTCTGTATTTACTCCTTGTTTTGCATTATCTCTAACTTGTTTGAATTAAGTCCTGAAAATGATAAATGCCTTTTCTTTACACTTCCAGCATAAACAACCATCCCATTACAGTTCTTACACTTTACATGATGCACTAATAATAACAACTGAATTAAGAAAGACTCTTGTTTATTGAATTTTTTTGGAACACATAAATAACACAACAACAATAGTATACATTTTATCGTTTAGACAATATACATTACCCTTATAGTAACAACTGTATACAGGCAGGACATCCAGAGGTTTCTTGACTGATTATAAACACAGGTCAGTGTTGGCCAACAGGTTAGGCTGTTGATGTCGGTGCTGTCGCAATCATCTACTGTTTTGGCAGTGATTGTCCTGTAGAAAGAAGAGCACAATTACTTATCTGACAGTAAATACAGCTTTTCAAGGACCTTGAAATTACTTTCAACTTTGAATGCATTTTATGCAGTGACAAATATTCCTGACATCAACCAGAAATAGCCTCTGTTACATCAGAATTACACCATTTACAGTCATTTCATATTTACCAATTCTACTTTTTGGGGGATTAGCAAAATGTCACTTTCTGGGTAATTTACATAGTTTCACGTTCTCATTATTTTGACAGTAATGTGTACAGGCTCTACTTTCTGGACATTGTGTTGAACACCTTGGAGTACCTGGCATAAGAGAAAGGAGTCCCAGCTTTGTGAAACTTTCACATTACTTTACAACTTTCCTTGTCCAACTCCTCATCTCCTGTGACTGAAAAGTCATCATCTCTGCAAAAATTACTATAATTACAGAAAACTGGATAAGGATGGAGAACGAAATGTGTTTACAGGACACAAAGTTACATCTGGATGTGTTTATGGGGCATAAAAATGTTATTGATTCTCTCAAAGACAACACAAGAATGTTGTAAAAAAAAGTTTAATAATAGACGTCTGGGGTTAGGTCAGTGATGGGAAGCTTATGTGATAGGTGGCAAGCAAATATTTGAAGGGGTCAGTAGGTGCATTGTGTGGAGTAATTATGGTCAGTGTTTCCCACAATTCTACTGTGGTCAGCTGATAGTTTGATCATGAATTGAAATGTCTATTTTCTTAAAAAATATCTTACTAATATGTAATAGTCTCAAGCAGTAGGCTAACATGTGACTGTTTGGACCAGTACTTCAAGCATTTTCCTGGTGCAGCTAATGAAATGATGCCATTCCTTTTTGTATTGTATCCCTGCTAAGGAGCACATTCATTCACATACAGCAAACCAACTTGATATGAAAGAAGGGCACATGTATATATTAAATGTATCCATCAAAGATACATACTACTTGAATACCAGTGGTCTCATCCATGTTGCTATAGATAGATAGATAGATCATTCTCCGGAGGGTCCCAGCCTTCGCCGCCGGCTTCCAGAGGGTTTCCTCCTTCGCCGCAGGCCTCCTGATTGGCCACTGCCCCTCACCATGACCTCCTGGTCTCCCCCCAGCTGACTTCCGTGTTATTCCGTGTTCTTCCAACTTCGCCTGACTTGCCTGTGTTAGCCTGTGTCCGTCTTCGTCCGTCATCCTCTGTCTTGGTCTGTGTTGCCTTTAAGCCATACATTTGAATGTGCTTTTATTTTGAAAGACCTTTTATTTTGAAATGGGTTAATCTTTCTTAGGAAGTTACAGTTGTTCATCTCGCGTAATCCACACTGTAAACGCCACAGAGGCAATGTCGTAAGTAAATAATTTCATAGTTGGATGCATAAATTAATGTTAAAAAATATTATTTACATGAAAAGGCATTTGATGTGTTTGTATTAAAATATTTCATTTATATCTATTTACATTGAGAAAAAGCACACGTTGCAGAGTAAAATGTTGATTTTTGTCATTTTTCTTGTTACAGTTTTCACTCTGTCCGTGTAAATTGATGTAGAAAAGCCACAGTAAACAGCAACTAAAGCTCACTATCATCATTTGCATGGAAGAGTTTAGCTAGTTGTATAGCTGCAGTTCCTACACTGTAGTGAGGATGACATTTGGTCTGTCTTCCCTCGTGAAGCTCTCCAGTGTCTCTTGTGTCTCCCGTTTGGTATGTTTCTGGTTTTGGGTTCTTGTTTCTCTTTTGATTTGTACTTTGCTTTTGTTTGCACTTTGTGTTAGCTTTGTTTTTGTCCTCCTGACTCGTTTTGGTTTGTCTAGATTTCTCGTGTTTTGTATTTTGGCTTTGGTCAATAAAGCTCGCTTTTTGTTTCCCCCAATCCTGCCTCAACTGTGTGTCTGCATTTGGATCCTCATCTCTTGTTTAACCACTAAATCCTAACAAAATCCACAGCACGGTGTACAGTTACGATAGGCTGCCATCTTGGAATGGCGCTGTGCCATTGATGCTATCAGCATCAAGTTACACTCACCTGTCAGAGAGAGATTCTGCAGATATAGTGGAAACATCAGGGCATGGTTCTGCCATGAACTGACGCTGGAAGTTGATAAGTTCTCTCATAACTATAGAAGATAGAAATAGGCTATATCAGCATGTATGAACACTACTATGGATTAGATCCACAGTACGTGTAAATGTTGGCCTGCGTGTTAACGGTAACGTTACATGTAAATATGTTTCATACGGTAGTAGTCTATCATAGCTAGCTAGCTAACGTTAGCTACAAGTTGACGATGCTAACATTGTTAATTTTGGGCTAATACATACAACAGCAAAATAAGGAGCTAATGTAAGCTACGTTGACTACATAATGCAGAGTAATAATACATTTCCCCCAACCAAAACAAACCAGCTTATTTCCTGTCCAACAGAGACACAGCTACCATGGCGTCCGTTTTCAGGACTCCATCAATTGTCTCTATTGTTGAACAGCCACTCCAGTGTTGACTCTCCTTTCAACTCTTGAGCTAGCCAATTTCTTTTTGTTTGTAGACTTCTCAAGTTCGGTCTTTATTCTCTTGCTCCGTTTGCATAGCATTTCATATTTTGATTGCCGTCTGGTTGTTATATTATCTACAAATATAATAAAAAATGCTTCTGAACAGAATTACCAACCCCAGCTATAAAGGTGCTCTGTGGAACTGTGTAGTACTGAAAGCTGGTCATTAGTTTATGTTATTACACGGCTCTATTGAATGCTGCTCTCTGATTGGTCCATCGCTGCGTTCTACGGTCCGTTATTTCTGTATAATGACCGTCGTCAAGTATAACAGACCGTTGCTAGGGACGGCGCTCTGATCCGCCCTGGCAACATATAGCAACATAAGCAAGACAGCTGGACTTTCAACGCGTTACACCAACCACAGCATAAGAAGCACCGCTGTCCAGCTCCTCTCTCAGGCCGGTGTTGTGCCAGAAAACGACTGCTTGCCAAAAACGACTGTCCCCAACGGGAACACCCATGGGGTTAGGGTTAGTTAGTTAGTTAGTTAGTCGTTAGTCGTTTTTTGGCAAGCAGTCGTTTTCTGGCAAGCAGTCATTTTCTGGCACACCACCGGCCTTGAAAGTGAAAGTGAAAACTTTAGGCTACCTACCAATCCTTGTCGCTGCTGAATCATTGTGGGTGATTATTTATTATTTATTTCACTCGTAAGCTGTGTAATAAGCGGGATAATGTATAGTTAGTCGGTTGTTATGTAGAAATAAACCCCTTCTGTCGGGGTTTATTTCTCCATAACAACCTCCGAACTATACATTATCCCTTAATTAGCGGACTCCATTTCTAAACTAATGTTAGCTACACTGTAAACCCGGATAAGTAGAATCTACTTTTAAAAAATCAAGGTAACTCGTTGCCTTAAAATTTTTAAGTAATGAAGCATTAGTTGAATAAGTGAAGTGGACTACGTTCAATGTACTTGAGCCCATAATGGAATGGAATAGAACATTTAAGTTGAATGTACTAATAACTGAGTTACAGTAACTGAAGACACTTAGTTTAAACAATCATTCCCCACCCATTTATTTAACTCGGCTTTTTAAGTAAGCATTACTCCATTACCAATTCAACTAAATTGTATATTCTAACTGACCAAACTTAACTTTTTAAGTTCCTGAAACTCAAAATAATATATGTCTTTCAATCAATTGAGCCGTGTAAAATACATACATACAACTGCAACATTACATTGATCCAATTTTTTTTATTGAACACATCTTTTTTTCAGCAACAAAAGAAACAAAGCAATTGCCTAATAGGCTTCTAGTGTGTAGATTCCTCAGTGATGGCATGAAAAGAAAAAAAAAATCTCTTCCTCTTTACCTCCAATCATTACAATATTGTACTGTGCCTCTTCAAATTTGGTTGACAAACTGGCAAGATAAAACTCAGCCCTGCTGAACACTGGCATCTTAACATTTACAAATAACAAATGTGCCCATTGAAAAACAAAAAAAGTGTGTGAGAATGAAATAAGAGAGAACGGGAGGGTGAAAAAAATAACAGAGAGCAGATACCTGTATGGAGAGCCCAGCCTCTCCCCTCCACCTCTACCTCCTCTCTACCCCCCTTTCTCTCTCCCCCCCTCCTCTCTCTGCCTCACTCCTCCATCTTGGCAATTGTGAACTTGATCATTAACAAAAAATGTTTCTCTGGATAAAATAAAAAAGCATGTGTGAGACAGAATAAGGGTGACCCCCCATGCTTTCTCTATCCCCCACGTAACATTTTTTTTAGTCTGTCCTTCTCTCCTTAACCTCTCTCTCTCTTCACTTTACTTTTACTGCCAATTAATAAAAAAAACCTCACATTTGACGACTTGGGAAGAGGAGATTCTGGATCTTACATTGCAAGCTGAGTGTTCTTCTTGAGTGTTTGAAGTTTAGGTTTCAGATCTGTCTTACCTAAGTTCAGAAGTACCTGTTGAAAAAAATCAAAAGTGTTCTTCATGTACTTTGGGTAGTTGAGATGCAGTGCATAGGTAAGTCCGAAGACAATGTACATGGCCTGGGGCAGGCTCTCAACATCCATCACAATGTTTCCCTCCAAGATGATTCCCACTGAGGATGCATTGTGGTGAAGGGACTGCGTGTGTGGAGTGATATTTTCCTGTTCATGGCAGAGGATCCCCACTGGCACATCATTGTACGAACCTTCCTCATCATCAACGTCCTGAAAAAAGGAACAGGGCATGATCACGTCAACATGACAACATAGTGCTACAAACAGCCTCTATAGGTACACAGCCCACATGTCTGCCCTGTCCAGTGTCCACCCACTGCCCAGTGCAGCGACCGCTACAGAAAATCACTCAAGACAGGTGCAAGAGGCATCCACAAATGATCTGGGGTGAACACAGGTCACAATTTTGGAGTATGCCTCCTCCAGAGAAGTTTTTTTTTTTCAAAGGCAGGTAGAGGGAGAAGAGGGGAGGTAGTAAACAGGGGGAGCTAGAGAGGGGGGAAGGAGGAGAGGAGGTAGAGAAAAATCAAAGTTGCTTACAAAGCAGGCCTTGAAGAAGGTGGATGGATCATCGCCGAGAATGACAGGAAGCCCCATGAGGACAAGGCATCTGACTTCTGTCACATAGGGTCCATATGTTACCCTGAACACTATGTGCACACACATAATCAATAATACACAGCAAAGCCATTTACGTACTGGACCCCACCTGTTCACGCAGTGTTCTCGACATTAGGCATACAGGTAGTTATTTGCATACCTCATTTACAGATCAACTAGCAAAACCTGGCAAACTAATGTAATGGGTGGTAAGTAATTACTCTGAGGAGTTAGTTTAGCCAATTCAACTCCATTACACATAGGCTACTCAAAGTTAAGGAGAAGAAAGTGTCTACCAACAGGATAGCTCACATTACCAGTAGGGGAGACTGGGGTAAGATGAGCCATTTTTCATATTTAGGATCACTACATCAAGGCAATCATAGTTTTGTCGCTAACTAATATATCTGCATATATTTCAGGATGTTGTGCATCCCTTCAAACAAACAGAATGAGTGTAAACATAACTGTTTCGATAATATAGCATGTCCAAAAAAAGTGGTCTCGTGGCACAACGTACCCCGTGTATGGGGTAAGTTGAGCATAGGAGTGGGGTAAGTTGAGAGGTATCCCTACTCCCGCCCACCCTCCTGCCCACCTCCACCCAACCCCTCCCTCACCTTCTCCCTCCCTAAATAACAGTCACTTCTTCACATTCATGTGTATTTTTATTTATTATACACAATTCAACAGGTACAATAAGTGTTTTTATTATTATTGCATATTACTGCTAAACAGCTGTTTTGTAAAAAAACATTTTAACATAAGAATGCCTTAAAGTGTGCTTGGGAAGAGAACATTAACAGCTGTGTTTTTGGAAAGAAAACACTAGAACTAAATCCTTGGTCCAGAATCATAGTTTTTTGGTGTCCTTGCTGACAGTAAGGTCAGTTATGGACTAGTAACACATTTGAACAATCCGACTGAAACTCTCATCCTCTCATCATCCTTCCTTCCTTCCTCTATCTATCCTCTCTTCTTTATCTTCGTTAAACTCCTTCCTCCATCTTCCTCTCGTTCCATCTATCCCCATCCCTCCCTCGATCCATCCATCTCCCACCTCCGCTTTTACTCAATATTCCACCTGTCGAGGCTGCAGGGGAATACAAACTGCTGGGACCTCCTTACTGTGCCACCAACTCTGTGAGGTTTGGGGAGTTTTGCGATAACATTGCATCTTGGGAAGAATCCTTCATCTTTCTCTTTGAAAGTAAAGGTGGGTTTACCATAACCCACCGGCTCAACTTACCCCTGGCCAAATGGCTCAACTTACCCCAGAGCTACCATTTTGACTTTTATTAGTCCCCACAGCTAAAATGGTGCACTTTTATGCTAGGTTTAGCTTTAGCTAGGTTGTAGCTCATAGATACCACAATTAATGTATAAAACAAATGTAAAATTATCTATTTTGGTCTAAACACAATTCTCATGAAACTTATGATAGACTAAATTCACTTTCAAGAGTGAAAAATGTTTTTTTGGAAATAAATGTCCAACCACTTTACCCATGTGGTTCTTACCTTCACAGACTCCATGAAATGATGCCTTCCTCCTAAATATTTGGTCACATGATCAATGTTTTTTACCGTTACCTAGCAACAAGGGGTGGCTCAACTTACCCTTTGGCTCAACTTACCCCAGTCTCCCCTACATTTATTTACACCACATGTCTTCTTTCGCGCTCAATCAAGTATCAGACTGTTTTCCAAGACGTAAATACAGAATTGAAAATCAACTAACCTTTGTTTGTCGCATCAGGTCAGCCAAGACCTGCCCTGTGAGGCCCCTCTTTGCCTTGAAGATTTCCATGAGCCTGGGACTGTGATGGTCAAGGGCCTCGTAGAACTCCTGTCTCAGGCTCTTACCAACCACCCTGCTGAACTCCAGACACACCTGAAACATGTAAAAACAAAACATGTTCATGTTCAAATGAGTTGACACCATGATGTGATCTTTTTATGCAACAACCCAGACTGCAATATTACTCTTTAATACAATTTTGATGAGTACTACTGAGCCCCTCTGGTGACAGCAGAGGGGCTCCGTAGAATACAGCATATGAGGCAAATCTATAGGCCTACCTGGTGTTCAGTAAAGAGAGCCAGCCAACGTTGACATATCTGGGTGATGGCAGGCTTGTCCTTCACAACTTCATTCCTTCGAAGAGCGAATGTCAGATCCATCTTCTGCTTGATGAGGGCTCCATTTGGGGTTTTCTTTTTCATTTCATCCACCATGAGCTGTCGAGCATCTTCAAGGCTGGAGTCATCCTGTCCATCTGGATAATCTGGTAAGTAATTGACTTCTCCTCTCTTTGGCTTCTTGATTCTCTTGTTAGGTGGGTCTCCACAAGGAGAGTGCTTTCAATGTTTACCGCCATTCACGGTGACATCACGGTGACCCCGCTGACGCATTTTTGTTCGGTAATTCCCCATCTTGAATTTCAAGCTGTTTTTCCAACCACTCCAGCCGGACACTGATCCTTGTTCTTTGAGACATGGGTGTGCTCGCACCAGTGCTGAGGCAACAGCTTCAAATTCTGCATTTGTTGGGTATGCTTTCAAGGCATATATGGCCTCAGCCAGCCTCTCGAGGATGTCGTGTTTGAGCTCCTTTGACGGAATGAGGTGTGTTCCATCCCTGAGATGGAGCAGGTTTGCTTGACGCAGTCTATATTCCACATCAACAGAGAATTTCGGTATATACATATCAAATACCTCTGGCCACTGGCGTTGTCTTTCCGAAGAGGAGTTGGAGAGGATGTCCGTGTCTGCCTGGCTGAGTGTGTCGCTTAGTTCTTCACTTGATGTTGACCATGGGACGGGCACCTCCACAAGAGAAAGCACTGGAATGATTTTAAGAGTAGGTCACTCAGGCAGCTCTGATATCTCTGTTGGATTGCACAGTTCGTTGTCGAAGTTGGGATCTTTAAACTGTAAGCTGAAGTTATAGTTTATTTGAAGAACATCTTTAAGGGAGCCAATCAAAAGGTCAACTGTATCAGGCTTTGTCGTCAGTTCCACCTTCCTTATGTCTGCTTCAGTGAAGATAACTCTCACAAGCATCCTCTGTTGCACCGCCATCTGGGGAGAAAGAGAGAGATTGTTCAGCACAGAATATAACGTTTGAGAGTCACCATTAGTTTCCCACCTATTCTGTATGCTGAAAACATTGTTAAGCTCTGACAGCGGAACCACACACAGGGGTGGGGTTACATCAGAGTAGCAAACTTTATACAATCTAAGGTGCTCATGGTACCATGCACTCATTACTCTGCACACAAACATGATTTCTGTATGAACTGCAACAATCTGTGTGATCTGCCTAAACTCAGGGAGACCTGAGCAGGATCCAGCAGAGACTACCATATCTGCCTTGTATGTAACTCCATCTAGACAGACGGATGATGCTACAAGAACTGCTGCTGGCTTGTGGATTTTCTGACTGAGTACCCTCTGGACGTTATCAGGGAAAGATGATACCAAGACTGTAGTGACCTTCTCCATCTTGACTGAAGGTTTGAAAAATTAACTTGAGTCCAAATGATAGCTGACTGCTTTCTGGTGTTTCACAGCAAGTGTAAGGGCTACATTCCTGTGGTTCTGAGCATCACGGATAACCTTTTTGAAAAATTTGTGCTTGCCCTCAAAGCGCATAGTCCAGACATCACACAGTGGACCAAATGCCTTAATAAGTTGAGGGTAATGTTCAATGTAGTGGTGCTTTGGTCGTAATCTAAACTCTGGGAATGTAGACTGCAGTAGTTCTCTGTGTTCTGCTAACTTGCACTCCAGGAAGTAGAGTGTCTCTTCAGTAAACCTGGGGGCAACTACTAACGCCACAATGTCTTTGACAAGCATGAGAACTTCCCATGCCTTTTTCCCCAGAGGAACATACTGACCAACAAGAAATGGAAGGAGCCTAATTAGGCACCAGTTCTCATGCGCATTTCCCCCGATTGTGCCTTTTGTGGAGAAGCCTTTTGTAATAGGCTGTGGCTGGTCAGTTTTGTCAGTAAAGGTGTATGTAAAGGACCTGATAGCCTGATTCAGTGTTTCTAGATTAAAATATCCCTTGGAAATCAGATCTGAAAGGCACAAAGACAACTCTATGGGGACTATGCTGTCCAGAAGATCATGCATGAGGTCAGGAGAGTAACCTTTAACAACATGAAAGTGCTCCTGTTTTGCAGTCAAAGGGCACTCTTTTTTCACACCGTATGTTCTACCCAGTTCTGGGTCTTCTATCACTTCCTGCACTTGTCTGTCATGCCTGTCTTTAGGTGTTTTTATACTGGACAGCAAGCCGCCAATTTGGCTGTCCTTTTTGCGGCTAGGTCCGCGCATTTAGACAGACCGCGGCATATTGGGGATCTGTTTTGGTCCGCCAATATGATGCCTCGGAGGGTACACTTTTTGCCGCCTCCATTGCTATGTAAATCCAAGGCGTCAATGTGCCGGCAATTGCGTGACATGGGCGGAGGTGTCGAAGACGTGAACTGTTGTGTGACCTGCAGCCGAGAGTTTTAAAAGCTGGAAACAGCTGATCACAGCAGTCAGTTCATCACTTCATCCGCGGACGTCAAGATGAGCAACTGGAAAGCCGCTGAGATCCGGGAGATGCTAACCATCACAGCCGAGAGAATAGTTAACAATCAGATCACGGGGACTGTGAAAGATGGCATCTTGTACGAAAAGGTTGCCTAGGAGCTTAGCCGACGTGGCTTTCGCCGGGAGAAGAAGCAGCCCAACTTCGTGCTTCACGTCACGTCACATGTTTACGCCTACCCCATGCTGGCTTTTTTGAAAAGGAGGAATATTACGCCTCCGTTTCACAAAGACAAGTCGGCAAATTGCAGCCTTTACCTGGCCACAAATGTGGCGCATTTTCTAACTAAAAGGGGCTTGTGTCTCTGAGCTCAAAGGCAACTAAGCGCACCTCTTGTTCTTGAGTGTCACTTCTACTTGCCATGCAGACTCTGCAAAACTTATCAACAGAGAAGCTCTCGTAGAATCCTGCCAGTGCATGAGCACCGAGGATGTCAGCAGCTACATACAAAACAGTTCCTTTCACACTTGCACCTCAGGCCTCTATGTAGACACCATCTTTTTCTAGTGACATCAGATCATGTATAAGTGGGTCCAGCACTTTAGCATAACCACATTCTTTTACAGTGGTTGTGTTGCATATAAGAGCAAGTTGGATAGAGTTGAGTGATACTCTATATTTTGCTGGCATATTGGCAATTACCCAGTACACAGCACATATCGTATGCTTCTTCTTCGATGTTCCTAACGGATTGGCGACTTCAAAGTCATCGATGTACAGCCCAATGGCAATTGTGAACTCATCACTAGTAAGAAGGCCATTTTCTCTGAAGTATACACCATCTACATGAGTTTTGTATTCATTTGGAACATGTATTTCTTCAGACATTGCTTTATCTAACATATCTGTCCTGCTCAGCAACTTCTGCAGCATTTGCTGTATGGGAACATATACAACCGATTTCTTAACTTTGTCAACTACATACTCTACAGGCATTACCAGCGGAAATTCTTTAGACACATATGATGCTCTCTTTTTTGTGGTTGCTAAGGAACCATCTTTGCCGTAAAATGTTGTCATTACGTTGGTCTCTGAAACAGCACTGCTCACCTGTTTCACAATGGACTCATCTATCTCCCCCGTGTCTTCAGTTGGCATTTGCTCATCTGCAACATCACTGTCTTTGTTTTCATCACTTATGCCAACATTAACTATTTCTTTCTTGAACATCTTCCAGTTGTCTTCTCTATGTACTTTTGTACTTTTATGTACATTGAAAGTTGAATACACACTGCTCTCAGATCTACAGCCTGCATATGGACACTGAACCTTTTGGTTAACTTTCAAGTGTCTGCTTCGGAGGTGGGTGAAAAATTCAGTTTCAGAGCAGGGCTCAATGAATTCACACAACTGACAGCAGAATTTGACAGCTTCATTTTCTCCTGGTTGTTCCTCATGAGTTTTAGAGTGAACACGAGATATGTGTGCTTTAAGGCTGTTTAAGGACTTGAATGTGCACAAACAGTCCTGGTGCAAACAAGGAAATGGTACTGTCCTTGTGTAACTTCCATGTTTTAACCGGTAGTGTTTAAATAGCTGCGCCCTCTTCCCACTAATAAAACCACAATATTTACACTTCCACTCTATCTTCAGCTAGCTAAAGTTACATGAACTAAGGAAAAATTACAGTTAGCTAACAGTGTAAAGCTTCTGAAAAGAACTATTTGAAATTGGCTTTCCAAATGAACACAATAGCCAACAAGCTAATGTGGCGTGCAAGGGAGGGACCTCAAATAATTTATAGTTTCACTTAAATCAAAAACTAACTAAAACCAACAACGCCACCCCAGGGTTTAACCCAGTGAAAAAAAAGAAAGAAGAAAACAAAAAAAGTAAATGATGTGAGTAAAGCAATTAACTAAATATTCTAAATCAAGGACAACACAAGTTCGTTTATACTGAGAGAGGCAGGAGACGTGTTTTCAATCAAAATATTCAACAATTTATTTCATAAATATTAAAACAATTGGAATTTATCTAAAAGTCAACTTTACTTAACAGAAAAGAAAAGGGCTTCTTCCAGGGCTGGGACCTCTATGGTCAAGGTACATGAGGGGGGAAGTGAAGGCATCAACTAAAATGGGAGCACCACAATCCACCTATAAGACACCACACAAAACACACACACAAGGGGTAAAGCCAAAAAAAGGAGTGAAGTGGGGACACTCCACACAATAGGACACCATCACCAAAAAGGGAGGGGCAGGTCACCAGTGAGGCCCTCAGCACCTGGAAGTAAACAGACAGGAACAGTTAAAGTGAAACTCTCGCCAAAATGCAACCTAGGCTTTTTTTGTGAATGTATTTGAGTCAAACCTTCATGTAAAAGCATAATTACAAAGAAAAAGCCACTTTTAAGATTCACCGTAGTTTCGTTTCCGGGTCAAACTCATTTTCAATGGTGTGCAGGGGCAACTTTACGGTAGCATCAAAATCGCTATTTTTAAAACACTAAGAAGACTCGACACATGAAACTTTGCTCGTAGTATCACCCAGGCCTCTACACATGAACACGAGCATTGAGAACATTGTGTACACAGAGTTTCCTAAAAAGAAGGTTTTTGAACAACTCATGTTAGCAGTAGCAGTAGCCGTCCTGCCAATCAAGATGCGTCGATCCCCGAGTGCAGCGTAACATGGAGGAGAAACTTCCATGTTACGCCGGGGATCGGGGATCGAGGATCGCCGCTTCTCGACTGGCAGTACGGCGACGAGCGGAGCAAGCTACTGCTAACATGAGTTGTTCAAAAACCTTTTTAGCAAATGTAGCCCGGGAATTAGAAGCACACAGGACACACTTACTGGGGTTCTTGTAGCCTTCTTATTTATTTCACATCAGTTGCAAAAAGGCTTATTTGACTGAATTTCTAAACTCAAAGTCATTCGTTCTCATCTGAGACTTTAGAGAGAACCGAAACCAAAAGCATAAAAAGAAACAAAATAGCATAGGGGACAAAATACGGCAGTGGGCTATGAAGGTCTACAGAAACAACAAAATACACACGTCATTAAAATCATGACACGGTCACATTAACTCGAAAATGTGCATTCAAAATATTACCACAGTCACTTACACGCCACGCAGCGTGGAACACGGGAGCTGGAGCTTCCTGAAGCTAGTCGTTAGCCCCGGTCGACGGCTGGCATGCTACCCTCTGAAATAAATCACCAATATCTCTAAATGAGACTATATTGTCACATTCTGTTACGGCGTCTCTTACAATGTGTGCGTATTTTACCTACCAATTGAACAGAACAACAGTCTCCTCTGTTCGGCGAGACATTTCAGGCACTTGTGGCTCACATTCAACAGAAAAGACAACAATAACCCACAATGCACCTGGCGGCTAAACCAAAATGCGCCCAACTGAACCCCAAAGCAGCTCAATGCTGCCACCTTGTGACCACTTATTTAACTCACTTACATTTTGTTTACATTTACATTTGAAATATGACATTTAAAAGAAAGAACAAAAGAAAACAAAAACACATTATAGTACATTGGAATACATTCACCCTTAAGTGGAAAATTACACTTATGATTAATTTACCACCCGGCTACACAAACTTTGTGTACACAAACGATGTTCTCAATGCTCGTGTTCATGTGTAGAGACCCTGGTGATACTACGAGCAAAGTTTCATGTTGTGTCGAGTCTTCTTAGTGTTTTAAAAATAGCGATTTTGATGCTACCGTAAAGTTGCCCCTGCACACCATTGAAAATGAGTTTGACCCAGAAACGAAACTACGGTGAATCTTAAAAGTGGCTTTTTCGTCATAATTATGCTTTTACGTGAAGGTTTGACTCAAATACATTCACAAAAAAAGCCTAGGTTGCATTTTGGCGAGAGTTTCACTTTAATGAGGGCAAAACCATATATTCTAACAAAACCAAACAATATTCCAGCAAAAATACTCGAAAATATAGCAATATCAAAATGATATTATTCGAAATTAAATCAGGAAACTAATCTCAAATAGAAAAATAATCAATATAACCCCAAATTAATTAAACAAAGACAAAACCAACGATTAAACAAACACAAATAAATCAGGACTTTGTAATAAATCAAGCTTTAAATTCCAACTCATAAACAAAACCAATTTATCTAAGGCTCCACACAGCAGCACGTTTAAGCCTCCATAAAGCAGCAGCAGTCCCGAGTCGAGAGTGGCGTGGCTCCTGCAGGCTAAGTGCTGAGACCTCAGCCTGTCTGTAAAATGAGCACAGTAACATTAGGGACTGGATGGCTGGGCTAATGAAAGCCGGGACAAACATTTACATACCCGTCAGTGTGGTTTGGTTCAAGCACCGGGAGGAGAGGACAAGAGAAAGCCAATGCACACTCTGAACACTGCGCTGTCGGACATCAATGCGCAACAGCGCGGAGGGGAGAGGAATGCAGAGCATCTGCCACACCTGAACCCAGGTAACCCGGAAAGGGAAGCGCGCACCAGCTGCCAGAGAAAGGGCAGATCTAAGGGTCCCTCCCTCTTATATACACTGGCTTAATTAAAGGAACAACCATGCCAATGAGCAACACACAAGGGAAAGTGCTCATCCCGCTACACTAACATTAGCTAAATAACAAAACCTTGAAGAGGCATGACAGCTAAGAGTGTGACAAATAGCCAACCAACAAAAAATAAATCCAAATAAATCAAGAAATTAAACCTAATTAGCTAACTAATAATGTGAGCTAGTGTGCACCAACTTACCAGGATGTTTGCAGGTCTGTGGCTAGCTGCTTCACCGTCTCAGCTCAACTTTAGCTGTCTGGAAGCAACAGAGTAAAGAAGTTTCAGAGTCGAGCGGACATATTAGCTCAGTGTCACATTAAAAGCATGTAGACGTGAAGACTTCCTGCCAGGCAGTCTATTGTGTGACACCGAGTGCGCGTACGCGGAGTCCGCGGCAGACTTGAAGTGTACCCAAAGCGGACGGTCGCCGGAAACGTCGGCGCAAAGCTCAATTTTTATGACCGGGCAGACTCCGCGTACACAATAGAATCCGCTTTAGCAAGGCAGCTGGGATCTGCGCCAACTTAAGAGAGTGTGGGGCAGTTAGCTGGTTAGCTACCTTGCTAGCTTGTTAATAACTAGCTAAGTTTTTTTTTTAATAACTACAGTATATCACGAAAGTGAGTACACCCCTCACATTTTTGCAAATATTTTATTATATCTTTTCAGAGGACAACACCATAGAAATGAAATGTTGATATACAGATATATATCTGATAGATATATAGACTACTTTAAGTTATATCAAAGTTTCATTTCTTTTTCTTTTTTTTAAGAAACCAGCATTGCTGATGTAAATCTATCTAACGTGACCCAAGCCAGCATTTTCTCACTCCCGACTTGTCAAATAGCAGCTTGGTCAGTGACCTAAAGTTTTCAAACTATGACACTCTACCATCTAGCATCAGTTTTGCATGTGAAGGGATCAAGTTTGCAACAATGCATAATATACACTTTCAAAATAAAGCATGTGCTGATAAACACTTCACTTAGTATGACATATTATGACTTTTTGACTGTTAATAACAGTAACATCAAACAGTTGTGGTTTGGTCAGGGTAAGGCACAAGAACTACCTGGTTAGGTTTTAGAAAAGATCATAATATGGGTTGAAAAAAAAAAGTTATGAAGTGACGGAGCTCACGTCATGTAATTCACGTAACATCACTCACATAATGTAAGTGATGTAACTTATGTCATTTAAGTACATTAGCTTACTTATGTTACATAAATTAAAAACAAGTCACTCTTGACTCTTGGTCAAAAATGGGATGCAAATCCTGGTCTTTGGGGTCCTGACTTTTCTCACTCTTCATACTACTGCACTAGGAAGGGTGCTTCAAGAAGTGATGATATAGGCATACCTACAGGGCAAAATTTAGAAGCATTATGCCACTGACCAGGCTGCTATATTTGACATGTTGGGAGTGAGAATGGGCTGGTCTGGCATAAAATGTTTTACTTTTATTCACTTTATGTTTAGTCATTTTCACCGACTTCCTTCTTAACTCTCTCACTCCCATTTATAGTGACAGGTGACCAAATGAGAAACACAGCTACCTTGAGTAAACTTGTGACATTCTCTGAGTTTGAACATTGTTGAAAGCATTTGAGATAATAATACAACTCAACAAAATATATAACAATAGTCTAATTAATTGGACATTTTATCAGAAATTGTGTATATTTTTATTTTCAAGCGTTGTTGTCTTTGGAACATTTTGGTTGAGACTGAAATCCAAAAAATAGTAAATGTATTGCAATGAAATTTTGTACTGCATTCCTGTTCCCCTCAGGATGATTGTAACAGTTTCATTGATCCTCTGACTTTTCATATAGTACCATCATCAGGTCAAACCTTCCCTTCAAAATTTGGTTTATGACTAACATTCAACACAGTATGACTCAACATTCCAGCCAGCCTCATCTGTAGCCAAACTGCCAGTGTGAGTATGTTAGCATGCTGGCCATACCATTTTACTCAAAGCACAGCTGTGCAAGTACAACCACACTGAGCTGCTACAGCATGGCTGTAGACTCTTACAATTGTTAAATAACAACAGCAGTCATGCAGTTTGTTTGTAATTATGCATTGCCAAAGGAGAACATCAGGAGGATTACTATGGGCCTGTAGGAGTAATACACTACACAGTTTAATCTTTGTTGACGTCACCAATTTGGGCACTTGAAGAACAACTACACAGCTAATGCCAAGGTTTTACTGACGTCGCAGTTTTTTTTGGAACAAGTCTTTAAAAATTCACTCATGGCCATCAGGGACCGCTAACAAGAAAAGTAACTTAAAACATGTTGTTCAGTGCTTTCTCTGATCATCCTCCCACACAAATACCCCCCCCCCCCCCCCCCCCCCCACACATACCTTACCATCATCCTCCAGTCTGTTCCCTCAGAGCTTTTTTCAGCACCTTAAGGTGTCATCTGCAGAGCTGTAATGGCTGTTTTAATGGTCCTGAGATAAGTGCTTTGAACTCGTTGAGTGTAATCACCTTAGAAATTTCCCTCTGAATCATTTCACATATTTGCAGCATTCCAATTACTCTATAATTTATGCCCTTAGTAAGCTCAGCACTTAGACTATTGGACACTAACACTCTCCACTGAAACTCAGGGTAATAACAATACATTTTGCAATAGAGATGAAATCTAACATAGAATTCAAATTTTTCATTGAAATAAATTCAGTTTAAGCCTTCCAATAGAAAAACAGTAAGTAATAAAAAAAAAAAAAAGCATCCGACACCACTCAAAACTGATGCTTTGTCCACCTAACAAAGTCTCAAGAAATAATGTTTCCATGGAGTTGACAAAACAAACAAGAGTTCAAACCTGTGGGTCTTTGCTGCATGTCATCCCTCCTATCTCTCACCACGTTTCATGTTACCCTTTACCCGCACTATCAAATAAAGCCATGGAAAGGCCAAAAAATAAAAAAAAATAAAAAAAAATTAATTAATAATAATAAAAAGAAAATGGGCAGAATTCAAAGGTAGCACCAAAACTATAGGGGGCAGCATGACCACTAACTGCTTCTAACTATACTCATTGATTTAGCTCTTTGGCTGTCATGACTAGCTGCCATTAGCAATTAGCTCAGTTAGCTGTGGAGCTAAGTGGCCCTGCTAGCTGATGGGCTAACAAAGCTGACAAATCAAGACTATTTTGTTTCGTTCTATTAAGTGTGTGCTTTACAATGAGATAAGACAATTAAACTTGTCTTAGTCCAATAAAAGAGAAAACTTGTATTCAGACAGAGAACAGTTATATGTTTATGTTTAGTATGGAAAATACTGTAGGTGTAGAAATATTTCCTTTCTTGACATTTTGTGATTTATTGTTCACTCACCAGACTTCAGTATATCTCTACGACATTTTGAATATTTTAAAGTGAAATTATAGCCGTACATACAAAAAACAACAACATGACATATAGTAGAATTTAGAAAACAAGAACACAAGAAAATACAAAAATGTACTTGTTCATTTAGTTATTTAGCAAAATTATCCAACATGAAATGCCTTAGTTGGAAAAATATTGAGATTATTGTTTCATTTAAAGGGGTAATTAGAATCAGGTGTTTCAATCAATGGGATGACATCAGGGTTAAGTTTAACGGTCCCTGCTTTATTTAAAGTATATAAACCTGGGTCTTGAATGTAAAAGTCTGTATATGTGTGTGCCAGCAGCAATTTTATAAGCTGTTCATTTGGTTTTACCTGTGTTTTATGTGAAGCACGTTGTAACCTTGTTTAGATAAGTGCTATATAAAAAAAGTTATTATCATCATCATCATTTTTATTATTATTATTATTTTGACATTATATGCAAATGTACCAACATCACTGGAACAAACCAATACATTTTTTATATTGAAAGAGAAATATCTTAGTATTCCTTCTCCAAAGAAGTAGCCTATATTATTTACTGTTTAGTAGATTTGTAGGTTGCACTTTACATTACAGCACGGTAATAACATAGTAATAGTGTGGTAATAGGTAATAATGAGGTAATAGTTAGGTAACACCATGCAATTACCAAAGTAATAACCAGATAATAGTGGAATAACCAGAAAAATGGAAATTATTATGAAAAACACACAACATTACTGAATTAAAATTTATTTGTTTGTGTGATTAAGTGTTGAATTCATCTTCCCTGTACAACAGAAAGCACTCATGTAAAGTGTTGAGATGCTCTAACTAGAGGATTCTGAATTCTATGTTTAATATATTTTTTTTTCATTAGAAATAAAAACAACAGCAAATCTATCACAATGGAAGAGAAACAGGCTAACTGATATTTGCATTTATAGGGTTTGCTCAACACCTGCCTTTAATAAGCCACTTATTTGCTCTCCTCCTTTTGTTTTTATTTGAGTATGATGGGAAAATTAGTTCCTGTCTGTCAAATCCCACACAGCTGTCACAACCAATGAAGTAGTCCATTTGTTTCTAGACATTCCCATACTGTGCATTTACACCAATACCAGGACACATGGCAAGGTAGGCCAAAAATCGATAGAGATTGGACACAGTCCAGTTCCTGCGTCAATTCTCCTACTCAGAAATTCGTGGTGGTAGAACAAAACTAGGGGAAAGGCCTCACCTCCAGATCCCACTGACATCTGAGCTACAAATACTGCTACATGTACAGCTGTTCAAACTTTTTGTATGAGGAAATCAAAGGTATAGATGAGTGATTTAAGTATATACAGTTTGCCTGTCACAACTACATGTATTCGTATTACGAATGTATAATTCCGTATTTAATTCCATAAGTATTACAAGTAAAAGTACTCTTCTGGAAAAAATGGCCCCTAAATGACAGCTTAAATATTCCATTTGTAGTGTATCAAACAAAGGAGGAAGGATGTCAAGAAAGACAAGGAACAGACCTAAAACAAGCTAGAAGTCCAACCTCATTCCACCAACTTAGGAAGAGTAAGGACTTTGTGAGCTCTTCAGGCAGAGACTGTATCCACGTGGATGTCCATTAGACCTCTCCACAGCCGTAAATTGTGGTGTAAATTGTGTTATATGTATGTATGTGTGTATATATATATGTATATATATATATGTGTGTATATATATATATATATATATATATATATATATATATATATATATATATATATATATATATATATATATATATATATATATGTATGTATGTATTGGGTTTCAGAACATGTCATCATTTTGATATTATGAAACTAATTCTGCTTCAAAATCAGCTCATTTACAGAATACCACACTGCTATCTGATAAGTCTTCATAGTAACTTTTAACACAATGATATAATGGTATATGAGGAAATACACAGAAAATGATGACTTGACTTCTATTATAATTTCTTATTTTAGATGTGCTTAACTGTTATATATTCCTAAGCTACAGATAAGAACATTTTTATTTGTTGTGTTACTTGTTACTGTGTTATTTGATTAATTCATCTTACACGCCCTTAGTGCTTCCATTGGTTCTTAGATATGTCGCACATACTGACGACAGAATGAGTGAGTTTCAAATTTGCAAGCGCATAGTTCAAATATTATTTAGAAATCAAAGTACTCCCCTAGAGGCCAGTTCCCTTTCCATACAAAAGAATGAATTAGTACCAAAACACCCCCCTAGACTATAAAACTTTACAACACATGCCGTCATCTCTTCTTATGGGTTCTCTTGGCTCATCCTTTTGTCCCTTCTGCTTCTTGTCCTGACTCTTGGCTTTTGCTCATCACCCTTTTTGGGCTCTCCGTGGTGAAGCCCCCATGCTCGGCCATAGGGTCACATGGCCACGTGACTCAGGCACAAATGATAATGATCATTTTTTTGTTTGATTATTTTTTTAGTTTAGTTACATTTACAGTAGTTTACAAACTCAGCCACAAAAATGACAATGGGAAAGTCTAAGGAACTCAGCATTGGTCTGAAAAAAATGCATTATTGATTTGAACAAGTCAGGAGAGTCACTTGGAGCCATTTCAAAGCAGTTACAGGTACCCAGATCAACTGAGCAAACAATTGTTTGTAAGTATCAAGTGTATAGTGTGGCACAGTTGTGTCACTGCCATGATCAGGAAGGTAACACAAACTATTACCTGATGCTGAGAGAAAATTGGTGAGGATTATCAACCAAACCATCCACACCAATTTTCTCAACCAAAAACCACCAAAAAGCAAGTCTGCAATGAATTAGAAGCTGCTGGAAGACAGGTGACAGTGTCCACAGTCAAGTGTGTTTTACATTGCCATGGGCTGTACTCAAGACTGCTGTGATATACATGTTCTTTACCAGAACTTTACTTTTGACCACACACACACACACTGTGGCGATCGCCCAAATTATATTGATTATAAATAAGAAATATTATTTATTTTTCTTTTCACTCACCTCCACACACCCACCCTGTCAACCAGTGATCTGGCTCTGATTTACCCGCTTCCCGGAAGTACGGCCCCTTATGTTTTCTTTAGGTTGGGCCACAGCGCGCAGTATGTCGTCTGACGCCGGCGAGTAAGGGAGAAAACCAAGTCCTCCACTCCGTCAGCCTGCCCAGGCATTTTGCCGCATTAAGTCCACGATATTCACGTGTGTGTAATCATGAACGGAAACAAGTCATTCAAAGAAAGCAGTCTCTATAGACCCGACAACAAACAAATCACTACGGTACCCGTGAGTTGGCAGAAGCCTGGCAATCCCTTGTTTTGTTTTATTTTTATCTTTCTTTCTTCGTCTTCTTGGGGTTTTTTGTTTATGGATTGACTGAATCGTGGTTGGGAATACTTCCTTGTATTGAGTTACGTTTCGCTGGTAATGGGAAATCCCGAAGTGGAGTATTTTTTGTTGAATGAACTGAACTGGATTGAACTGACAGTGATTACCGGGAAATCCCAAAGTGAAGTGTTTTTGTAGTGTGGACTGAACTGAACCTAACTTTGATTTCTTTCGTTTGTCTAATATAACTATTTTTGAACTTGAATTGGTGGTGTGGTTGAATTTATTGAAATTGAGTGTGGTTTATTTGTAGGAGATACACTACTAATAAATGTAATCTATTAATCACTTGCGATTAATAAAGCATTCGTAAATAGGGGCACCACCTCCGTTCTTTTATCTCTTTGACTAATCCAGAGGAAATTAATCAAATTCGACTAGACAAGGATAACTTGAATCAATGTCGATCAATTCTAATCAATTTCAGATCAATTTATTCAATCTCATAACTGAAGTAGTGACTTCTACACACAGTTACCATTGGTTCTCCACATTAAAACAAAATCTTCACAGACAACGACATACGGTTAAATATATTTATTTAGCTAAATAGTTAAATGAATAAGAAATGAAAAGGCAAATTAAACATGACAAAATTAACAGGTAACAGAAAGATGTTGAGTCTGTAATGACTAACGTAATGAGTTAATGAATGAAATATGTGCGGATGGTGAAATTGCGGGTGGGGTGAAAGCACTTAAATATTAAGAGAATAATTTAATGCTAACGGAGCCCCAACCAAATTTCTCCTAAGCTCAAAGATATTAATTCAGAGCCAAAGACACCAACTCATATTTCATAAGCGGGAATCCAGTAGGATGAAGGAATGGATACTTGTCTGAGCGTCGTTTGGAGGGTCAGCAAACTGTGGTTGGTCGTCCTCCAGCGGCCTTGGCTGTCCTTTAACTGCAGGGTGGCAGTCTCGATCCAATACCCAGCGGGTGGCCCCACTTGGCTTCGTTGGGGGTAAAAGCAGAGCTGGTTTGGCCGGGGAAAAGAGTCTTTCTTTTTCGTTGGAAACCGCTCACACGGTTTCTTAAACAGCCGGTCACCGTAATGTCTTCGTTAATAATGATGGTCTTGATGAAGAGGATGACGGTGGTGATGATCTTCTTCAGTCGCTGAGTGGTAGTTCTTAAGCTCTGACTGATAAACTAGTTTAACTTCTTCGCTAAAATAACTGAAGGATGCTTCATTGTCCGATTGAGTTATCCTTAATTAACTTAGTTCGAGAGGATTTCAAATTAAAGTCCACTTTTCCTAAGTCAGGTCACGATACTTAACTTAATTAAACAAATTAAAACAGAACTTCGTTCTGGAAGAAACTTAATGAAAATTGAAGGTGAAAAATATAAAAGCTACAAAAATAACGCGCGAGCAACTTCTCTTAAGAGTGAGGTCTTGAAGAAAGTAAAAACTCGAAGTATAAAAGAGCCGGTGCGTAAAAGAGGAAGAGGGAAAAAAAAAGTGAGCTCAGAGAGAGATGTCCCTCTGTTTTGTCCACTCTGATAACAGGCGTGCCTGGGGGCAGGGCTGCCAGCTTTCGCCTCAGAGTAGATAACAAGTGTGAAAACTCACAGAAACTAACTAAAACTAAACTAGCATTTTAATGTTTCAAATTGTGTTTCACCTTTCCCAGAATGTCACCATGGCTTAATGTGGACTGTCTTAAACACAAATCATATGAATCATTAAGTCATTAACATTCAAAAATAATAATAATTGATTAAACATTCAAACAGACTTGATTTATACAGTAGAAATAATTAATACACATATTGTGGTTCTAGGTTAATACTTATTGTAACTGGGAATATAGTTTAAACATTGACTGGTAATATGCATAAATGAGTTAGAGAAAGTCTTTTCAAATTTGTCCAAATCTTATCAGGGGTCATGAGAGTGCTGTGGATCTCGTGGAATGTAGGACATTTTCACACATTTAACTTATCTCAGTCAATCTTCATCACAGAGAGATTAAATTAATTCAAATTCAATTTAATCAATTCTATGAACTTTGTTTCCTGATCAATAATATGTTAATTTCCAGAAGATTAGGTTCTGGCTTAATAGTTATTCTAACTTTGTTAAAATCTGGAAGGGAGAAGAATACTCTTAGGAATGTAAAAGGAGAGTTGGGTCATAAATCACCGTTGTCGGTGTGTGTAAGTGTTTTATGATCCAGGCAAGGAGGATTTTAAGGGGGAGAATTTCACTCTGGGTATGTGTGTGTGTGTTAGCTAAACAGAAGAGATGAGGGAGTAAAAGGAAGAATTAAATGATGGCAGTTTTTAATCTCATTAACAGATACAAAAGACATTCAATTCATTGTGATCAATTGAACCTAACCTGACCCTTTAAGGAAAGGGTGCGAGTGTCCCCGGGGGAGCAGTTGTAAATGTAATAATACAACTTACGAGGGCTTCTCGAGATGTATTTGATAAGGGAAATAGCAGGTCTGTGAAGTATCCGAAGTGAAGTCTTTATTACAAAGAAAAATAAAGTTCTTCTGTCCAGATAGAGGTAATCGGAGACTGGATGGATGGAGCCTCCTGGTACAAGTGGTCACAGGGTCAGTTAAGCTATAAAAGATGTTTACCTCCCAGAGAAACAAGGCCTCAGTTCATAGTTCAGACGAGAGGCATGTAAACACATGAGATGTGGTCCTACATATTCATCTGCTCTGCTGTTATTTACCACTGTGTTTGTGTTTAACCAAATATTAGAATTACTGTATGTATATTTTTGACCCAGCAGATTTGGTCACATTTTCAGAAGACCTATAGTAAATTCATTATTGAACCAAACTTCATGAATGTTTTTTGCTACAAAGTACGATGTTAGTATGTGTTCCACTCATTCATTCCATCATCATGTATATATATATATATATGTATATACATACACACACACACATTTATAATACATATTTAATCAAGTGTGGAAATTAAGAAATAAACCAGGCTTGACTGCTTGTACTTAGAAATTACACAGTGTTGTTTCATATGTGATGATCTGGCGACTTCTCCAGGGTCCCTGGGAGTGACCCCAGCCCCCCGCGTTCCTGGAAAAGATAAGCGATTATGGTTAATGAATAATGTCTGAATTTCATATACTTTTATTATAAGATGAAAACCTTAATGATGTCATGTCATACTTTGATTTATAAGTAAAGGAGCAGAGAGCTGGAGAATGACACATAGGTATTACATGTTAAACTGTTCAAGGGTTTCATTGGAGCTGGCTAAGCACAGGTCTGCCATCTGGTCAGAGGGTTTAGGGAGACAGAAAGAAGGGGAATTGGGGTGGGGGGATGTACACACACAGCACACACACTGATGCACCTTAAACCAAAAAGCACATAAAAAACATAATTAACTTACTTGCATAAGTTTATCAGTGCTGTTGGAAGTCAGCTCTGCTGGAGTAAAGTTACTTTCTGATATTTAATAACATAATAGATGGTGTGTAGTCTTATGAATTGTATTTGATGTAAGTGAATGTGAAGTTATATCCCCTATTTCCCAGGATTCCTATCCTCCTGTGTTGACCCTGCAAAGTCACCTTGGACATAACACATTATTCAGACAGTGCACGTTGAGGGCACAGACACAGTTGATGCCATGTGAAGCCTGTCACAGGTCACTTCTTGAAGGATCTTTCTTATTTTTTCCATTATGAACACAGTGAGCTGTAGCTGGAGAACAGTGGAAGGAACCGATTGAAGCAGGAGATCCATGGTTTAGTTCTTTAGTTCACAGCTACTGCTAAATGAATCTTTAAATTGTTTGGAATTATATTTTATACTTTAACAATTTATATGTTTCTCATATAGGATAGGAGATTAATCTGTATATTTGTTTTTTTTTTCAGACAGGCTTAGAAAACATGTAGAGACTAATAACGTTGAATGCTAACAGTCTTAAAACCATAATGATAATATTCTTATGTTCATCAGGTACAGTAATATTTACCATGTTCCTCCCTCATCCAAGCTTGGGTTCTCTACCAGAGGCCTGGGAGCTTCTGGGAGATCTTGAATGTTGTTCCTGGAATCACTCTCCCAGTTTCGGGGCCACAGCTCCTATTACCACAGGGACCACTGTTACCTTCACTCGCCACATCTTCTCTGGCTCTTCTTTCAGCCTTTGGTATTTCTCGAGCTTCTCATGTTCCTTCTAGCTTGGGATTGCTACATCTATCACCACTGCCTTCTTCTGATGTTTGTCCACCAGAACTATGTCCGGTTGGTTAGCCATCCTGGTGATGGGTTTGTCCTTCCATGGTGTTTTCTCATGCTCTTCCTTCTCCTCCTTACAGAGTTTTTTGCTGCCTGAGGTATCCACTTAGCAGTTCATCACTTCCTGATGTATTCATAGATCTTTGTTGTTTCATCCCAGATAGTGGCTTTGACACTCACTAGTCCTCGGCCTCCTTCCTTCCCTTTAGTGTACAACCTCTTGAAGCTGGACTTGGGGTGCAACCCTTCATGCATTGTGAGGAACTTCCTTGTCTTGATATCAGTGGCCTCTATCTCTTCCTTTGGCCAGTTTATTATGCCAGCAGGGTATCTGATGACCAGCAGGGCGTAGGTGTTGATTGCTCAGACCTTGTTCTTACCATTCAGCTGACCTTGAGGACTTGCCTGACTCGATGTAGGTTTTTGACTGTGGCTGCTTTCCTAGCAACCTTCTCATAGTTTCCATTTGCTTGTGGGACCCTAAGGTACTTGTAGCTGTCTACAGCTGCTATGTTGCCTTCTGGTAGTTCAACCCCTTCAGTTCGGATCCTCATATTCTGTCATCCATGTAGAGGAAGTGCCTGATGATTGCTCCGCTCCAAAACCAGTATCTGTAGCCACTCTTTGCGGTGATCTGGCTGAGTGGGTTCAGGCCTATTCAGAATAGCAGTGGGGACGCAGCATCTCTTTAGTTTTTCCCGCACTCGTTGGTGACTTGCGCAACTGGCTTTGTGTTGGCCTCTAGATTTGTCTTCCACAGTCCCATTGAGTTCTTGATGAAGGCTCTTAGTTATACAGTTCCAAGCATTCCAGTATCCATATGTGCAGCATCGAGTCATAGGCTTTCTTGTAGTCAATCCAGGCGGTGCACAGATTGGTCGGTCTGGTCTTGCAATCTTGAGTGACTGCTCTGTTGACCAGTAGCTGATGTTTTGCTCCTCTGGTGTTTCTGTAAATTCCTTTCTGAGCCCTACTCATGTATTGAGCCATGTGCATACCTATCCTAGCCACTCTGATGCCTGACAGGAGATTCCATGTTGTGCAGAGGCAGGTTATAGGCCAATAGTTGGGTGGGATTGCCTCTTTCAGGATTAGGACTGTCTGGCCATCCATTAGCAGCTGGTTCATTTGTGCTGCCAGGCGTTCATGGAGTGCAGTTAGCTTCTTATGCCACTAGGTATGGATTATGTCAGGGGCCGGTGCTGTCCAGCTCTTCATACTTGACACGCTTGGATATTTGCCATTGTGGTGGTTACTGGATCTTGTTCAGGGAGATTGCCATGGTCCGCTCTTAGTTCCACTAGCCACTGAGCATCGGTGTCATGTGATGCCTCCCTTTTCCATATGTTAGCCCAGTATTGTTCAGTCCTTAGCCTGGGTGGGTTTGTTCTCATTTACTCTGCCACTGGAAGTGAACTTTGAATGGTTCGTTGGAGAACACCCTGTTTATTCTCCTGGCTGCTACTTCTCTAGTTTATCTCTTAAGGTGGGTAGTCAAGGCTGTGAGCCTTTGTTTGGTAGTCTCCAGTGCCTCAGGTAAGGACAGCTTATTGTAGTTCCTCGACACACCTTTCTGCAGTTCTGATAACTGGCTAAGTTCTCTCCGTGTTACCTTGATATATATATATATATATATGTATATATATATATATATATATATATATATATATCTATATATATATATATATATATATATATATATACATATACGTACTTCTTAGGTAGTTAGTAGGTAGTCCACTTCTTAGGTAGCCCTTTCTTTGACACACCTTTCTGCAGTTCTTGCATGACGACAGAGGTCCAGCACCAAAATAATGAATGTATTTATATAGCACCTTTCAAAAACAAGTTAAAAAGTGTTTTACAATTAGGGATGGGTCGATACCACTTTTTCATGTCCGATTCGATAAGACAACATTGAGTATCTGCTGATACCGATATCAATCCAATGCAGCCTTTCCTCTCTTAAACAACAAACCTATAGATAATACATTGGTAGGAAGCACTTTGTTTAACCTAGCCATTTAAAAACATGCTTAAACTATAGAACAAATATTCTACTTCTCTTAACACATCTCTTTACACCCATAATTTTTAGCATTTTTCAAACAATCAAAATTAATTTCAAAGTGCAACTGCAGGTGCGACTCAACACTCGTGTAGTCTATACCTCAATGACAAAGCAAGTTGCTATGTAGACCATAACCCCTAACCCTATAAAATATGAAAAAACAAATTAAAGTTAAAAAAAAAAATAAAATGTACATTTGAAACAGTTTGGTAGATTGCCATCTTAAGAAACTCACAATGGAAACTTACACACCAATAACTAAGAGTAGAAACAGTGCAAGAAGTCATATGTAACCTTCTGAATTTAATTTTACGTAAAACACCTGTATAAAAGTAAACAGTAGAATGAATACAATTCCAGTATTAAGATATAATTGCAATGTAAACATAACATATTTGGTTCAAGTTTTCCCCAAAGATGCTAAGACATAGTTGTAGCAGCCTCCCCCTTCAAAAACTGTTTTTAATATAAAAACATGTCCTAATATAACTTAGGTTTGTTCACTTTAACATGAGGGGAAGATTCTTATTCAGAAAGATGAGCATTTCAGCCCTCTCAGCTGTCAGCCTGCTCCTCCTTTCACAGGGTTTCCTCTACATGTAATTGATTGTGGCGCACTGCCACGACAAAATAAAAGCCACCACACCTTCAGAATAATGTTTTGTTTTTTGTTTTTTTTTTATGTTGTTTTATGTATATGTTAATGTAAATTATTGTATGAAATGTGAATTTTGGCACAAAACATGGTGTTTTTTATGAAATGTGACGCTACGCTGCAAATACCCTTATTTTGAACACCGGAGTCACCACCTGCCTGTCTGGCTGCGGCGCGCGAAAGATGAAGAGAGTAGAGACGACAGTCCGACGTGGAGGGAGAGAAAAGAGTGAAAGAAAGGTACCTAAGCTAGGTTATATTTGATACAGTTTTGTTCAAACCCATGAAAACGACCCTAATGTTATAGATGGATTAGGCTACAGAAAAAATCCTGAGTCGTGATAAATGTGTTATTGATTGGTTAATACAGGATACGCATTATTTCAGAGAGATTCTTATTTTTATTTTATTTTTGTACCATTGACACTTGTTAAAGAGAGATTACTTTAGGCCTAATAAAGCATGTCGAGTCTTTGGTTATACAGTAGAGAGAGATATTATTTTGTTGTAGATTAATTTTTAACTGTAAAACTTAATTTTCTATTGATAGAGGAAACCCGTTACGTTTCAGATACACGTTTTGAACAGCATGACATAACGTTAGCTTAGGTAATGCCCAGGTAATTTTCTGCCATGACTCTTTTCTGGTTACATTTTCAGATGAGTATATTAAACTATTTTCAAAAGAAGAGAAAGGTTCCAGAGGAAGAGAGTCAGGTAACGTTACATAAAGGAGAGGCTCAATGTTCTTGATTTATTATCGTGATGATATTCCCTCAAGTCAATAGAAATAATAATGATGTGTACCGTGATAACTGTAATATTTAAATATTCCTAACATTTCAGTATAGACTAGTTTAGTTATTTAACTTTGAAATATATATTTAATTTGTTGTTGTGGTGTTTGTTGTTTTGGCCTAGTGATACTGCAAGAGCCTATTTTCAATTATTATTTTCAATTCATGTACCGGAAACCCTATAGTAAATAATGTATTTAGAAAAACATTCAGTTTGAAATAGTCATAATTTCACATTTCAAAATTCATGTTGTCGTCGTCGTTGTCACCCCCCATCTTCCACCCGGGCAGACCTCCCCCACGGTTTAAAAAAATCCTGGAGGAAACCCTGTTTCATCAATAATAATGGAGGCTGTGCTAAAGAGCCCTTTGCTCTCCACACTTGTTGAAAGTGCGCAGAGAAATTTAGCTGCCATAACTGCCAGGGAGGGCAGTCAAGGTTGGTTGGCCTTCCAGTACAGCAGATGATTATTCGTGATTATTAATATTCGTTTCAGATATATTTATTGAGAAACATTTCATTCAACAAGGAGCTTTGTTCGACAGTTACATGTTACCTTAAGAATAATAGTATTACCATTAAGCAAACAGACAAAAACAAAAAACAAAAAACAGTGACATACACCAGACAGACCTGGCAATAATATCCCCCCAAAACAGAACAAAACCGACAAGCAAACCAATGTACATGTAAAAGAAACCCCTGCCACCCTCCCCAAGGTCTCCTTCCCACCTCGCCCACCTCTCCCTCCCCTGGAGTGCACTCTTACTCTGGTCTCAGTTCGTTTCTCTCTCTAGATGAGAGAGTAGTGGCTGCCAGACTTTCTGAAAGTCCCTGAGTTTGTCTTTCAGAATGAATCTAATTCTCTGTCAGTTCTGTCAGCCATTGCTTGAAGGAGATACGTTTTTTTGCGGTTATGACACCATATGCCTAGAGACACTGTTGCACAATGCTTATCATAAGAGTAAGGTTAAAAGAGACCCTACTTACCTGTCTTTATATCTTGGATCCAGAAGCATTGCAACTGAGTAAAATGGCCCCACGTCTTTGAAGCATCTGTTCCATTGTCAGCCTCGGTTTCTCAAGTGAGACCGCGTTTAAGGATGCTGACATTGGGGATGACATCAAATGCTGAGGCAGAGGCAGAGCTTACCTCCCTTGTCAACTCCTCAAAAGGGGCTAGAGTTGCGCCTGACTGTAAACCAGTGGGGGATACTGGAAAAGACAATGTCGCTCGTACTCCACTGAATACGCACACAGGGCCCGCTTCTGTGCAAGGAGGCACTCGATCATGTAATATGTACTGTTCCACCTCGTTCTTACGCTGTTGTAGACGTTTGGGCGGCATATTCAGCTCCACTTGAATGTCCTCCAAGTGTCAATATGCAAGTGGCGAGTGCTTGACTGACGATTTTCCTGCCAAGAGCCAGTGCATCACTTACAGCTTGCTGTGATAGCAGTCCCTCGTTCAAAATAAGTTGCAGAGTATGCGCACGAAGCATCCCAAACTAGCAACTCCAAGGTGATCCATTGCTTTTATCTTGCCTCAAAACTCATTTTTATTCCTTGGCTTTTAATTCAGTATGAGAGTGGCCCCTGTCTGTCCTTGTGTCTGTCTTAACTGGTCTTTGTGTTTTTACTATGTTAGCCATTTCAGTTTTATTGTACAACACTTTGGTCAGCTGTTGTTGTTTTTAAATGTGCTTTATGAATACATTTTTATTGATTGATTATAATGTGACTGGCATTACCTCTTAAAATGACATGGACTCTGCTCTTCTCAATTTTCCACACATTTAACATCTCTTCTGTTGCTGTAGTGATGGTTTCTCCTGTGTGTGAGCCATGAAACTGCTTAGCATGCAGCACTGCTTTTTAGAGTTAAGGGGAATAAATCGGATTGGATTATACATTTTACCCTCTCAGATATCCGATCCAGGCATTTTGGCCAATATTGGACCAATACCGATACCGATACTGAATATCGGATCGGCGCATCCCTATTTGCAATAAAAATAGTTAATACAAGTGAACTCATCTGAAATGTAAAATATAAAACACAATAAAATAATTTAAATAGTTACAATAAATACCATCAGTTAAGAAAAAGCCATACGCTAAAAGTGAGTCTTAAGAAGAGAGTTAAGGAGGATACTAAGTTTGCCTGCCTGGAGATCTCTAGGGACTTCCACAGCTGAGGGGCCTGAACAGACCCAGTTGCCTTTAGTGACAAGCCGCAATTTTGGAAGCATTAGTAGGGCCCTGCTGGAAGGTATCAGGCAGCGATCAGGCTCATAGGGAATTAGCAGATCACAGATATAGGTCAAGACAGGATATAATGCATAAAACATTGGTGATACCAGGCTTTATGGGATATACAGTTGGATGTCATCTGCGTAGAAATGGAAATCAATGTCTTTGATTTCAGGATTTGCCCCAGGGGTAGCATGTATGCAGTGAATAACAGGGGACCAAGAATAGTCACCTGTTGGACACCACATAAGAAGGGAGCACAAGAGAAAGAGGCATTTCCAAGCATTACAGAGAAGAACATCACATTCACGTTTTTAAATGTTGCAGAATTTCTGCCATTTTATTAATAAAGTAAGTAAGAAATTCCTAATTCTTAATCGCTCTGGGGAAGACTTAACTAGCTGGCCAAGTGGGGGAACAGTGACAGAGTTAACAGCTTGAACAGGGATTCTGGGATTATGCCCCTGTTTAGTGATCAGTTCAGAGAAATATGTGCACCTTGCTCCTTTGATTTGATGCTGGTAAGTGAACAATAGATGTTTTTTTAAAGAAACAGCCTTCCTGTATTGTCTTTTAAAAATCCTTAAATCTTCATTCAACCATGGCAAAGAAGGAGGTTTCCGCTTTTTATATCTGACTGGGGCTAAAGAACTATAGAACTCCTTGATTAAATTAATCATTTAGTGTGGTCTAGACCTGCTCAAGTTGGAAAGTGTGAGAAGATGACTTTTTGTGAATTGGCGCTATACAAAAAAAGATTGATTGATTGACTGAAAGAACCTAAAATCTTTGTCCAGGAGCTGTTTAAAACACTGACAAGCTTCTCTACAGTGAGGTCATGATGCTTACTGTTATCAAAAAATGTGTTTGAGGCAGTAAAAGCTTGACAAAAGCAAGAGGCAGAGAGAAATTTAGGGAGCAAATCAGTATGATGGGTTTGGGGTCCGCAGAGTGGAGTGGAACCTCTATGACCACTGCCTTGTGATCAGATATGGCAAAATTAACCACACATCATCCGCACAGAAACAATGGGAGGGTACAAGGTCAAGTGTGTGCTCTTTGTTATGGCTGGGATGCTTCACATATTGGGTCAAACTAAAAGAGTCTAAGAGTTTGATAAACTCAGAAGCAAACGAAGAGGAAGAAGGCCAACAAACAGTAAGTTAAGTGATTTGTTGTATATGTATTCTCAGCCTCACCAATCACTTATTTTTCACTGGATTGTGTTGGAAATCGTTCCTCCGCGACGGGGCCCTAATATTGATGATCTCATGATATGGTAGCCTAATAATCTTTAAATATGCTCGGTTCGTGATCATCATGTTTTTGTTTTGAATGTTTCACTGGGTGTGGGTGGTTACAAGACGCATCAACTTTTACGCTCAGGTGACACGTTTTCAGCAGGAGCGATTGTCTTTGCGCTGTATAATTTTTTCTGATATTTTTATCAGAAATTCCTCACCCAGTGACAGATGATAAAAGAGATGCAAACAGTTTAGCATTACAGTGCATCTCTTTGTTCTTACTCAGTGGACATCTCAACAGGTTTCCAAGCCCCCAACACTCATCTGACTACAGAATTTTGTCCCGCATTTTGTCAGCATGCGTCCACAAATACAAAGAGCACAGACAGATCTCGAGAGGGAGAGCCACCGCTGCACGCTCTCTAAACTCCGATCAAACTGTCTAAACTTTGCAGTGCTGATAAAATCTAAACTAAGAATGTGTTACTACATTGCCTATACATCCCCCAACATGCTGTGAGGAACATTTTTAGTGTAGTACTTAGCTAAAATAGAGAAAGCTTGTGGACTGGAAGTCCCCGCCATTTTGTTTATGTACCTTGAAAACGGAGGCTAAAAAACTCTGACCAAACGGTAAAACAAGGCAGTGATGAGCAAACATGAACCATAGTCCTGTTCATTGTCTATCTGTCTCCTAAAATGTTTTCAGAAACATGATGGAGTGGCCTGTTTAGCTGTAATACCATGTTGTTTGATATCAGCTGGGGAAAAACACAGCCCCCCTTCTCTGTTTTCTCTGGTTATGTAGCATAACAATTTCAAAAATATTTGTGTATTTCTACTGAATAGACAGCCCACTTTTATGCAAGGGACATCATAAAAGTACCACAAAAGTAAAGGTAAACCTACTCATTAAAGGTGCACTATGTAGTTTGGAGGAAGAAATTTTAATCAGAAGAGAAAAATCTGTATTGACAGATTTCATATGCCTTAAACTAAATAAACACACTGTCTTCATTTTCATGACTGAATAAACAAGTGGTCCATTTCAGAATAATATACGTATAGTATATTCTCGAATTATAACTATTGATGCATTAATGTGTTCATAACTTTAGGGCTGCAGAAGGGAGAGGATGACTTCATTTTAATAAAGTATATACTATATACTGCTGGATGGCTTAACCTATAATAATATAACCTAGTTACAACTTTAGATTATTGATTCAATATATAAATAGGCTAAGTAAAGTAACCAGTAGGCCTAATGCTAACTAAACTAACAAAAGCTTTAAAATAAATGTGGAGTAAAAGTGTAATATTTGCCTCTGCGATGTAATGAAGTAGGTTTAGGTTTAAAGGGTATTTATCCTGTATATGTTGACAGTGGCCTGCAATCGACTTGGAGGCAGCTGGCAGTCGGCTGGCATCTGAAATAGTGATGTGTCGGTCGCGAACGAAACAGCTCTTAGAGCCGGCTCTTTGAAGTGAATGCAAGGTTAAAATCTCATATCAAGCCGGCTCTACAAATAACCTGCACAGGCACATTAGAACTGTTCATCCATCACTGCAGTTGGAAGAAAAAAAGACAAGCAAGTGAACCTGCTACTAATGAAAGTACCAGTTTGTCTACTGCAACTGTTGCTGCTGCTGCAGCGTCTGCAGTGTCTACAGTACACCACCACAACCACCTGGACCTACAACCCAGAGCTCTATGTGCAAAAGGCTATGTACTTTAAAATGTATTTTTTGTAGCACTCTGTTGTGCCATGTTGAGTATAATAAGCCATATAAATAATAAACATTTGATATAATGTATGTTTTGTACATTAGTAATTCATTTTAAATATATTTTTTCATTATTTTTGGTAATAAATTAATTTAAGCAACAAAAAAATCTGAGGAGCCACTTGGGAGCCGAAAGAGCCGGCTCTTTTTAGTGAGCTGAGCCATAAGAACCGGCTCTCTTAAAAGAGCCGGAATTCCCATCACTAATCTGAAAGGCCTTTGGTCCTCTGAACTTAAAATCACCTGGAATAAAAACTCTGTCATATTGAAACATAATGACTTATATAAGTTCTGAAAATTCCTGAATAAAAACAGTAGTAAGTTTAGGTCAAAACCATCACTAAACAAAATAGACAATTTAATCTTTTAAATAAGGCTAAGACTCTCAAAGGTGGGGAAACAGCCAAGCAAGACTAGAGAGCAGACAGAATTATTTCTGTGTATTACTGCAATCCCCCCTCCTTGGCTGGTGGAAAAATATATATTCTGGGGGAGATGACTCAATGAGGGGGGCACAATCATCAGGATTTATCCTACACTCTGTGATGATAAAAAAGTCAATATTGTTGGTCATTATATAATCCTGGCGGATAAAAGACATATTAGCGAGTGATCTCACATTCAGTAAACATGCACCGATTCAAGAGCAGGGATTGAAGAAATAGTTTTAATTGTGATGAGGTTGTCTCCAACAATTAAAATCTCAGGTTGCTCAGACTCACGATTGCCCTTGTAAACTGTTTTGGTACATGACAAGCTGGCTGAGTGCAGGTGTGCTGAGTGGTTAATTACCTGGTCTAAAAGTTGCGTGACGGGAGGCACTGGCAAAATAACAGGTGGCTAAGGTGAAGGAGAGAAAGCTTACAGAGCCTGGGAGTCCCAGTGGGTCTCCCATCCAAGTACTAACCAGGCCCTGCTCAGCTGCCGAGATCAGATAAGACTGGGCATGTTCAGGGCGGTGTGGCCATAAGCCACATGTGATCATATATGTTGCTTTGGAAGTCATTGGCAATTGACCTGTTCAATCATTAAGGTACGAGGACATGTTGCTCCTGCGACTGGGGCCCTGCTTCCCTTTAATTTAATAATACAGACATTTAAAACATCACAAACTAGCACGGCTCGTGCAAGGTCCAGGACAGGAAGGCTCTACAGTGGGTGATTCAAACTGCCCAGAACATAATTTGTATCCATCTACCAAGCATCAGTGATACAGTATCAGTGAAGTAAGATGTCTGCACAGAGCCCAGAGGATACTGAAAGACAACACCCCCCTCAGCCATAGTCTGTTTACCCTGCTGGCATATGGCTAAAGATACAGAAGTATCCATTGCCATGCCACCAGACCACAGAGCAGGTTCCTTCCTCAGGCTGTGAGACTCCTCCATTTATCCTTCCACCCTCCATTCCACTCCAGAAAATGTATTTTTGTTGTTTTGTATTCATTCTCCTATATAGTAGTATTCATTCACAATTCGTCAAATACTGACGCTTTGGGATGGCGACCAACCCAACCTACAATCTCAAAGCATCAGTATCTCAAAGCATTCCCAACTCGTATTAGGACGATTTGGGAAATCTAAACCTGGTTGTAAAAGTAATTTCCTTTATGCTAGGATAGGATAATCTTGTCAATGATACAAATATGTATATAAAACATTCAGTGGAAGTGAAGCAAGGCAGACTGAAGACTTTATGAGCTCTTGGAAGTTGAGGTTGTCAAACGCTCCAGGTTACAAGTTGTTAATTTTTCTCCCACAGCTATGGCTACTGTTCTCGTCTATACTAAATACTGACAAGTTTCACTTTTATTTAATTACTGTCTCAATCAAAACCTACCCACACTGTCCAAATGTCAGGATCAAG